>NW_006256867.1:3404984-3606332 GCF_000478725.1 Eutrema salsugineum
CCACTAGACTCAACTAGAGAAGAGGAGCAGATCGCAACTCATGAATGAAAGAAAGAAACCAAGGCTTATGAAGATGTCAAGAAGTCTGGAAAACTAGAGTATTTAGAAACTCATTCTAGAGAAAGAATTCTAGAGAGAGGTTTTATTAGAAATTCTGATAAAGAAAGATAGTTATAACATTTTTATCCGCAAACACAAAATTTTGTGTGATTTTTCTCTTAACTGGAATTCTAACATATATTGTTTGTTTAAATCACACGGCTAGTTTTTTCCTAGAAAGAAAGATAGCAAAGGATATAAATTTCTCCTTTTTCTGTTTCTATCATAATCTGCTGTAACTACTACTATATATTGCTTAAACTCTAAATGATTTTTGTAAGAAGGAATCAAAAGGCAAAAAATGGATGTCTATTTCGACATTTCAATTTCACGATCTCTAATAACAAATTAAGAGTAAAATCGAGGGATGATACCAACAAGAAAAGAAAGACATTAACCATTTTGACTAGTTGTAGTCTTGGGGAATATGGTGGAATGAATATAAGAGTCACTTCGACTGTTTTTAGTGCCCACCATTCGATTTTTGTTGGACAAGACAAATCCTTATCCACTAATTATTAGTTTACTAACAATAATCTTACATTTTCCTGAATGGACGTTCCTAAACCAAAATTTAACATTCGTAAGAACACCAATAGAGTGGTGGTTATTGGTAGTACAAAATGGTTGGTTTCTTATATCCCCGGTTCAAATTCTTTTTAGATCATATATTATTATTTAAATCGATTTATCAAAATAAGTCACAATTGAGTGCCGTTTTTTTCAATCGTTAGTTGAGCCATTGAGCTTGTCTCCATCTGAACAGGGAAAAAAAAAAGAAGAGAAAAGGAATAATTGTTGTCGTCATGCTTCAAGCTTCAAGTGGATTCTCGACGACTTTTCAATAATAAACAAAAACTAATCTATATTCTAGCACCAAATTGTGGAGTCTTGCTGTGCGCACTAAAAAGTTAAAAAAATCTACAAAAATTATATTACTACTTTTGGTTGTGACCGAGTATTAATGGTTAATCCCAAACTAATATCTGAATTTAATACTAAGGATTTTGGGAATGACGGAATAGTGAATATTGCTTCCTCCGCAGGTAACAAAATGTTAAAACATTGCAGTAGGCTTAAATCACTACATGCACGTGTATATGTCAAAGTGATGGTATATATGACGATCAACGAAGTTACGAAGTACCTCATAAATGTAAAATTTCCATTTCTTTTAGCATTGTGGTAAAAAACAATTTTTGGTGTGTGTGGTGAAATTAATGATTATAACAATTTTTGTTGTTTGAAATTTTTATTGCAAATAACTTTTCATAATCAGATGTAGCTAATGTTGAAAGTTACAAAGTTAACTAGGAAAATATAAGTAACTCTTAGTTAAATCTGTTGCTTAAACAAGTGTCTATTAACCGTTGTAACACAATTGTTGTTTTGCAGTAGAACTCATGTTTCATGTCTGAACTTTATACTGTCAGAAAGGTATACAATAAAAATAAACCGAAAATTCAACAAAAACTCGATCGTAAAAATTTACAATAATTGAGTGTCGTTTTCGAGCTTGTTTCCATCTGAATAGAAAAGGAGAAAAAGACTTTTACAAAGTTTCAGGGCTGAGACTGATTTTATATATATATATATAAATATATATATATATATTTATATATATATCGGGTTTGATTAGTACTTCATGCTGTGTTATATGGTTTACCATAATAAGTGTTATATGGTTTACCATTATATTCTCTCCGTTTCACAAAAAGTATCATTCTCAAATTCTTCACACAAATTAAGAAATAAGATAAAAGGTCTTTTATACCCTTATTAATTTGCAGAAAATGACTCTTGGAATTATATTTATAATTAATTTTCTGAATTTATTGAGGTTAAAAATGGTATTTTATGTTAAAAATTACATTGAAATTCTAAAACGACATTCTTTTTGAAACAAAAAAATAGTGTCAGAACGACCCTCTTTGTGAAATGGAGGGAGTAAATGTTACCAATTAAAAACGGTCGCAGCTAACATACCAAAAGGCAAAAGTGATACCTTCATTTTGAAAAAAAAAAAATCAATGCACTAGTAGAAATTTTACGTATAGCCACCAAAACGTCAGAGTCATACCGTAAATGTTTTCAAATTAGCCATGGAAAAATCACGGTCATACTTAAAGCCACCAAAGCTGTATGTATGCATACCAATACCAAAAGTATATATTTCCTAAGTTTTATCTGTTTTTAGTTATATTAGGCATCTGTCCGCGCGCCGCGGACACAATCAACACACAAATTTTATTATAATTTGATTTTAGAAAATTTTGTAACATAAATGTCATATTTTTATTTTCAATAATTGAAACTAAAATATTATATAAACATAAATCATAAAAATACTATATCTATTATTATTCTAAATCGATTAATATCATTCATATACAGTAAAAACTCTATAAATTAATAATGTTGGGACTTTGATATTTTATTAATTTATAGAGTTATTAATTTATAGATTTTAAATAAAAATATTCTTTATTAATTTTAAATTCTGAAAGAGATTTTCTTTGAAGTTTATAATATTTAAAAAATTCTTTCAAAAATTAAAAAAGAGTACTAAGAAGACCTCAATTTAAAATAATTAAAAAACATCACTAAATTCATATTTTGGTAGATTATCTCACTTATATGTTTATATCAAATTTTATTTATGGTAATTATTAATTTATGATAATAATGGGACCATATATTTACATAAGAGTTTTGTTAAAAGTTATTATCTTATTATCTTATCGAATTATGTCATATTTTGAATTGACCCAACTTGGGACCATGAAAAATTATTAATTTATAGTGTTTATTAATTTATCGAGTATTAATTTATAGAGTTTCTACTGTAATAGAGTTATTTTAAATCGTATGTAGCTATTAAGTAATATTATCATAAACGACTACCAAATATAATTAGTAATAATAATAAACATAATTAAATTGTTGATGAAAATATAATAAAAAGAAATATATCCAACACGTAAGTTTTAAGTTATAATATAAATACTTATATATATTTAGTATACAAATTTTGTTATAATTTGATTATATCAAATTCTTTATTTAACATATCTGCAATTTTTACCAGATTTAGGAAGTTTTTCAAATATATATGTGACATTCTCCATTCTGAATAGTTGGAACTAAAATATTATATATCCATAGATCACGCAAATTTATTGGATTGTTTATTATTTTAAATTGATTCATATAGCCCACATATTAATGTTATTTAACAATCGTCTACATTTATAAATAGATATATATAACGTAATATAAGTACTATATTAAATATCGATACTGTATAACTTTAGTGGATATAAATAACGTAATATAATAAGTACTATATTAAACGATAACTAAATGAAAAGAAAAATATACTATAAGAAATACTAAATAAAATAGAAAGATTTGACATAACATAAGATAGAAAGCTTTAGCATGAGAAAAAAAAATATAGATATTATGAGGACATAACTCCATTAAATCTTGTTGCATGGAATTTAAAGAGATAAAAATTAAAACTCCATCATTATCAAACTTTCAGGAGTCTTTTTTCGTGCTTGTTCCAACTTGCGTCTCTGTCATGTTAAACTTGTTTCGAATCCTGAAAGTTTAAGAGACACAGAAATTAATGTTATTATATATATAAAATATTCTCAATATCATTGTCGGATTACTTACTTTCTCTTGAAAATTAGGACATCATCAGTATTATGAGCAAAGAGGAGACAGGAAAAACCAATTGCTTCATGAGCATGGATAGTTATTTCATCTATATACATAAAACGATCAGAACTATACATGCAAAATAAAACATTTATGAAATTAATGAAGATAATAATGGCATATGCTTAATGACCCATACTTTCTTTTTTCTTTACAAGCCAATCGGTTAAAACACAAACTGCAAGAGGACCAGTGAATCTTTTGCTTCTTTCTTTGATGTCAGCAGCAAATTTCCCGTGTGCGATAGTGAAATGAAATAGTGAAATGATACAATTTTACACTAAATAGAGAAAATTTAGAACTCAGAAAATCACAATATACAACCGTCTTTTCGTATCCGATCAACAAAAAAATGTCACCTATGAACGAATTTCCGAACTGGATTTGACATCCGAAAGATCGTGCATATGCATTCAAGTTATTAAAGATATCATTAAAGACATTGGTTCTTGTGTCTCTCCAAGAAAGCTTCTTTTGGCTGATGAACATGTAAGTAGAAAAAACGAAAACTATATTACTTATTTTTAAATTCACTATCTAACTTGATCATATATTTTGGTTAAAGGGCGACATAATTGTTGCTACGATTCCTAGTAGTTTAGTGGATCAGTACGATAGCTAGTTTTTCGAGAGAAACTGATATTTAGTTCGTAATTTTAGCATCATTCCTCAACTAAGATCATCAAATGCAATATTCAATAAATATCACGTATGTATAAACGAAGATACTCATATCCAAGTAATATTATCAAAGTCTAAAGATCGTGTCTATTCACTAATGTGAATTTATTAATAATTTTTGATTATTAATGTGATTTTTTTTATGTGAGAAATACGAAATCGTAATTATCTATTGAATTTTCAAATAATTATTTTGTACATAATCATTACAAAAGAAGTTAGAAAGGTAAACTTAAAATTTTATAAGATTATAAAAAATTATTAATTTATTTTACCGAATGTTTACATTGTCTTCTTACACTTCTTCCAACTTTCTCATCTTCTTATTCTTATTTCTTTTCGTTTTTCGTGATATCCTTATTTCCTTTTGTTTTTCTTTTGTTTATATTGTTTTCTTACACAAATACTATAATAAATTACAAAATGTTATTAAATGCAGACGTTTTTTCCATATTCACGTACAAATCAGCATCTCCTATAACATTTCACTGATTCTTGGCTTATCTAGTAAAGCTCTCCTATTTTCCTTCATCGTCCTCACTCGCCTTTGTTGTCTCCTATATTTATGGCTGCTGTTTGTTTTGAAACTGGTATGGCCTTTGATGATCTAATAACTCAAGTCTAAAGATATTTCCTGTTAGAACAAAAAGAAAAAAACAAAAGAAAAACTTAATAGATAAACAAAGAAAGAGAAACAAATAAATCTTCTGGCCGTATAAAGAAAGAGATTGAGATCATCTCCTTTAAAATTCATATGACCTGATATTTATCTCTCCTATAATTAAATTTGGTTGGTGAAATAGATGTCTCTATCTATACTGGTTTGTGTAACTGTAAAGTGTTTCTAAGGAACGTTATAGAAAATGGAGTCTGAAACGAATAGAGTAAGTCATAGATATGAACACAGAGGTTCAAAGAGTGAACTATCGATTGATCAAAAGAATTCCAAAACTCTTAAAAATGACTCTTCTTTTTAATCTAATTATTAGAATTTTTCAGAGCACAAAAGATAATATAAAAACCTAAACCATTTATAGATAACAAAAATATAGCAAATCAAAGTGTGCGCAAATCAAGAACAAAGCAAATCTGGTACATAGGTCATAACCTCTCTATTGTATATAATCATCAAGATCACAACAATACTCCTCCTTATCATCTTCTTGTTCTTATTCTCATTCTCATTCTTTGGTTGTGTAGAATAGACCACAAAATTGGAAAGCTAAACAAAAAATCAGATAACAATGACGATTTATTTAAAACAAAATAACAAAACTACTCAGAGGACAGTAAACAAATTGAAAAAACACTTAGATGACTTAAGAATTACATTCATCTTAATAGTTGTATCCTTCTCCTTTCTTGTCTTCTTGCTCTTCTTTGCCTTATACTTTAAAGATTTTTTAAAAATGTAGACAACTACAATGAACCTAAAGATCTGACACGCTCTTACTACGTATTCTTCTTCTTCTTGAAATAAAAAGAGAAATAATTACATGATGCTTATGATTTATTTAGCTAAAGCTAGTATTGAATGTACACATACTACATTGATGCCCTTCGTTGTGGAACTTCATCTCGAAAACCATCTCTTGGTTTTTCTGGCTCGTTTTCGTTTTTACTTCTGGCCAAAAAGAATAGCTAATCATCAAAACAAACCACTTCAAAACTTATGATCCAACGTTTTTTGGTTAGAAGACATAAATTTAAATCAGCACAATTAAAATAAAGAAACAACCTCTGCTGTCTTGATTATAGTTATTGCCATATCCAGTATCTGTCACGTTGTTTTGCCACCGACCATTTTCTATTTCATGTATATGTGTCAGTATAATAAAATCCATATTACAATAGGAGATATCAAACTGAACACAAAAACCTAAAGCATATATCTAACCATCTTGATCTCGATCAAAATCGATTTCAAACTCTCCTAATACCTGAAGTAGATCAGCTTATATTTGAAAAGATCATATAAATAAATTATCAACCAAAAAGGCATAACAAAACACACAATATATGAAAATATGATAATGAAAAGAAGAGATACCCATATGTTTTGAATTGAGATGATGCATATTATGCAACTCCGTCTTCCTCAAATTCTTTCCTATGAATATTACCTTCATCTGATGTACAAACAAAATCCAACAAAAAGAACATAGAAGTAGACCAAACGATTGTATGACAAAGGAATTACCTTCTATTCTTCGAGTTTTCTTCACCTTCTTCCTCTTTTTCTTTGAGGATATAACATGCTTTTGAAAATTGGAACAAACAATTAGATGACGGTGAAGAATTATTTATCTATAATGATTTATAGAACATAAATAACAGAACTGAACAACTAAAAAAACATATCGAATAATCAAATAGACAACACAATAAGAACACAACAGTAAAAAAACACCGATTAAATATTCAAATAACACCAAACCAAACGAAAACTTACCTAACAATATGCTGTGAAGCCCAAAATTGTGATCATACTTTTCGATAAATCCATATCTAGAAGAACACATAGTTAGATTAATCTGTGAGCAAAAAACATATTGGAAATCGCACAAAAAATAAAAACTAAAAAAATCACGTAGAATAACCAATCGCCAAAACCCTAGAACAAAACGTAAAAAAAATAATAGTATATGAATATGAACGGAGGCAGAAAATATTTATTTATATAGAAAACGATTTAGGGTTTATATGTTTCCTTATTTATTTGTCCATTATTAATGTGATCAATGATTTCTTATAATTATCACAAACATGGCTTGGGCTCACTTTTTTCTAGATCTGATCCATGATTGGTTAATAAAAAATTGATTTAGAAAGTGAGAAATTAAAAAAAAAACACGATTAAATTAGTATAAGATTCAAACTTACTACCTATGATATAAGAATTCAAGTCACTAACCATTGTATAGTTTGTGCTATTTTTTTGTTAACCAATCAGCAGTTAAAATATATATTTTATTGTCGACAAAAAATGGTATTATGTCATTTATTTTCTGTCATGGGCTCTATTCCATATTTTATTGTGTATTAATTATGGAATATTTCCTTTATTAATTATGAAATATTTTCTTTTAATCAGATTTTCTTTTTAATTGTAAAATAATTAAATGACCAATCAGAATAAAATATTTTTATTAATAGCATAAATGTAATTTAACACCTTCCACCAAAACGATAGAAAAAATAATAATAATTAATTGACATCAACCAATCAAAATATAACATCAGCTGACCAATCTGAACATAAAGATTTTATTAATCAAAACGATATCAAAAGTTGTGTATTGAATCACGTATCCATTCACTTCTTAAATACTATAATAGATTGATACCACGTACTTATGCGCGCATCTTCTTAAAATCTCTTACAGCTTTGTATCGGACCCATTAAGATAGATCGCACGAACAATTCACATAATATTTAAATTCAATATTAAATATTCTTAGACTTATCTCTAACCGTAAAAAGACAAAAGACAAACGACCAATCCGATCCCTTGCACACGCCGTATTAACGAGCCTGATCACGTCGTCTTTTGTTCATTTGTGTGCGAAAGTCATATGTCATCTTCTGTCAAACATCTTGACAAATATATCATCATGTACTTACTCTTCACTTCATTTTCTGAATTCGTTGCTTTTCACATGTGCAACAGTTTATTGCTCTTACCAAATTTAGGTACAATATATACGAAAGATGGCAAAGTTAGGAGTTAGACAATGCCAACCTTTCTTTTATTAAGTGTTTGACAACCATAGTTTTATTTTTGATTCTTTTATAATTCTACTATTTCTTTTAAATGAGATATATGTTTGGCTTTTATAGGAAAAACATATATATTATTTTTTAAAAATTGAATGTAATTTAAAAAAAAACCGTTTTACATTGATTGCGGCACTAGAGCTGAAACATTTTTGGTTTTAGAAACTGAAAAGATTAAATCCTAAGAGATTCTCGAGCTTTTCAGGAAGAGGCATTTTGACGGTAAACTGAGATTTTACATTTTTAGCGGGAAAACAAGATTTTACGTTTTTGGTCGGAAAACGAGATTTTACCTTTTTTGCGGAATATGAGATTCTCCGTTTTTGGCAAAAAATCGAAAAGTTGCGTTTTTGGCAAGAAATTAAATTTTTGTGTGTTTGGCGGTAAACGAGATTTTGCATTTTTTGGCGAGAAACAAGATTTTGCGTTTTTGGCGGGAAAACAAGATTTTACGTTTTTGTTAGAAAAACGAGATTTAGCATTTTTGGCGGTAAACCGAGGTTTTACATTTTGGACAAGAAAACAAGATTTTACGTTTTTCATGGGAAATGAGATTTAGCGTTTTTGACGGAAAAATAAGATTCTGTATTTTTGACAAAAAAAATTAAAAATTTGCGTTTTTGGCAGGAAATTGAAATTGTGTGTTTGGCGGAAAAATGAGATTTTGTGTTTTTGGCGGTAAACTGAGATTTTGCGTTTTTCGCGAGAAACCACCATTTTGTGTTTTTGACGGGAAAACGAGATTTTACGTTTTTGTTGGGAAATTGAGATTTAGCGTTTTGGCGGTAAACCAAGATTTTGCATTTTTGGCGGAAAAACGAGATTTTACGTTTTTTGCAGAAAAATGATATTTAGTGTTTTTGGCGGGAAAATGAGATCTGCGTTTTTGGCAAAAAAATCGAAAATTTGTGTTTTGGCAAGAAATCAAAACTTTGTATGTTTGGCGGGAAAACGAGATTTAGCGTTTTGGCGAGAAACCAAGATTTTGCGTTTTTGGCGGAAAAATAAGATTTTGCGTTTTTGGCGAGAAACCAAAATTTTGCGTTTTTCGCGGAAAAATAAGATTTTGTGTTTTTTGCAAAAAATGAGATTTTGTATATTTTGCAAAAAAACGTGATTTTACGGTTTTGGTTAAAACCAAAGATTTTTCTGTTTTGACGGGAAACCGTTATTTGGCCAAAAGTTGTGATTATGCGGTTTTATTAGTATTTTTTGTTTAATTGAGAAATGTTTTTTTTTGCTAAAAATGATAATTTATGGAAAATTATGAATATGGTATATTGAAGGGTATTTTAGTTTTTTGATTTTTGAGATGTTAAATTTGCATCCAGATTCTACTTTTTTCAAAATCTCAAATATCTAGATTTTTGAGATGTTGTTAATTTTGGATCCAGCTACGATATTCAGATACTGGGTCTAAAGTGTTTTTTTTTTTTCCGCTACCCAACTATTACATTCACATTTGGCATATGTTTCTGAACCATCTTCGACCGGCTCATTAGGATCGATTTGGGAAAAAATAACTCCTCTTGCTCAAGCTCCTTTTGCAAAACTATCCGCTGGACATTTTGAATTCTCGGAATATAGGATAAGGTAAACTCTGAGAAGCTCTCGCGAAGTATACGAAATGATTCCAATTCTGTCATAAAGGACGGCCAATCTGCTGGTAATTCACACATGCTCACAAGGTCCGAACAGTCGGTCTGAAAATGCACCGAAGTCATCTGTCTTTCTCTCAGGCATGGCATAGCCCATAAGAGGCAATCCATCTCGGCGTGAAGAGCCGAGAGACTTCTACGACATCCCTGTAGACCAAAAATCTCAATTCCTCTGCCATCCTTAAAACTCCAACCAAAGCCGCTAACCTGTCCGTGATTGATCCAAGAAGCATCAATCCGGCATATCGGGGTCTGCGGTACCTCGGGTAGTGATATCGGGGCCGGAGGGGGGGGGCAACGCCTCAACGTGAGCATCATCATCGTCTTCAGGTTGGTTTGCTAATCTCCAAGTTTCTGCTTCCACCTTCGCGTGGATCAAGGTGTCTTCCGGGGAAATTTCTTTCCCATTGAAGATTTTCTCGTTCCTTGCTTTCCAAGTAAACCATAGGATCCAAGGATATACATCTTTTTGAGGATCTGTCATGTCTTGCTATTTTGTTTTCCAAAAGAGAAAACTCATATTTTGATAAATAAAGGTACTCGGGAAGACACCCGGAAGGGACGAAAAGTCCGATAATGCCCAGACTTGTAAGGCCGGGGGACATAAAAACATTTATAGACTCCTCAGGATCCCCACAACGAGGGCAACATTTTTCTGAACCCATATGCCGGTAAGTGAGGTTCTGACATGTAGCAACGCACCCTGATAAAGATTGCCACATAAAATGTTTCATCTTTCCAGGTGTACGGACTTTCCAAACATGTCGTTGTAGGGCCGTGATACTCGGTTCTCTCATCGCTCCAGCTTCCTGTTCTAACTTCGTCATTCGAATCAGATCATATCCCGACTTAACTGAATAAAGTCCCGATTTGGAATGATTCCATGCGTATCCACGAGGATAAGGGAGACATCCTCAGGTTGGAAAAATTCTCTCAGTAGGGGAACATCCCATTGCTTTGTATCTTGACGGATGAAGGAATATACCAAAATTCCCGGGTCCCGGAATCCGATCTGCGGAGCGGCTCTTGGTGGCCGAGCTCTAAGATCCGGGATCCACGATTCGCTCCAAACTCTCGTATTTAGGCCCGATCCAATCGTCTTTCTCAAGCCCATCTTCAAGAACGGTTTTGCGGCCATTATACTCTGCCACCCATAGGATGGTGAGTAGACATTTTGGTCCTCTAGAGGATCAGATTGTCTGTAGTATCTGCCTCTTAAAACCCGAGCCAAGAGGGATGAAGGATACTGAATAAGTCGCCATAGCTGTTTAGCTAGAAGAGCTAGGTTAAAGTCTTGTAAATCTCTAAATCCAAGGCCTCCCATATCCTGGGGAATGCAGATTTTATCTCAGGCAATCCAGTGTATCCCGCTGCTATTCTGCTTTGAACTCCACCAAAAATTGGCTATAGCACTCTGAAATTTATCTGTCACTCCTTGGGGTAATAGAAAACATGACATGACATAGGTTGGAACCGCTTGTGCGACTGATTTTATTTGAATTTCTTTTCCACCTTTGGAAAGAAGTCTTGCAGACCAATTATTGACTCGGTTACTTAGGCGGTCATGAACATAAGAAAACAATTTCCTCTTTGATCCACAAATTTGTTCTGGGAGGCCCAAATACATACCCATGCCGCCCTCCGATGAAATTCCGATGGCATTCTTGATACCTTGCTTCAAAAACGGGTCCACTCTATTCCCGAACATGATGGATGATTTTCCAAGATTAAGTTGTTGTCCCGAGGCTGATCCATAGGTATTAATAATCCTGAAAATCTCAGCTCCCTGCCGGATATCCGCTCTACAAAAGAAAATGCTATCATCGGCAAAAAGAAGGTGTGAAACCAGTGGACTCGCTTGAGCTACTTTCAGCCCAGAAATACGTTTTTCCTCCTCTGCTCCATTGAGTAGTGAGATTAGAGCCTCAGTACACAGAATAAAGAGAAAGGGAGAGAGAGGATCTCCTTGGCGCAATCCTCTCGATGGAATGATTTTTCCCTTCGGTTCTCCATTTATAAGGACTTGGTATGAGACCGAGGAAATGCAAAACATCAAGAGTCTGACCCATCTCTCAGAGAATCCTAGCTTGATCATAAGGGCTTCAAGGAATCTCCATTCTACCCGATCATATGCTTTACTCATGTCTGTCTTGATAGCCATGAATTCTTCTCTACAAACGGTATTAGTACGGAGGACATGAAAGTTTTCTTGTGCCAACAGAATGTTGTCTGTAATAAGACGCCTAGCCATGAAGGCCGATTGAGTTTCCGAAATAAGGTTTGGTAGGGTCTTCTTTAGTCTTTTGCACAAAAGCTTAGAAATAAGCTTATAACTTACATTGCAAAGGCTAATCGGTCGGAATTCTGTCATTGCTCTTGGCTTATCTTTTTTATGGATAAGGCATATATTTGTCTGGTTAAGTCTAGGATCAAAGGATCCTGAAGCGAAAAAGTCTTTTACCAGTTTAACAATGTCATGGCGAAAATCCTGCCAGAATCTCTGATAGAATTTACTCGTCATTCCATCTGGCCCGGGGGCTTTATCCGGGTTAATATCAAAGAGGGCTTCCTTAATCTCTGCTTCCGAAGGATCCTTTAACAGGAGCTGATTAGAAGAATCAGTAACTTTCTCGGTAATATACCGGAGTGCATTATCTGGGTCTGTAGGCTGTGAGGAGGTGAATAGGTCTTGAAAGTAATGAGCCGCAACCCGTTCAATACCTCTAGCATTCTCCACCAAATTCCCATTATTATCTTTTAAGGAAATGATACGGTTCCGGCTCCTCCTTTGCTTAGTAAGAGCGTGAAAACATTTTGTGTTCTTATCACCATCCTTATGCAACCGCTCACAACTCTTTTGTTGCCAATATATTTCTTCCTCCCGAAATGCTGAGCAGAGTTTTCTCCTGATCTCTTCTATTTCTTCTGTCATTGTGTTCTCATCATCTTGCGCTACATCTAGTTGATTGATGTGTGCTGTCGTGAGGGTTGTCAAGTTTTACCCTAAATGAAATCAATAGCCGCAAGTGCACAGCTGATCGATTGTAGTACTTAGGGATCGAATCCACAAGGAAAGATGATCTTTTCCTGCAAAAGCCTTTGAAAGAAATATAAAGTAAGGAAGTCTAGAACCAAAACGGTTTTGTGGGGGGTTTTTGTAGTGTGTTTAAAATGTAAAATCGAAGTCTAAAAGGAAACTATGAGAATTAAATGGCCTAATAACTAAACTTAACGAAAATGAATAAAAACGAGAAAAACGAATATTCTAATTGCTTAAATGAAAATCTACTAAAAAGGAATGACAATATTGAATTAAAGCTTGAAATAAAAACGGTGTGGAAAGAAGGCGTTGGGGTTCAGGGAAGTTTTCTCAGGGGTACGAACGATTCAAAACATTGCTAGAGAGTAAATTTGATAAGATCTTAGCTTAAACTTTTCGAACTGGAGTCACGGACGTATGAATACGACACTGTCGTGATCATAGACAACTATCTCTCTCAACCCTGACCAGTAGGTTTCCACTCTGGCCCTAGAAAAGAAGAGATGCATTATGTTTAAGACTCGTCAGCATTCACAAATCGCCCATAGGTAGGTTTCCACTCCTATGTTTGTTTTGCTCTCCCAAACTAGATCTGACACCGGATGAACACTTTCGTGTCACCAAGCATCTGGATCAGATTGTAGTTCATGACGCTACTCTCATGCAGTAAAAACGAATTCAGAAGAAAAAGTTCTAAGATTCGGCTCAAAAGCTCATGGAATCCTCATCGAACATATAAATCCCCATCGAAAATCCCTTAATCCCAACAATAAAACTACTCAGACATGATGAACGAAATAAAAAACATAGTATTAATAAGTTGAATAGAAACCGAAATTGAAAAAGAAAGAAAGCTAAAGTAAAAACAATAAGAAAAATATGAGGTAATGATTCGGTTCTCTATGAGATTATCGATTAGGGTTCCTAAAACATGTATTTATAGTGCTCTGGATGTCACTTAGGGTTTCTCCAAATGAGGGAATTATTGTGGGCTTCAGAAATGGGTCTTCAGGCTCGGAGATGGCTGGCCACGGTCGGGAGGGCTGTGACCGCGGGAAATGGACTGCTGGCCGCGGTCGGGATGCTTCTGACCGTGGGAAATGGCTTGTTGGCCACGGGTGGAATTGCTTGCTGGCTGGTTTACATGACATCTTGATCTTCGCGTATCTTTTGATTGAACCGTTGGATTGCCAAGCTGTAAAGTGTGCTGGAAAGCTGATACTTCCATATTTAAGGTCTCCAAATTTGAGCTGGATCAGACGGTGAGAAGGCCTTCAATCAGGGGTGAACTTCTGACGGTTTGACTCTGAGCTGAAATCTGGTTTTCTATCCATTTTGTTAAGCTTTTCCCTAAGTTACCTGAAAAGAGTCTTGGAACTACAAATACTAGAAAAACGTGATAAAATTACTTAAAAGCAATTAAAAACATAGAAAAAGTATTTCAAAACGATCCATAAAAGTGGTCAAAATACGGTGTTATCAACTCCCCCAGACTTAAACCTTTGTTTGTCCTCAAACAAAGCAAAAGCCTAAACTGGTTAAGTGAAAACAAAAATAGGAAATGCACAAATCTCATAGACATGAACTCCCCAACTAGGACCAAAGATAGTGCATCAATCCACAACTTAGTCTAGAAAATTCTCACTAATGCACAAGAGATACTAGTCCACTTTTTCCGTCATGCAAAACTTAAACAAATTAAATCTTGATTCCAGTCAACTAGCTCTCTACATTCATTAAGTTCAATAGTGAGTTCTCATTAAAGACATCATCCGGGGTAGACGGCGTTTGGCATTAAAGGGCTGTTTAAGTGGTGGAGTTAAAGTGTTTCGGGTTACCTGAAGATCTGGAGGATGCAAGATAATATGCAAAACCGCAAGAGAGATAAGGACCTGTTGATGACCACAGTTTTCAGTCACTTCTTCTTGCCAAATGTTGTTGCATAATACTTCTTCCTTTGTTGTAAACAGCTGTTCCCCCAGACTTAGATTCTTTCCGGGAATCAGAAAACAATCTCCAAAACTCCATAAAATCGAACTCCAGTTGCCTTGGGACTTAAAATTCGACCTCTCTAGACTCTTTAAGGCTTTTATTTCCTTTCTTTTCTTATTTTCGGAATTTTTTATTTTTTATTTTATTTTATTTTATTTTATTTTTTTTAAAGGAAATGCCTTTTAAAGAGAGAGAGACTAGAGGACGAGATTGTACCAAAATTTGAGATTTTTTCTAAGGCAAACTGAGCTTCTTCTTGTGTTGAATCCTTCCGGGAATTCTTCCGGAAAATCGCAGGTCTCTGTCCTTGGTGACTGAAAACTGCGTCGTTTCTCTTTCTCTCCAACGTTTTTGCATTTATCTGCATATAAGACAATAGAAAACAAGAGTGCATGTGGTTTGAAAGAGGATTGGTTAAGGTGGGGAACTAGCTAAAGATGAACTAGCCATTCAGGATCAACAGAGAGTGGTAAAAGGATAAAGGAGTCCTGAATGTATGATTCGTTTCCCTGGTCTAATGCTTCAATGAGAAAATTAAGTCCAGATTAAGTCCAAATAAAAAAGAGCTAGTGTATCCCTTCATCTAAATCGAAATCATTCAAATTCCTCTGGGGTACTTCGTTTCAAATGTGCTTAGCTACCGCCTAGTCTAGTCCTAAATTATGAATGAGCATGTCACTAGGAACAGTCTAAAGCACACAGTCAACTATCATTGATTCATGTTCACCATTCCCTTTAAAACGTATTTTGTTTTGAAAACCGATTTTGAAAAACGTTAAGGAAAATGCAAAAAGTGTAGATGATGCAAGACTCATGAAAGAAAAGTGGTTAAAAGGGATGAAATCCTCCCCCAGACTTAAATCACACTGTCCTCAGTGTGAAACAAGTCGAGATTGGATGAGAAAAAATGCATAGATAATCGAATTGGTAAGGACAAAGAGAACTTACCTGGATCTGGGATGCTGGTGGAGATGAACCGGATTCATTCGAAGGGGTTTGGGAAGGTGATAGGTGGTGATGAAGGTGGTGGAGGGTGAAGAATGAGGTGGACTGGGGATTGGTGAAGTGAAATGAGGTGAAGTGGGTGGTTTGGGGTCGGGTTTGATCTCAACGACCAATTGCCGCGGTCAGGAGTCACGCGACCGCGGGAAACAAGTGCTTGGCCGCGGTCGATCATACGTTTCCCACGGTCCGAACGTCTGCGACCGCGGGGGCTTATTTAGCGGCCTCTTCCTGCTTCTCCTTGGTTCCTGCTGGGCCGAGCAGTCAGGTACCATTCTTCTTTTTGGGTTTTCGGGTTTTTTGATTTTTTTTGGCTTTTTTGTTTTATAAGAAACACCTGAAACTAAGAAAAAGAAAAAGATCAAAAGAAAAAGAAAGAAAAATCCTAAAGAAAGCAATACCTAAATGGGTTGCCTCCCATTAAGCGCTTTTGTTTTAAGTCGTTTAGCTCGACTTTTGGTGTTGGACGTTGCTTAGTCTGATGAAGAAGACCTTGTCCTGAGACAAGTCTTTTTCGACATCTCCTTGCTTTGCCTAGCAGGTTCTTCGTCACTCCAAAGTTCTTCTTCAAACTCTTCTGTTGCAGAACGTTTTCCTGCTTTGCTGTTGTATGGGACAGCTTCTGTGAAGACATCTTTGTCGATATTAGCAAATGAAATCCTCCGGTTTGGCCAGTCCATTATAGCTCCGGAAGTTGCTAGAAAAGACCATCCGAGAATCACTGGATATGTTGCATCTCTCGTCTCGACAATGTAGAAGTCGACAGGCACTATGCAATCTCCTATTCTCAAAGGAATTTCATGAGCTATTCCTTGAGGTGTTGCATTGGAATCATCAGCTAGACTAATCTTTGCTATAGTCCTGCGCAGGTGTCTAATACCAAGTCTCAAAGCAATTGCCTTGGACATCATGTTAAGACAAGCTCCAGAATCACATAGCACGTTTTTAAACATTTCTCCTCTAATAGAACAAGAGATAAGAAACTGACCTACACCTTCTATTTTATGAAGTGTTCGAACAGGTTTACCTCTACTGGCATGATTGAACAAGTCTTCTATCTCAGGGATTGATTCTTTGCTCTCACAGAAGTAGTGGCCTATCATGAAGTCTTTGCAAGCTCTGGCAAACGTGATTCCTTCAGGCAGATTTCGAACCACATCATTGAATTCATCGAGCTTTTCCTTGCTGATTTTGTTGGTGTAGTGGCTGCAGTCTTCCGGCTTTTTGAGGTGAATTGAATATATTGCAGCATCAGGTGATGTTCTGGGAAAAGTCAGACGTCTGGCCCTTCCAAAATAGGTTCTGATATCCTCCTTTGTCTCCTTGCTGTACCTAAAGAAAACTTGCAAACAACCAAGATGCCATATATCATCGAACCTGTGTAAAGACAAACTTGTTGAATTCAATGAGCCTTTCTCTGGAGATTGGTGCTCCTAATTCCACCATTTTGTCTGGATTGCCTCCTTCTATGAACAGACGATAGTCTTCATCTTCGAGGTAGTCCCCTTCATATTCATCCTCATATGCTAAAACTATGTTGCAAGGGAGTACCTCATTTTCTTCTTGAGATGTTTCGGAGCTGATAGCATACACCGTTTGCTCATGAAGAGGGGTTTTGACCATCCCAGCAGATGTATCAAATAAGCATTGACCTGTAGGAGTGGAAAAAGGCTGAAAGGTATCTGACGGAGCATTTGCCGCGGGTAGAGGCTGCACGACCGCGGGTGGGGAGCGATTTGCCGCGGTCAGGAGGCTCACGACCGCGGCTGGAGGGCTGTTGGCCGCGGTCACGAGGGTTCCGACCGCGGGAGAGAGACTCTGAGTTGTTTCCTTGGTTTCGTCTCCTCCTTTGCCATCTAAACTGATTTATGGGTCTTCTAACTCTGTTTCTCCTTCTTTTAGGTCAAGATCTTTGATGGGAAGCGCCGAACCATTCGCTTCACGTCCTTGCATAAGCTTTTCGACCTTCTCTTCGACTTCATCAAGAGCATAGACTACTTTGTCCACGGTTGAGTCGATTTCCTCTGCTTTGTCTTGAACCTTGTGTACTCCATCCCAAATCTCTTCCACGTAGGAGTAGGTTTGGTTGTTATGGTCGTTAATAGCTTCTTCTGCTTCATCGAGCTTGACCTCTAAGGTGCGGATGTTTCCACTAGCTTTTCGAATGCTAACTTCGTTTTCTCCAACTCGTCCGTCGACTGCTTCTATCCTCTCCTTGATAGTCTCAGCATCCTTGTTTGCTTGAGTTTCGATGGTCTTGACTTGAGCAGAAAGATCTTCAAGCTTTCTGTTAAAGTGCATTGACAAGTTGTCGAATTTTCTCGTGAATGGCGGCTTTGGATGTTGCTTGAACGTCGAGTAAGTGCAAGACCGCCACCTCTAGTTGACTCAATCGGTGAATGAGTTGGACTTTTTCATCTTGGTGAGGCAAACGACGAGCAGGATGTTCAGGGTTGGCCATTGGAGGTACGTAGGGCTCATTATGGAACGTTCTGTAGTCTTCGCTTCGAATTTTTTTGTAGAGGTCGCGCAGATTCTGCCTCTCTCTGCGTCTGGTGTGAGGAGTGTTATAGAAACCTTCCTCATAGTGTATATTTCGATTTATAGGATCCATATCTTCTGAAATGGAAACAAAATAACCAAAAAATGGAAATATGCAGAAAAGGGGGTTCTAGAGTCGATTTACCAACCTTTCTCGGGGTTTTGCGGAAAAGAAAACCCCGGCAACGGCGCCAAAAACTTGATGTGTGCTGTCGTGAGGGTTGTCAAGTTTTATCCTAAATGAAATCAATAGCCGCAAGTGCACAGCTGATCGATTGTAGTACTTAGGGATTGAATCCACAGGGAAGGAGAATCTTTTCCTGCAAAAGCCTTTGAAAAAAATATAAAGTAAGGAAGTCTAAAACCAAAACGGTTTTGTGGGGGGTTTTTGTAGTGTGTTTAAAATGTAAAAACAAAATCTAAAAGGAAACTACGGGAATTAAATGGCCTAATAACTAAACTTAACGAAAATGAATAAAAACGAGAAAAACGAATATTCTAATTGCTTAAATGAAAATCTACTAAAAAGGAATGACAATATTGAATTAAAGCTTGAAATAAAAACGGTGTGGAAAAAAGGCGTTGGGGTTCAGGGAAGTTTTCTCAGGGGTACGAACGATTCAAAACATTGCTAGAGAGTAAATTTGATAAGATCTTAGCTTAAACTTTTCGAACTGGAGTCACAGACGTATGAATACGCCACTGTCGTGATCATAGACAACTATCTCTCTCAACCCTGACCAGTAGGTTTCCACTCTGGCCCTAGAAAAGAAGAGATGCATTATGTTTAAGACTCGTCAGCATTCACAAATCGCCCATAGGTAGGTATCCACTCCTATGTTTGTTTTGCTCTCCCAAACTAGATCTGACACCGGATGAACACTTTAGTGTCACCAAGCATCTGGATCAGATTGTAGTTCATGACGCTACTCTCATGCAGTAAAAACAAATTCAGAAGAAAAAGTTCTAAGATTCGGCTCAAAAGCTCATGGAATCCTCATCGAACATATAAATCCCCATTGAAAATCCCTTAATCCCAACAATAAACTACTCAGACATGATGAACGAAATAAAAAACATAGTATTCATAAGTAGAATAGAAACCGAAATTGAAAAAGAAAGAACAAGGGTTCAAGAGACAAATCTCTCTCTCCCTAAAAGCTAAAGTAAAAACAATAAGAAAAATATGAGGTAATGATTCGGTTCTCTATGAGATTATCGATTAGGGTTCCTAAAACATGTATTTATAGTGCTCTGGACGTCACTTAGTGTTTCTCCAAATGAGAGAATCATTGTGGGCTTCAGAAATGGGCCTTCGGGCTCGGAGATGGCTGGCCACGGTCGGGAGGGCTGTGACCGCGGGAAATGGACTGCTGGCCGTGGTCGGGATGCTTCTGACCGCGGGAAATGGCCTGTTGGCCGCGGGTGGAATTGCTTGCCGGATGGTTTGATAACTAAGAATTTCCACTCTTTAAAGAGGTTATCAATACCCCTGTCCTTGTAGTACAAGGGGTTATCAAACCAAACTTGTAGTGGAGACACTAATCTATGTTACTTGTGATCTTAAGTCAAGAGAGATTGATAAGGGTTTTAACTAAACTATTTAACAAGTAAATAATCATGTAAATGAAACAAGAGATTATATTTAAACTAAGTAAAGATGCAAATGACAAGCAAATGGTTCGGATGATGATAATATATGATAAAAGCAGAAACTTTAGACAGGATATTTGACTCGGGTGCTTCCAAGCTAAACTAATAGGTTGATGAATCATTTTATCAAGCGATTTCATTTAACTTTGAACTCAAGACATGTTAATCTTCTCATGAATGTATTAAACATCTAAACTGATCCTCTTTCATACCAAAATCAGTCAGCAATAAGATTCAGTTCAAAAATGTCATTTAAGAGAACAAACTATCACTCTCGCGATGAAAGACTCTTAAACCCTTAACCGAGTGGTTCAGACATTTCTACAAACACTTTTGATGCGAGATATGTCTCAGATCTGAACCTCAAGTGATGTGCTTGGATCCAGCCTAGAGATCTCGTCGGTTAAGGAATGAAACATGCAAGACTAGACACCTAAACCCATTAATCTACCTTGAAAGCACCCTAATCTACCTATCTAAAGCCGCTTAAACGACTACTCACTGATCATAACGAGCTCACTAAGTCCTTTGCAAGACGTGTAGCTGGTCATGATAAGGTGTTTAATGCTGGATGATAAAAGAAATAAAGAAAGAACAAGATTCTGATGCAAAAACGAGATATCGGATTAGATTAACCAAGTTTCACAAAAGAGGCAAGTTCTTAAAGCTAAAAGATGATAAGAGATCAGATCATTAGGTTTTTGGTCCTAAAATGTATTTATCGCAAAGGGAAAGCGTCGTGGGTCAGCCCGGAACAAACCGGGTACTGAGCCACCTTCTCGAGTCGATGGGTGAGTGCCACGGTGTGTCGGAGAGTGAAGCCGAGGCCTTGATGTCGAGGAGTGCACGTGAGCCAAGATCCAAATGGAGATCTCGTGAAGAATACGTCAAGAACATGCATGAACCCTAGTCTTTGATCCATCTTCACGTGTGTGTTCTTGAGCCGTCTTGTTCTTGATTCTGGGGTTGTGACAAGGGACCTCACCATAAAATGTCGCGGAGCTTGGTAGTCGAGGGGTTCGGGTGAACAGAGTCCGGCATGCACGCCGAGGCCATTACACCGAGGTGCACGTTCAACACTTAATCGTTTCCAGCTTCTTTTCTTACATGTGCATGCCTTGATCCCAATATGCCGAGGCGTCGGCACGGGGTCTAGTCCAAAATACTCCCAAGATATGAGCCTTGACTTGAGCAATGTCGAGGTAATGATGCCGAGTTCTGAGAAAATACTTAGCGCGTATCGAACTCATTTAGACTCGTATCGACCATATTGCCTTCCGGAAACAGTAACTTTCAACACACGACTCAAATTGCTCTGAGACCAGTTCCATAGTCAAGATGACTCCATAAGATCGAACTTTGGTGAAGAAACCGTCGGAGCTTGGGGAGTGGAAGGCTTCCTGGATTTCACATCTTTGCACCGCATTGGGATCACCGGAAAATAAGCTTTTGGACCGATGTGAACTCCGGAGACCTTATCTTTCAAACCATTGCTCCGAATTGAGTGGTTCCAAACGTTCTGAGAAGATCTTTCACAGATCTCAAACTTTGATGAAGACCGGGCAAGCTAGTTCGGACCGGAAAGGCTCCGTCCCTCGTGATCTTTGAAGTTCGCTGTTCGGTTCTCGGGTACGCGCAATACTGGTGCATCCTCCGGAAGCCTTATCTTTCTCCTCCCTGGTCCGAATTGGATGATTCTAACTGTTCTGGGATCTTTGCTTGCTTATCTCCAACTTTGATGAAGACCCCGACAACTGATTCGGACTGGAAGGTTCCCCGGATTGCTGATCTTTAAAACACGCAGGCAAGGACAGGTTTTAGCCGAGAAAAGCTTCCCGCGGTAAGGAAAATAACCGAGGGCTATGTACCACGGTAAGCTTTTTAGCCGTAAAATTCCTCTCGCCTCGGCCAAAAACTTAATCCGATGTTATTTGCACCCGATACTCGACCTTGGCCGATTTTGGTCGATCGGTAAGGGTTTTGGTCGATAATGAGCGTTCAGTAAGCTTTTTGACCGAGGTTTCTATCCAGCCGGTACGAGTTTTGGCCGAGAAATTCCTCCAAGCGGTTTTCACCATTTTTGACCCTTTTCTTCACCGTTTTCTTTTCTGCTCCTCTTCTTAAGCTCCAAATGGCTCCCAAAGCACCTGATAAAGACTTCAAAACATGCAAAACTCTTTGGGACCTAATGCAAGCCCTAAACCCTATTTTGATGCCTAAAGACTCAATTTACATGGGAAAGCACATGATGAGGACTCTAAAATGCATCCTAAATGATGCAAAATATAGACATATCAACTCCCCCACACTTGTCCTTTGCTTGTCCTCAAGCGAAAAGAACAAATGAGAGAGAGAGGTTGTAGTGCAGATGGAGCTCATATTTCCTTTTTAGAGAGAAGTGATCACAATAAGAACTCGGATTCATGCTCAAATATGCAATGCAAAGCTATACTCAGATATTTTCCAACTAAAGCACGGAATATCCACAAGTCATCATCACATTCAACTCTTTCACATACATTAAGTTCATAACCGGTGAATCAAATGATGCAATGTTCAAATAGGCTGGCTTGGCTAGGGTAAGGTCATGAGATAAAAATGATCTCATCAATATTTAAGCGGGAGCAATGCAGCAAAGGGATCTCTCTATGAACGACCAAACTTTGGCAGAATGCTAAAGGTAAAAAGCAACCTGTGCATACAAGGGCAAGACTCATCACACCCCACACTCCACTCAAAGCTTTCTCACTTGCTCACCCTCTCAAGATCCTCACTTTTCACAATCGTTTTCTTTTCACTAGGGGACTCACTTTTTGCTTTCATTCTCGAGTCTTGGAGTTCACTTATTCACACAGCTCTTTTCTTTCACAGCGTATAGCCTCTTTTCTCTTCACTTTAGAACGCTTGAGCCTTTTTGGCTTCTTTTCATTTCAGAGACTAAATTTTACTTTTAAAAACATCAGAGCTCATCTTTTCAAATCCAAGACTCAATTCCTTTTCTTTCATCCCCCTAGCTATTTCCACTTTCTCTTTTCCACTCAAATCACCTTTTTCCACTCACCAACAAATCTTTTCCCCCACACTTATTCCTTGCCAATACTCTCAGTTCCTTGATGTTGGAACATAGCACTCAATGAGACATGCCCTTGTCGCTCTAAACCTAACACTTTCTGCTAATTTCAGTCCAAGGTGGCCTTACAATTCACACACAAACATTGGCTTGAAAGAAAGATGGGTTCAAGGTGAGGGAACTGATCCATGATGCGGATTCAGCTACTTGAGCTAAGGAAGGAGGGTGGTAAAAACAACGATTCTTGCTCAAGTATGTATATCGGTATCCACAAGCCTATTCACTACAAGAAAGATCGGGTTTTACGTCGGCAGATATCAACGTAAAATCGACGTAAAAGAGCATTTACGTCGAATTAACGACGAAAAAAAAATCGTCGTAAAACAATCGTCGTAAAACAGAAATCGTCATAAAATCGTCGTAAAATTACCAACCAAGGAAAATCGTCGTAATATCGTCGGAAACTATTCGTCGTAAATGCGACGTAAATTTTCCAACGAAAGTACAACGAAATAAGTCCATCATAAGAACGACGTAAAATCGATGTAAAATTACATCGATTTAACAACGATTAGGAGACGAACAATTTCAATTAAGGGAAACTAATTTTTTAATTGTCGATGTTAATTCGTCGTAAAGTTTCGACGTAAATCCGACGTAAACATATTCGACGTAAATCCGTCGTTAAATATTCGACGTTAGATCGACGTAAATTTACGACGAATTTACGTCGATCTATAAATTAATTATTTAATTCGATTTTAATTTAATTAATGAATTTTTAAAATAATCAAAAAATTAAAAATAGAAAAAACAATTTAAATTGAAATTTAAATTCGAAAATATTTTATAAATAAAAGAAAAAATTTAATACAAATTGTTTTTTACAAAAAACCTAATCTACAATATGATTTCGTAATCGTCGAGGTTGAGATCGACGTCACGAGGAGGCTCTCCGTCTTGGCCGCCCGTCGCTGCTGGACCGTCGTTTCCCGTCTGCACTACCGGAGCCGAAGACTGACCCTGCGTCTGCTGGTCCGATGGTCCAGTACCGGAAGTACCACCGGTCTCAAAGACCCCTCGTGCTCGCTGTTGCCTTGCTCGGATTGCGGTGGCCAACTGCGGAACCGCTTCCGCAATGATGTCGAAGAGACCGTGCATCTCGGTGAGCTCCTGCTTCTGGGCCACTTGCTCATGCCTGAGAGTGGTGATCTCAGCATTGGCCGTAGCAAGCTCCTGGCGAAGATGACTCGGATCCTCCTGCGTGCGAAATCCGGAAGCCGAGGCGGCATGACAGTCTCTAATAGAGCCCATCCCTAAGGTTCGGCACTTCTTCTTCGGAGCAACCTACAAATGGAAAATAAAAACGTTAATTATTTATTAAGTAATAAATATAATAAATTTTAAAAAAATTGAAATAGATCATACCTCCTCGAAAATCTGGTCTTGCTCAGCGACGGTCAACGGTACTTGGATAGTACCGTCATGTGTGGCCTGGGTCTCCCGCTCGGCGATCCGCTGCATAGCGGCATTGTAGATCTCCTCTGACCGAGCGTCGACAAAGCTCCCGTCCCTCTTCCGGTGAGTGGTCTCGAAGAGCTTCGTCATTGGAGGTAGTTCTCCTCCGTTCTCCTCGGCCTACCAATTAATAAACATTAGTCAAAAATATTTAATAAATTATAGCAATAATTAAAAATGAAATAATAATAAAATAATTTATATTTAATTACTTACCATCATGAGACGTCTTCCCCCAAAAGATATTTGGCCAGAAGTGTGCGGGGTCACTAACTTCTGACCGTTAGGACCGACCCGGTTTCGGACGGCCGAACACTTAGCCGCAGTGGTTTGGGCATGCGGGTCCAGCCAATACGCCTTCAACCCGTTCCAACAGAAAGTGGACATGGAGCTCGGCTTTGCGTCGTCTCCATCGGTCTCCCACTTCCGCTTCCAATCGGAAACGGTGTTGACTAGGCGTTTCTGCGCCTTCAGCCGGAAAGCTTCGCGGACCGTCTTGTTGATCCCGATGTCCCAGTTCCACCGTTGCTGCAAAAGAAAACAAAAAATTATATAAACAATATAAAAGTAAGATTAATTAAATTTAAAATAATTTAAAATGATATAAATAAGATTTAAAAAATATTACCGCGAAGCACTTGTACCAGGTGTCGAACGTCTCTTGCGACACCTTGCTCCAGTTGTAGTGCGGCTCAACGAAATGACTCTTAATTGTGTCGGAAACGCTCCGACCGACACAATTATCCAAGTCAAACCTAAGAAACCAAAAAAAAACATTACATTAATATTTAAGAAAATTAAAGCATAAATTTAAAAATTATAACGGCTATGTATTTACATATAGTGTATATCATCGTAAAATTACGACGAATTTACGACAAATCCTTATAAATCATAAAAATTGTAACGGCTATGTATTTACATATCGTCGTAAAATCGTCGTAATATTACGACGATTTTACGATTGTATGTACAAAAATGATGAATTACAAAAATTGAAACACCCATAAGCACATATAAGCATGCCTATACATGCTAAATGTGGTCTGTATAAGTTTCTAGCATGTTTACATAACATAATGAAGAATTTGGTTTGATCTAAGATAAATTCTTACATCTTCTCTAAATGTCAAATTAGATAACACCTTAAGATTACTTGATAAACACATATATGTCAAATTTTGAATTTTTTTTTTTTTGTTTAGAAAGTTGTTTTACCTTATGAGATGGTAAGCCATATCATTATCTTCATCTAAATCCCCCCCGAACCCCAGAAAAGATTGATTATAAGATTTAGGGGTTACATTTCGTCGTAAAATCGACGGTATTTTACGACGAATTTACGACGAATGGGTGTGATTCGTCGTAACATAAACCACATATCTACAAGTTCTTTAATCTTATACTACAAAACCTTATATAATACATTAGTTTACTCAGGAAAATGCACCCAAAAACCATTCTGTGAGTTGGGAAAGCTAAACCCTATAGGGTTTAGGGTTTACATTTTACGACGAATTTACGACGATTTATAAATAATCGTCGTAAATTCGTCGTAATAGTCAACATATGTCCAAGTCAACACTTAAGCAAATTTTCTTTTCATTAATTGTCTTTCATTTTTTAAACATTTAAATTTAAACAAATTTATCAAATTTGACAAATGTTACATTTAAACGTTCAAAGCATGCAATTATATAAATGCCAACATCATACTTAATTAGTCTTCAACATTTTCCTCGTTCTCCTCATCATCATCGTCATCATCACTGCTTGTTTGAAATTCGTCAGCACCTTCTTCTGTTTCGTCCCCATGTAGATCTTCAACTTCTCAATTACGTGGATCAATTAAAAGAACATTTTCTTCAACATCAGGTTCTGTAATGTCGACACAATCATCTTGTTGCATTGGCGGGAGATCTACACCATCAATTATACCCCTTGGAGCAACTTTGACAACCGCCAGCCATGAAATTCCCATACTCCGAACTCGAGGATATGGAACAAAGGTGACTTGTTCTGCTTGAGATGCAAGTATAAAAGGCTCGAACTTATTGTATCGCCGAGATGCGTTTACATCTACCACTCCGAATTTGTTAATACGCACTCCACGACCTACCGTAGGATCAAACCAATCACATTTGAAAAGAACAGTTTTCATTCTTACTAATCCGGGGTATTCCACTTCAATTATCTCTTTGATGATCCCATAAAAGTCTACGTCACCTCGTACACAAACTCCATAGTTTGTAGTTGCCCGTTGAGTGCCATGACTATAAGTATGAAAAACATAGCCACGTGTAAAATACATAGCTGCAGTAGTTATCTTCGAAATAGGACCTAGGAGCAACTCATGAAACCATACTGCATATGTCATGTCATCATGCTCGACTTGACCTTTTAACCACAATGCATAATGTTGGTCTTTCCGCTTGTTAATTTCATCTTCTGAAACACCGTCAATGCATTCTCGGACTTGACTGACGAAAGTGCTGAAATTTGAAAACATTGTTAAGGACATTTCGTTTATGCAATCAAAATATAATCATGCATGCTTATTTGTATATATGTACCTCTCGTAAGGTGCCAATTCCTCGCAATTCAGAAGTATATATGTATGTGCGCTGTGGTAGTCCTGTTCGTTTGACCAACAAGTTTCTTTTAGTTTCCCACTTAGACGTCCAATTGGTGAGAATATATCAGGCACACCTTCTACTGCGTAACTTTGTCCTACACCCCCATCATCGTAACGTCTTGGAGCCCGTTTGCGTGTACGAACCTTCGGAGCAAAATAATAAGACATGAAATGTGAAGTTTCTTCTGTCAAACTTCCCGCCACGATAGACCCTTCAACTTTTGCTAAGTTTTTGGCCTTACCCTTTAAATGCTTCATAAATCGTTCAAATGGATACATCCACCTAAACTGAACAGGTCCTCCCAACTCTGCTTCATGAGGGAGGTGTATAGGTAAATGTTCCATAACATCGAAGAATGCAGGTGGGAATATTTTCTCTAAATTGCACAACAATATTGGAATATTTGTAGACAGTTGTGCAACTACATCTTCTGATAATGTCCTTGTACTTAGATCACGAAAGAAAGCTCCAATGCCTCCTAGTGCCTCATGGACATGTCCCGGTAGGAGTTCAGCAAACGCAAAAGGAAGTAACCGTTGCATAAACACATGACAATCATGACTTTTCATCCCTGAAAACTTTTGTACTTTATCCACAGATTTAGCCAGATTAGATACATATCCATCAGGAAATTTCACGGCTGATGATACCCAATTAAACAATGCTGTTTTTTGTTCAGCACCCAACCGAAATACAGGAACAGGTGCTTTCCCATTACTCACCATATGCAACTCAATTCTGTTACATATATCGGGTAAGTCCATCCGTGATTTAACGCTGTCTTTGGTTCTTCCTTGGACGTTCAAAACAGTATGCATGATGTTATCGAAAAAATTCTTCTCAATGTGCATAACATCAAGATTATGTCTAAGCAAATGATCTTTCCATTAAGGCAGATCCCAAAATATACTTTTCTTATGCCAATTGTGATGAACCCCATATCCTTCAGGCATATTCGCAGGAGTGTGCCAATTTCCTCCAAGGGGGACCGTTTCAAGTCCACCCCAATGATCTATTTGCGCTTCAAGCTCTACTCCAGTTAGGTACACTGGTGGAGGGAGACGAACCAATTTGTTCTTTATAAACAAACGCCTATTTCTTCTATATTGATGGTTTGGTGGTAAAAACCGAAGCAATCAAACCAACAGGTTTTCCTACCATGTTTAAGCTGAAATGCATCAGTCCTATGAAGACAATAAGGACATGATAACCTCCCATGCGTTGTCCAACCTGATAGCATTCCGTATGCCGGGAAATCGCTTATTGTCCACAGAAGCACCGCTCGCATCGTAAAATTTTTACCACTCGAACAGTCATATGTTCGTACTCCAACATGCCACAACTGGTTTAACTCATGTATGAGTGGTTGCAAAAACACATCAAGGGCCCGCTTCGGGTGATTTGGACCAGGGACTAATATACTTAGAAACAAAAACTCTCTTTGCATGCACATATCTGGAGGAAGGTTATATGGCGTAAGAATCACAGGCCATAATGAATATTGCCTACCAGACATACCAAATGGACTAAACCCGTCAGTGCAAAGACCAAGATAAACATTTCGCTTAGACCTAGCAAAGTCTGGATGTACGGTGTTAAAATGTTTCCAAGATTTCCCGTCAGACGGGTGAGTCATTTTGCCATCTGTTTGTGAATGTTCCGCATGCCATCTCATCGACGCAGCTGTCCGTTCAGATTGATATAGTCTTTTTAACCTATCAGTGATAGGAAGATACCACATTCGTTGGTAAGGAATCTTCTTACGTCCAGCAATTTGCGGTCTATATCTTGGCTTTTGGCAGAAACGACATTCTTCAAGCTTCTCATCATCTCTCCAAAAAAGCATACAATTATCAACACAAACATCAATCATCTCAGAAGGCAATCCAAGACTAAAAACCAGCTTCTGAATTTCATAATACGTTTCAGCAGCCAAATTATCATCTGGCAAATACTCTTTAATAAGATCTTCCCAATCGTTCATTCAAACTTCAGATAGATTGTGATCAGTTTTTATTGTCATCATCCGAGCTGCCAATGATAATTTTGATAAACCTTCCCTACATCCCTCGTACAGAGGCTGTTTTGCTGCGTTTAACATATCATAAAAGCGTTTCGCATCTGCATTGGGCTCTTCAACAATATCAGCATGTGTTTCATGAAATGCATCAGTAACCATTTCATGCATCCTATCATGATCTTCACCCTGAACTTGACTACTTTGATAATCATTGGACGCTTCAAAATCCACATGTTCTTGATGATTACTACTACTCCGTGCAGCCATCTGACCACTACTTTGACCATATCCCTCTCCATGCTGATACCAAATAAAGTATTGGGGCATGAACCCTCTATTCAATAAATGCTGCCAGACAGTGTCAATAGGAATATGTTTCCTATTTTTGCATTTCACACAAGGAAAATACATTTTGCCGCTTTCAATTACAATTTGCATAAGGCCGGCTTGGTACATGAATATTTCCAATCCGTTTTTGAAGTCTTCAGTCAACGACCCATCACCATTTTTGGGCGTATACATCCACTTTCGTAGATCGTATATAGACATTTCAAAAACAAATATTTGACTTTTTGTTTTTGAAATTTGATATAAATTTCAACTACTAAAAATTTTACTTAAACATTCAAAGACTCAAAAAATTTGTGTCTTTATATGTTTTTTTGGGTTGATGGAATAATGAGAGAAGAAAGGGTATATATAGAATTTTTTGTTTGGTTACCAACATATTACCATTGCATATTTACATCAAATTTACGTCGAAATAAAATTTACATCACATTTACATTGATTTTACGTCAATTACAAGATAGAGGACAATTAGTCGTATTATCGATGTAAATATTATGACAATATTACGACGAAATAAAATCCGTTCTTCATTCGTCGTAATATCGTCGTAACATTACGACGATTTTACGAGGGTCATTTTTTACGTCGAATTTACGACGAAATTTTTGATCGTCGTAAATACGATGTAATGTCGTCGTAAATTTACGACGACTAAAAATCGTCGTAAATAATTCGACGGAAAAGCCCCTCATTCTTGTAGTGATTCAAACAACGCATCAAAAGATATTTTTAATTCAAGTTCAGGGTTATCACTTAGTTAGAGTTGAGTGTAATTCAAACTTGCTTCTCAGATTCAAATCGTTTCAAGCTTTGCAAGCACATAATGAGTTCCACAAGCATATTTAGTTCAAGTTCTCAAGTGATTTACTCTCTAGGAAAAAATCTATCATTGCTCCTTGCACTGATGCAATCCTACATGATGCAACTAGACTCGATCTTAGAATGCGAGATGCAACTAGAATGATGCATTTTTTTGTGAAATTTTTCGATTTTATCATATGTACTAAGCTAAATGAGACTCAAGAGTGCAAAAGTCAAATAAGAACAAAGAAAACAAGATTAGCAAACACAAAGCTCCTCCCCCACACTTAAATAACACAGTCCCTTGTGTTATAAAAGTGTGTGAGAGAAGTAAAAAGACAAACTAAGCGGATGCAATATGATATAGACAAGATGCATATTTACAAGGTTTGAAGTCGATACCTCAGTCTGAGAGGTCTGATCCCAAGTAGTACGAGGGATTTGACGTTGAGCAGGAGGGTGTGGACTGATGTGGTGGGCTGCTCTCCGAGGGTTCCGGTAGGTAAGCCGTGGCAGGATCGATCCAGTCCTCTTTGCCTGGTGGAAACTCCGGGTTCCTCGCGTTTGAGCTTTCTCCAACCTCGTCTTGTGTAATGATAACACCGTATTTTGACCACTTTTATGGATCGTTTTAAAATACTTTTTCTATGTTTTTAATTGCTTTTAAGTACTTTTATTATGTTTTTCTAGTATTTGTAGTTCCAAGACTCTTTTCAGGTAACTTAGGGAAAAGCTTAACAAAATGGATAGAAAACCAGATTTCAGCTCAGAGTCAAACCGTCAGAAGTTCACCCCTGATTGAAGGCCTTCTCACCGTCTGATCCAGCTCAAATTTGAAGACCTTAAAGATGGAAGTATCAGCTTTCCAGTGCACTTTACAGCTTGGCAATCCAACGGTTCAATCAAAAGATACGCGAAGAGCAAGATGTCCCGTAAACCAGCCGGCAAGCACTTCCACCCGCGGCCAACAGGGAATTTCCCGCGGTCAGGAGCATCCCGACCGCGGCCAAACACTTGTTCCCCGCGGTCACACCTGTCCCGACCGCGGCCATCAACCTCTGAGCCCAAAAAGCCCATTTCTGAAGCCCACATTTGGAGAAATCCTAAGTGGCGTCCAGAGAGGTCTTGAGCACTATAAATACATGTCTTAGGAACCCTAAATCAAAGAACGAATCACCACCTTGCGGCTATTGATTTCAATTAGGGTAAAACTTGACACCCACAACACACATCAAGTCACCATCAAGTTTTTGGTGCTGTTGCCGAGGAAGGCATGCATTTTCTTTTCTGCAAAACCCCGAGAAAGGTTAGTAAATCGACTCTAGAACCCCTTTTTCTGCAACTTTCCATTTTTCGGTTATTTTGTTTCCATTTCAGAAGATATGGATCCTATAAATCGAAATATACACTATGAGGAAGGTTTCTATAACACTCCTCAAGTCACAAGACGCAGAGAAGAACCTCAAGCCCGAAATTTTAGCTACATGGATCGATACAGCCAGCCGAACCACCCTTACCACTGGCGCAGAGAGACTTTTCGACGCCGGGAAGATCCTTATGGTCCTCCTCCAACCTACTTCGAGCCACACGCCTATAATCCTCTACTGCAGAACCCTAGTCAGCAAGAGGACAACTTGAGGATCAGCAGACGTTTGGGACGCCTCGAAGGGATGATAAACCAATTCCTTGATCAACAAATTCTCACCGAAAACACCTTGCTCAAGAAAATTGATTCAATCTCTGAAGAGTTCAACAGAAAATTTGATGATATGGCCAACCATATTCGAGTTTCGGAAGAGCAAACCCACAAGGACTCCCAAACACTAGCTGGGATGATCCACCAAGTCGCAACAGAGTAGACAAGACAAGGGTATGACATCAAACAAAACTCGAGTGATATTGTCGAATCAAAACAGGAGATTAAAGAATTCAGAGAATCCGTCTCCTGGTATAGAGAGAAGACAGATGAAGAGTTGCAAGAGATCGAGCACAGGCTGAACAAACTCGAGCTCAAAGCACGGGAGATTGATGCAAGAATGGAGCAGATGCCCAACATTGAGCAAATTGAGAGGTTTTCTTAGAAATCTCCCAAAAATCCTGATGAAGATGCACAGCAACGCCCTGGTATGAGTTCATATGATGCTATTCTACCAAATAAAGATGCAGGAGAAGTTCGTGTGAAGTACAAGAAGGAAGAAACGGACTTTGAGCAAGTCATATCCGGAGCCGCGGGTCCAAGCGTCCTGACCGCGGCCAATAGCACTTTTCCCGCGGTCGCGACTCCTCTGACCGCGGGAGTTGGTCGTTCAGATGTTCCTCCGGGTTTTGATAGGAAAATAATACACCTTCTGTCCCAACTTCAGCCTCCAGCACCTAAAAAAGCAACTCAGGAAGAAGAAAACCAAGTTTCAGATGAAGAACCAGATTGGCAGGAATCATTACCTTGTATGATGGCAAAGGAAATGTGTTGAAGATTCAGCTGACTCTTCAATCCAAGAAGACCAGACGTGCAGCGAGATAAAGATGCCATACATTGATTCAATCATTGAATATGATGCTGCAGCTTTCTTTTGTGAATCCTATTCTGCGTTTGAGACACCAGCCAACACCTACAGAGAAAGGCAAGTTCGAATTCTCCATAAGGTCAAGACTGCAGGTCAGTTTCTTATCTCTTGTTCTATTAGAGGAGAGCTATGTGATTCTGGAGCTTGTCTTAACATGATGTCCAAGGCAATTTCTTTGAGACTTGGTATCAAACACCTGTGCAGGACTAGAGCAAAGATTAGCCTAGCTGATGGTTCAAATGCAATACCTCAAGGAATAGCTCATGAAATTCCTTTGAGAATAGGAGATTGCATAGTGTCTGTCGACTTCTACATTGTCGAGACGAGAGATGCAACATATCCAGTGATTCTCGGATGGTCTTTTCTAGCAACTTCCGGAGCTATAATGGACTGGCCAAACCGGAGGATTTCATTTGCTAATATCGACAAAGATGTCTTCACAGAAGCTGTCCCATACAACAGCAAAGCAGGAAAACGTTCTGCAGCAGAAGAGTTTGAAGAAGAACTTTGGAGTGACGAAGAACCTGCTAGGCAAAGCAAGGAGATGTCGAAAAAGACTTGTCTCTGGACAAGGTCTTCTTCATTGGAATAAGTCATGTCCAACACCAAAAGTCGAGCTAAACGACTTAAAACAGAAGCGCTTAATGGGAGGCAACCCATTTAGGTATTGTTTTCTTTAGGATTTTTCTTTCTTTTTCTTTTGATCTTTTTCTTTTTCTTAGTTTCAGGTGTTTCCTATAAAACAAAAAAGCCAAAAAAAAAAAAAAACCCGAAAAAACCAAAAAGAAGGATGGTACCTGACTGCTCGGCCCAGCAGGAACCAAGGAGAAGCAGGAAGAGGCCGCGAAATAAGCCCCCGCGGTCGCAGACGTTCTGACCGCGGGAAACACACCATCGACCGCGGTCGCGTAGTCCTGACCGCGGCCAAGCAATGGTTCGCCGCGGTCGTGCAGCCCCTGACCACGGCACTTGGTCGTTGAGATCCAAACCCGCCCCAAACCACCCACTTCACCCCATTCCACCTCGCCAATCACCCTCCACCTCATTCATCACCTTCCACCACCTTCATCACCACCTAATCACCTTCCCAAACCCCTTCGCATGAATCCGTTTCATCTCCACCAGCATCCCGGATCCAGGTAAGTTCTCTTTGTCCTTACCAATTCGATTATCTATGCATTTTTCTCATCCAATCTCGACTTGTTTCACACTGAGGACAGTGTGATTTAATTATGGGGGAGGATTTCATCCCTTTCTAACCACCTTTCTTTCATGAGTCTTGCATTTTCTACATTTTTTTCATTTTCCTTAAAGTTTTTCAAAATCGGTTTTCAAAACAAAATACGTTTTAAAGGGAATGGTGAACATGAATCAATGATAGTTGACTGTGTGCTTTAGACTGTTCCTAGTGACATGCTCATTCATGATTTAGGACTAGACTAGGCGGTAGCTAAGCACATTTGAAACGAAGTACCCCAGAGGAATTTGAATGATTTCGATTTAGATGAAGGGATACACTAGCTCTGTTTTATTTGGACTTAATTTGGACTTAATTTTCTCATTGAAGCATTAGACCAGGGAAACGAATCATACATTCAGGACTCCTTTATCCTTTTACCACTCTCTGTTGATCCTGAATGGCTAGTTCATCATTAGCTAGTTCCCCACCTTCCTCTTTCAAACCACATGCACTCTTGTTTTCTATTGTCTTATATGCAGATAAATGCAAAAACGTTGGAGAGAAAGAGGAACGACGCAGTTTTCAGTCACCAAGGACAGAGACCTGCGATTTGCCGGAAGAATTCTCGGAAGGATTCAACACAAGAGGAAGCTCAGTTTGCCTTAGAAAAATCTCAAATTTTGGTATAATCTCGTCATCTAGTCTCTCTCTCTTTAAAAGGCATTTCCTTTCCAAAAAAAAAAAATCCAAAAATCAGAAAAGAAAGGAAATAAAAGCCTTAGAGAGTCTAGAGAGGTCGAATTTTAAGTCCCAAGGCAACTGGAGTTTGATTTTATGGAGTTTTTGAGATTGTTTTCTGATTCCCGGAAAGAATCTAAGTCTGGGGGAACAGCTGTTTACAACAAAGGAGGAAGGATTATGCAACAACATTTGGCAAGAAGAAGTAACTGAAAACTGTGGTCATCAACATGTCCTTATCTCTCTTGCGGTTTTGCATATTATCTTGCATCCTCCAGATCTTCAGGTAACCCGAAACACTTTAACTCCACCACTTAAATAGCCCTTTAATGCCAAACGCCGTCTACCCTGGATGATGTCTTTAATGAGAACTCACTATTGAACTTAATGAATGTAGAGAGCTAGTTGACTGGAATCAAGATTTAATTTGTTTAAGTTTTGCATGACGGAAAAAGTGGATTAGTATCTCTTGTGCTTTGGTGAGAATTTTCTAGACTAAGTTGTGGATTGATGCACTATCTTTGGTCCTAGTTTAGGAGTTCATGTCTATGAGATTTGTGCATTCCCTATTTTTGTTTTCAGTTAACCAGTTTAGGCTTTTGCTTTGTTTGAGGACAAACAAAGGTTTAAGTCTGGGGGAGTTGATAACACCGTATTTTGACCACTTTTATAGATCGTTTTGAAATACTTTTTCAATGTTTTTAATTTCTTTTAAGTACTTTTATTATGTTTTTCTAGTATTTGTAGTTCCAAGACTCTTTTCAGGTAACTTAGGGAAAAGCTTAACAAAATGGATAGAAAACCAGATTTCAGCTCAGAGTCAAACCGTCAGAAGTTCACCCCTGATTGAAGGCCTTCTCACCGTCTGATCCAGCTCAAATTTGGAGACCTTAAAGATGGAAGTATCAGCTTTCCAGTGCACTTTACAGCTTGGCAATCCAACGGTTCAATCAAAAGATACCCGAAGAGCAAGATGTCCCGTAAACCAGCCGGCAAGCACTTCCACCCGCGGCCAACAGGCAATTTCCCGCGGTCAGGAGCATCCCGACCGCGGCCAAACACTTGTTCCCCGCGGTCACACCTATCCCGACCACGGCCATCAACCTCCGAGCCCAAAAAGCCCATTTCTGAAGCCCACATTTGGAGAAATCCTAAGTGACGTCTAGAGAGGTCTTGAGCGCTATAAATACATGTCTTAGGAACCCTAAATCAAAGAACGAATCACCACCGAAATATTTACTTCATATTCTTATTTTTTTGCTTTAGCTTTTAGGGAGAGAGAGATTTGTTCTCTTGAACCCTTGTTCTTTCTTTTTCAATTTCGGTTTATATTCTACTTCTTAATACTATGTCTTTGATTTCGTTCATTATGTCTGAGTAGTTTTATTGTTGGGATTAAGGGATTTTCGATGGGGATTTATATATTCGATGAGGATTCCATGAGCTTTTGAGCCGAATCTTAGAACTTTTTCTTCTGAATTCGTTTTTACTGCATGAGAGTAGCATCATGAACTACAATCTGATCCAGATGCTTGGTGACACGAAAGTGTTCATCAGGTATCAGATCTAGTTTGGGAGAGCAAAACAAACATAGGAGCGGAAACCTACCTATGGGCGATTTGTGAATTAGGACGAGTCTTAAACATAATGCATCTCTTCTCTTCCAGGGCCAGAGTGGAAACCTACTGGTCAGGGTTGAGAGAGATAGTTGTCTATGATCACGACAGTGGCGTATTCATACGTCCGTGACTCCAGTTTGAAAAGTTTAAGCTAAGATCTTACCAATTTTACTCTCTAGCAATGTTTTGAATCGTTCGTACCCCTGAGAAAACTTCCCTGAAGCCCAACGCCTTCTTCCTTATTGATTTACACCGATTTTCTTTCAAGCTTTAGTTCAATATTGTCTTTCCTTTTTAGTTCATTTTCATTTAAGCAATTAGATATCCGTTTTTTACATTTTTAGTCATTTTCGTTAAGTTTAGTTATTACGTCATTTAATTCCCGTATTCTCTTTTAATATTTCGTTTTTACATTTTAAACACACTACCAAACCCCCACAAAACCGTTTAGTTCTAGACTTCCTTACTTTAACTTATTTCAAAAGCTTTTTGCAGGAAAAGATCCTCCTTCCCTGTGGATTCGATCCCTAAGTACTACAATCGATCAGCTGTGCACTTACGGCTATTGATTTCAATTAGGGTAAAACTTGACACCCACAACACACATCAAGTCACCATCATGTAACTGGTGCGGTTGAGGTCGCCGAGTTCTTGTCTGGTGAGGATGGCCTGGAGAGTTGCTTGACCTTCTTTTTCAAGTGTCTTACACAGTCCACCAACGCGTGAATGGTCTTGTCTTGCCACTTACACCACTTTTGGAGAGTGTTCACTCTCGAATACAGCTTCTTGGTGTGGTATTCAGGCTCACCCCACACGTATGGATCAAAATGATATCGGCCTGCTCCAGTCCTTCTCTCAGCGTGACTTTGTTCCTCATTCTCACATCCGGCCGGGCCATTCTCGTTCTGAGGCTTGCTAGACGCGGCTTTGGTACACTTACGCATGGGTGGGTCGAGAGATGGGTTGTACAACTGATCTTTGAGGACATAGAAGGATACGTTGCACTGCTTATCAAGCATGGTGAGGCCTCGGTTAGGCAGTAGAACCTGTGTGCCGTCTCTGTGCATCAGTGTGAAGTTGTAAACCCATCTGTCTCCTGACTTGCCTCCGAAGAATCCACTTTTACTTAGGTATTGCTCATCAATGAGATTCGGCCTTGATGGTGAATCAGGGAATATGAACCCTTGAGCTCTCAAAATCTTAGTGACAATCCAACCGTTCTGAAGCCTCCTTGCTCCTTTCTTCTTTCGGTCGCACCATACATTGTGCCTGTAAGTGAGCATTTGAATCGCAAAGAACGCGCCTAAAGAGGGCACATGCATTGGCCCTTGGAACTCCTTCTTGTTCTTCATTTGAGTGATGAGCGGCTTCAGTCCAAGTCCTAACAGTTCAAGCTCGGCCGTATGAATAACACCAGGGTTATAGGTCGAGAAGAATGTAGAGGCTAGAGCTCGGTTGGTGTATCTGATCGCAGGGTTTCTGATGCAGCTTGTCTTGCTCTTGCCTCCCAAGTAAGGTCCAAAAGCAATAGTTTCCCACAGGGCAGCCAGCTCTTCTTTTGGGTACACAAACTTGTCAAGCGAGCTACCGTTCCTCTCAAAACCAAATATCTCGTCAAGCTCCTTGAAACTGACCTTGTAGTGCACGCATTCCATGTCAAACTCTATGTGGCTGAACCCTTTGCCATGTAATCGTTTGGGATCTCTCTTTGGATAGATGACAACCTCCAAAGTGGCAAGATACTGCTGTGTGATCCCCTCATAAGCGACATCGCTCATCTCAAAGTACTCGGCCAAGCCCATGTTTCGAAAGATGAGGGTAACATCATCAAGTATCTCAAGCTTTCTCAACAACTCCATATCAGGAAACCGACCTTGAGCCACCCTTATAGAGTTAAAATGGTCCAGATACTCCTCAGTAGTCGGGAAATGCTCTTCCTCGGGTTCGGCCTTGGTTCCTTCTTTGGCCTCTTGCCACAATCGGTTTCATGAGGGACCAGGGCTCTCAGCTCATCTTCATCGTTCCCAGTAGCTGCCTGCTTCCCATTCCTCCTTGATTCAAGGGCCGGCAACAGAGTGGCCTCGGCGTTCCTTGCTCGTTTAGCGGCTGGCTCGCCATCGTGTCTTGTTGAGGGTTTCTTGCTTGTTCCTCCATTATGTGCCAAGGCAACGGCTTTTCCTTTCGTACCCCTCCTATGCACCTCGCTTTTGTTCGTCTCATGAGCAGGAACGGTTCGTTCGCCGGTCATCTGCAAGGGAGATTCTCAAGGAAACAGTTAGAATCAAGTGTATCGCTAGGCACATGTATCTAAAGATGGCAAAAACAGAGATTTTTCTCTAACAAGACCGGTTTTATAGCTTCTTCAAACATCAAAGAGATTAACAACGAGCTAGAAAAACCGGTGAGAGGCAAGATATCTAGACAGTTCAGCACAGTAACTCAGTTCACCATTAGAGCCGATTTCAAGCGCATTTTCGCAAGAATTTTAAAAACTCAAGAACAAGTGATTTTCAGAGCAAAGACCAGTTTTTCATGTGTTGTCTATCGTGATGGAATTTTTAAAATTGTTCCCAAAGGCCGATACGTTCTAAAAGAATTGATTCCACATTTTACAAACATTAAAGCTCGCAAATAATGAAGGGAAAAGATGAGTTCTTTAAGATGCAAATACCTTTGGGAATGCAAGATTCAAGCTCAGTGAAATGCTTATGCAGAATAGACAACACCCTAACGAGTCTAGACCACTTGGAATCACGTGAAATGAATGAGAAATGAGAGCGTTGTGTTCGCAAAATGCAGAGAAAAGAGTGAGGCTGGTATGGAGGCTGGTATGGGCTGGAGCGCGCTTTCCAGCTGGCATTTGGACTGTTGTGGGACTGATCCCCCCTTATGCTCCAGCTCCAGCCGTTGACCACGCCACAATTTGACCGAGCGTTCAAATTCGAATTACCGCGCAAAGCCTTCAAATGGACGCGGTATGTGAATGACATGGGCCGTACGGTCTAGAGTGATTTTTCTTGTTTTAACATGAGCGGCCTCGGCTTGTTCCACCACGAGGGCACCAAACCGAGTGGTTTGAGCTCATGCTAACGAGTAAATCTCCGTGGCCTCCAAGTCTTTTCCATAGACTGCGCAAAGCCTCTTTTTCGATCTAAGTGTTCCAAGTGTTCTTGTTTTTGATCTTTCTTGAGGCCGGGCACCTCGGCACGCTCCACCACGAGGGTATCATGCCGAGGTCACTTGTTTGACGAATAACACTTGGTGCTTGGGGGTTTAAACGGGTTGGCCTTGGTGTAAACTGGTCGCGGCCTTGGATCGAGGTTTTTAACCATTTTAAATAAACATCGGTCCTCGGTATGATTATACCGAGGTGTTTACACCATGAGCCTCCCCCACACTTAGTCATTTTACCACTTCACTTTACATACACGGCCATGATGAAAATAAGTCGAGGAGTTTAGCTGAGGTTCTCAAGCTTATACTCGGTAAAAGGTGACCGCGGTATGAATATACCGAGGGTCGATACCGAGGCTATGAATACTCTCTGACTTAAATCATCAGGCCGTGTACTTTTCAAGCTTTTCTCTCAAGGCTCACTGTCTAACTCCTGAAACACTTAACAAACCCTTCAAAAAGCTTCAAATAAAAAGAAAAAGAAGATGAAAAACGAAATATGTACAAGGATAAGCTTGGGGTGTCTCCCAAGAGCACTTTTTTTAACGTCTCTAAGTTTGACTTTTCATACCTTTTCAGGCTGACTCCGGTTCAAGAGAGGAACTGAGGTAGCTCCCTCTCTTGTTTCTGATGCCAAGTAATGCTTTACCCTCTGACCGTTTACCACAAAACCTTGGCCATCTTTTCCTTTTAGAACGACGGCTCCATAGGGCCTTACTTCAAGAATTGTGAACGGACCGGACCACCTAGACTTTAGCTTCCCAGGGAACAGCTTAAGTCTCGAGTTAAACAACAGAACTTGGTCCCCTTCTTTGAATTCTCTCTTGTGTATCTTCTTGTCATGGAGCGCCTTGGTTCTTTCCTTGTAAAATTTAGAGCTCTCAAAAGCGTCTAAACGGATCTCCTCAAGCTCATGAAGCTGTAAAACCATTTTCTCTTGTGCGGTCCTGATGTCAAAGTTCAGAAGTTTTACTGCCCACAAGGCCTTGTATTCCAACTCAACCGGTAAATGGCAGCTTTTCCCATACCCATAGAGCAAGTTAAACGATCAGGTTCCAATGGGGGTCTTGTATGCGGTTCTATAGGCCCATAAAGCATCATCAAGTTTCTTGCTCCAATCCTTTCTAGATGAGCTCACGGTTCTCTCCAAAATAGCCTTTATCTGACGGTTATAGACCTCCACTTGGCCGCTGGTTTGCGGATGATAAAGGGTGGCCACCTTGTGCTTCACTCCGTGCTTCTTCAAAAGACTTTCAAGAGTCTTGTTGATGAAATGGCTTCCCCCATCACTGATAACTACTCTTGGGACTCCGAACCGTGGGAAAATGATGCTCTTAAAGAGCTTTACCACCACTTTTGAATCGTTGGTCGGAGATGCGACCGCTTCAACCCATTTACTCACATAGTCCACCGCGACAAGGATATACTGATTCCCATACGAACTTACAAAGAGACCCATGAAGTCAATGCCCCAACAGTCGAAGACCTCTACTTCAAAGATCGGGTTTTGAGGCATTTCATTCCTCTTGGATATGTTACCGTGCCTTTGACAAGCTTCGCACCTCGAGACTACATCTTGAGCGTCCTTGAACATAGTCGGCCACCAGAAACCGCTTTGTAAAACCTTGGCAACCGTCTTAAATGCACCTAGGTTACCACTATACGATGAACCATGGCATTCTTGTAGCACTGGATGGATCTCTTCTTCGGCCAAGCATCGCCTATAGAGATGGTCCTTGTTAAGCACGTAAAGATACGGCTCATCCCAATGATACCTCATAACATCTCTAAAGAACTTCTTCCTTTGATAAGTATCAAGATCCGGTGGCTCTAAACCGCAAGACAAGTAGTTCACTAGATCTGCGAACCATGGGAGGCTTCTTTCCTTGATCGTGTTGGCCTCCTCCACTTCTAAGTAGGACCTGACTAGCATGAGGGTTTCCTCAGGTAAAGCATCATCTATGGGAACCTGTTCTTCAATCCTCAGCCTAGAGAGGTGATCTGCGGCTCCGTTTTCAATACCCTTCTTATCAAGTATCTCCATGTCAAATTCTTGGAGCAATAAGACCCATCTCAACAGCCTCGGCTTAGCGTCCTTCTTAGCCATCAGATATCTCAAGGCCGTGTGATCTGTGTAAACCGTGAACTTTGATCCCACTAGATAACTCCTGAATTTGTCAAATGCGAACACAATGGCAAGCATTTCCTTCTCGGTGGTGGCATACTTTTCTTGAGCCGAGTCCAAGGTGCGGCTTGCGTAATAGATCACATGAAGCTTCTTATCTTTTTTCTGCCCCAAGACAGCTCCCACAGCATAATAAGATGCATCAGTCATCACTTCGAATGGTAGGGACCAATCAGGGGCTTGTACAATCGGTGCACTGATCAAAGCTTCATTGATTCTCTTAAATGCTTCCTCACACTCTTCATCGAAGACAAACTCCACTTCTTTGCACAGTAGCCTAGTTAAGGGTCTAGCTATCTTGGAGAAATCTTTAATAAACCACCTATAGAACCCCGCGTGGCCAAGGAAGCTTCTTATTCCTTTTACCGAGTTCGGAGCTTGTAGGTTCACCATCACCTCGATCTTAGCCTTGTCCACCTCAATGCCTTTCTCTGATACCTTGTGTCCCAAGACAATGCCTTCTTGGACCATGAAATGGCACTTCTCCCAGTTCAAGACAAGCCTATGCTCCTCACACCGCTTAAGAACCTGAGATAGATTTGCAAGAGATTCGGAGAAAGAGGAGCCGTATACGGAGAAATCATCCATAAACACCTCAACTTTCTCTTCAATTAGATCAGAGAAAATGTGCATCATACATCTTTGAAAAGTGGCCGGTGCATTACACAAACCGAAAGGCATTCTCCTATAAGCATAAGTGCCATAAGGGCAAGTGAATGTCGTTTTCTCTTGATCTCAGGGGTCTATGGGTATTTGAAAGAACCCCGAGTATCCATCAAGAAAACAAAAATAAGGATGATTAGCTAGCCGTTCAAGCATTTGATCAATGAATGGTAAAGGAAAATGATATTTTCTTGATGCAGAATTCAATTTCCTATAGTCAATGCACATGCGATGGCCGGTTATAGTTCTTTGGGCTATGAGTTCATCTTTATCGTTTTTCACCACCGTGATCCCACCTTTCTTGGGCACAACGTGTACAGGAGATACCCACCAAGAGTCAGAGATTGGATATATTATCCCTGCCTCAAGGAGCTTTAGTATCTCCTTCTTAACCACCTCTTTAAGGTTCGGGTTAAGGCGACGTTGGTGCTCAATAGAGGACATAGTTTGGTCCTCTAGGTGGATCCTGTGGGTGCATATATCAGGAGAGATCCCTCTAATATCAGCCAAGGAATACCCTATGGCTCTCCTGAACTTTCTTATTTCATTAAGCAATGCACGTTCTTCATGTTCAAGAAAGCTATCATTTATGATCACGGGAAAGGTAGAGTTTAGACCCAAGAACGCATACCTGAGCCCTGTTGGTAGAGGCTTGAGCTCAACAGGGGGTGCATCAGCCTCATTCCAATCGGCATCAAAGCTGTATTGGCCCGGAACAGCTTCCTCGGTCTTTTCTTTGTTCTCGTGCGGTTTAGCATCGGCCTCGGCACAAGCTGTCACGGCCATGATATCCCGAGGTGTCTCCTCTATTCCCTTAGACCCCTCGCTGTCTAGAATGTCGAGGCCACTCTTCTTGAGCTCTAGAAACCTCGTCTCAGCTCCAAGTTCCTTCGGTTGGTCCAAAAGAAGCTTGTACACCTCGCTTTCATCGTTCAAGTACCCGTGCTCGCTTTGTTCCCGTGTTAAGACCACTTGTAACGGATCTTCTGAGTTCAATTCCTCTAGGAGCTCATCAGCTAGCTCCTCCATAACTTCCACATAGAAAACCTGACCTCCAATGGTCGGTTTCTTCATCATTTCCTTCACGTTGAACTTCATAGTCTCGGAACCGATGTGTAGTTCAATCATACACCCTCTCACATCGATTATGGCTCCTGCGGTTGCTAAGAACGGTCGGCCCAAGATAATAGGGTCTAGTGGTTCCTCGTCCATCTCAAGAACTATGAAGTCCGTGGGGATTTCTATCTCACCGATTCTTAAAGTAAATCCTCAAGCAAACCCACTGGTAATCGAACCGATCTATCAGCTAATACAAGAGAGATCTTGGCCGGCTTGTAGCTTTTGTATCCCAGTCTCTTGGCCACCGTGTAAGGCATTAAGCTCACAGAAGATCCTAGATCACATAAGCAATTTGAGAACTTCAAGTGACCTAAAGCACACGGTAAAGTAAAGCTGCCCGGATCGGATAGCTTTCTTGGTATAGATCTTCTTTGTATTATGGCGCTGCACTCATGGCTCAATATTACCATACCCTGGAGCTCCTTTGTCTTGTTGAGGATCGCGTCCTTTAGAAACTTCTCCAAGTGTTTCTCAAAGACCGCCTTGGCTTTGTCTAGGATTTTCTTTTGAAACGCCCTGGGAATGGTATCTTGGGTTGATAAGGTGGTGGTGGAACGTAGGGCTTTTCAAGCTCAGTTGTCTTCTCCACCTCTTTCCCTTTGTCTTTAACTGGTTCCTTCTCAAAAACCACTTCTTTATGCGCATCATCTGAGGCTGCCTCCCACTCTAATTGCTCATTGGCCTCAATGAGCTTTGTCTTAGGCGTTGGAGCTTGTAATTCTTTACCACTCCTCAATGTGATGGCGTTCACATACTCCTTGGGGTTTGGCTCCGGCTTACCTGGTAAAGTCGGACCTCTTGATGATGTAGAGGCTTGGTTTTGCTTAAGCTCTCTGATATCTTGCTGCATTGTTGCGTGTTGGCTCTCAACTCTCTGCTGACCCTGTAACAGTTGCTGTAAAATCCCACAGACATTGGTTCCCATCTGATTCTGACCCGTTCCCTGAATCTGTTGCGGATTACCCATCGGCTGCGGATTGAACCCTGGTGGAAACTTGTGTTGCTGCGGTTGGCTGGTGAAGTTGTTACCCTGAGCCGCTTGATTCTGCTGAGTGTAACCGTGCTGTTGCCCACTGAACTGTTGCTTGGGCTGGAAGGTATTCTGAAAAGAGGCTTTTTGAGCATAGCTTTGTTGTTGTTGTTGAGCAGGGTACACTTGGTCTTGAGGGTTAGCTACATTTGGGTTTCGGTATGAGAGGTTTGGGTTACTGTTGTAGTTGTTAAACCGCTGATACCTCTGCTGATTCCCTATGTAGTTCAGCTCCTCTTGAGTTAGACCATCTTCATTAACATTGTCAAAACTTGGCCCTTGCTCATCAAACTCGCCTACAAAGTGTATTGGCTTTTGAGTCGCCATTAAAACCTTGTCAAGCTTGCTCTGAAGCTCTCTTATATCCTTCTTCATGCGCTGTTCATCACTAGATCCCTCTGAACGGTTTGCCCTATCAAAATCCTCTCCATACGTGTCATTAGACATGGCGAGGTTTTCCTCTAGTTCCATTGCCGCATTGATCTCTTTTCCAAGAAAATTTCCATTTGAAGCTGTATCAAGTTGGTTTCTGATCTTGGGGAGTGCACCTCGGTATAGAGTACTCAAGAAGGATGCCTCTGAGAAGCCGTGGTGTGGGCATTGGTTGGTAAAGCTCTGAAACCGTTCCCAAGCTTCTCTAAAGCTCTCGTTGTTGTGCTGCGTGAAACTGGAGATCTGATTCCTGAGCTTAGCCGTGCGTGATGTGGAAAAGAACTTTGATAAGAACGCCAGTTTACACTGCTCCCATGTTTGTATAGAACCCCTCGGGAGGTTCTTTTCCCACTGGTGAGCTTTATCACCGAGGCTGAAAGGGAACAAGCGTAGCTTGAAGCTATCTTCTGAGACGCCATTGATCTTGGTTAAGTCACAAACCCGATCAAACTGATCTAGATGCTCAAGAGGGTCTTCTCCGGCTAGACCGTGAAACTTGGAGTTCTGCACCATATTGAGCAGGGAAGCTTTAACTTCAAAGTTGTTATTCTGAACCGGTGGTGCTTGAATCCCGGCTCTATATTGGTGCGCATTAGCTCGGTCATTTTCTCCAACGAAGACCGGAGGAGGTTGTCTCTGAGCTTGTGGCGGTGGCGGATGAACATGATGGGCTTGTTGCTCATTTCTAGCTTGTTGGTTGTTTTGCTGAGAAAGCCGTTCGTTCCTTTGGGCCTGCTGTTGGTTAACATAGGCTTGTTGTTCATTTCTTCCTGCCTGCGCCTGATTAGCCTGAGCCTGGTGCTCGGCATCCTGAGCCTGTTGCTCGATCCTTTGCTGTTCTGCCATTCCAAGTCGTTCAAAGTGCCGTTCTCTCTCGCGAGCTCGCCTCTCAATCCTGTTGATGTTATTGTCGTATGGTAAAGGCGGTTCTGTGCTACGAGACCTGGTTTTCATGCACCTGAAATCAAAACAAGAACTTGCAAAAGAGTAAGTAAAACAAAATAAAGTAAAGTCTTGATCTTAAGAACAAATAAGAGAATAATGCTCCCACAAGTTGGCAACGGCGCCAATTGATAACTAAGAATTTCCACTCTTTAAAGAGGTTATCAATACCCCTGTCCTTGTAGTACAAGGGGTTATCAAACCAAACTTGTAGTGGAGACACTAATCTATGTTACTTGTGATCTTAAGTCAAGAGAGATTGATAAGGGTTTTAACTAAACTATTTAACAAGTAAATAAGCATGTAAATGAAACAAGAGATTAGATTTAAACTAAGTAAAGATGCAAATGACAAGCAAATGGTTCGGATGATGATAATATATGATAAAGGCAGAAGATTTAGACAGGATATTTGACTCGGGTGCTTCCAAGCTAAACTAATAGGTTGATGAATCATTTTATCAAGCGATTTCATTTAACTTTGAACTCAAGGCATGTTAATCTCCTCATGAAAGTATTAAACATCTAAACTGATCCTCTTTCATACCAAAATCCCTTTTGAGAAGCACGAATCAGTCAGCAATAAGATTCAGTTCAAAAATGTCATTTAAGAGAACAAACTATCACTCTCGCGATGAAAGACTCTTAAACCCTTAACCGAGTGGTTCAGACATTTCTACAAACACTTTTGATGCGAGATATGTCTCAGATCTGAACCTCAAGTGATGTGCTTTGATCCAGCCTAGAGATCTCGTCGGTTAAGGAATGAAACATGCAAGACTAGACACCTAAACCCATTAATCTACCTTGAAATCACCCTAATCTACCTATCTAAAGCCGCTTAAACGACTACTCACTGATCATAACGAGCTCACTAAGTCCTTTGCAAGACGTGTAGCTGGTCATGATAAGGAGTTTAATGCTGGATGATAAAAGAAATAAAGAAAGAACAAGATTCTGATGCAAAAACGAGATATCGGATTAGATTAACCAAGTTTCACAAAAGAGGCAAGTTCTTAAAGATAAAAGATGATAAGATCAGATCATTAGGTTTTTGGTCCTAAAATGTATTTATAGCAAAGGGAAAGCGTCACGGGTCAGCCCGGAACAAACCGGGTACTGAGCCGCCTTCCCGGGTCGATGGGTGAGTGCCACGGTGTGTCGGAGAGTGAAGCCGAGGCCTTGATGTCGAGGAGTGCACGTGAGCCAAGATCCAAATGGAGATCTTGTGAAGAATACGTCAAGAACATGCATGAACCCTAGTCTTTGATCCATCTTCACGTGTGTGTTCTTGAGCCGTCTTGTTCTTGATTCTAGGGTTGTGACAAGGGACCTCGCCATAAAATGTCGCGGAGCGTGGTTTTCGAGGGGTTCGGGAGAACAGAGTCCGGCATGCACGCCGAGGCCATTACACCGAGGTGCACGTTCAACACTTAATCGTTTCCAGCTTCTTTTCTTACGTGTGCATGCCTTGATCCCAATATGCCGAGGCGTTGGCACGGGGTCTAGTCCAAAATACACCCAAGATATGAGCCTTGACTTGAGCAATGTCGAGGTAATGATGCCGAGTTCTGAGAAAATACTTAGCGCGTATCGCAACTCATTTAGGCTCGTATCGACCATATTGCCTTCCGGAAGCAGTAACTTTCAACACACGACTCCAATTACTCTGAGACCAGTTCTGTAGTCAAGATGACTCAATAAGCTCAAACTTTGGTGAAGAAACCGTCGGAGCTTGGGGAGTGGAAGGCTTCCTGGATTTCACATCTTTCACCGCATTGGGATCACCGGAAAATAAGCTTTTGGACCGATGTGAACTCCGGAGACCGTATCTTTCAAACCATTGCTACGAATTGAGTGATTCCAAACGTTTTGAGAAGATCTTTCACAGATCTCAGACTTTGATGAAGACCGGGCAAGCTAGTTCGGACCGGAAAGGCTCCGTCCCTCGTGATCTTTGAAGTTCGCTGTTCGGTTCTCGGGTACGCGCAATACTGGTGCATCCTCCGGAAGCCTTATCTTTCTCCTCCCTGATCCGAATTGGATGATTCCAACTGTTCTGGGATATTTTCTTGATCATCTCCAACTTTGATGAAGACCCCGACATCTGATTCGGACTGGAAGGTTCCCCGGATTGCTGATCTTTAAAACGCGCAGGCAAGGACAGGTTTTAGCCGAGAAAAGCTTCACGCGGTAAGGAAAATAACCGAGGGCTATGTACCGCGGTAAGCTTTTTAGCAGTAAAATTCCTCTCGCCTCGGCCAAAAACTTAATCCGAGGTAATTTGCACCCGATACTCGACCTTGGCCGATTTTGGTCGATCGGTAAGGGTTTTGGTCGATAATGAACGTTCGGTAAGCTTTTTGACCGAGGTTTCTGTCCAGCCGGTACGAGTTTTGGGCGAGAAATTCCTCCAAGCGGTTTTCACCATTTTTGACCTTTTTCTTCACCATTTTCTTTTCTGCTCCTCTTCTTAAGCTCCAAATGGCTCCCAAAGCACCTGATAAAGACTTCAAAACATGCAAAACTCTTTGGGACCTAATGCAAGCCCTAAATCCTATTTTGATGCCTAAAGACTCAATTTACATGGGAAAGCACATGATGAGGACTCTAAAATGCATCCTAAATGATGCAAAATATAGATATATCATGGTTTACGGGACATCTTGCTCTTCGCGTATCTTTTGATTGAACCGTTGGATTGCCAAGCTGTAAAATGTGCTGGAAAGCTGATACTTCCATCTTTAAGGTCTCCAAATTTGAGCTGGATCAGACGGTGAGAAGGCGTTCAATCAGGGGTGAACTTCTGACGGTTTGACTCTGAGCTGAAATCTGGTTTTCTATCCGTTTTGTTAAGCTTTTCCCTAAGTTACCTGAAAAGAGTCTTGGAACTACAAATACTAGAAAAACGTGATAAAAGTACTTAAAAGGAATTAAAAACATAGAAAAAGTATTTCAAAATGATCCATAAAAGTGGTCAAAATACGGTGTTATCCTTGATTCTTTAATTCCTCAATCATCTTCTCCGAATTAGTTGGAAGAGATTTCTTCCAAATGGAGATGCTTTTACAACAGTTTGCTACTTTTGGGTGGAAATCTCGACGTGAGATTCCATCAAAAGAGCCCCATCCAGAAATGACTGCATCTTTGAAGCCCGGCTTTCCAAACCATCTTTTATCAAACCTAAACGATTTTTTCCTTCGTTGGTTATCCACTCGTATCATAGCTAGAACCGGACGGTGGTCTGAACCCCATAATTTCAGATACTCCACAGAGGTGTGGGGAATCTTGATTGGCTTCTTCATTACCCAGAGCTCTATCAAGCCGACACTTAACTTTACCGGAACACCTTTTTCCAACCCATGAGAATGAGTTTCCTTTATGCTTAAATTCTAGCATGCCACAATTATCCAACATAGTTCGAAAGGGAATAAAGGAATATTCAGATCTCCTTCGCCCTCCCCGTTTTTCATGGTTTCCGGTAATATCATTGAAGTCCCCTATCATAAACCAGGCTTCTTTTCTAGAGAGGCTCATCCGAGTGAGGCGCTCCCATACATGTTCTCGGTTTTTTATAACCGGATCTCCATAGACGAATGTTAGAAAAATTTTATGTCCGTCTAGAGTAGTTTCTACATCAATCAAATGCTCATCCGAATAAGAAATAAAAACCGAAGGTTCATCCATATAAAAAAGGGCTAGACCGCCGCTTCTACCTCTCGGTTCAACGGTACAAACATGGTCATAGCCAAAAAACACTTGCATATCTTGCATAAAAAACGATTGTTCTTAGTTTCTGACAGAAATAAAAAACGAGGCTGAAAACAGTAATGAAGTTCTTCTAAGTGCTCCTTTGTCAAGTCGGCTCCCGCGCCTTGACAATTCCATCCAATGACATTCATTTCGGGCGGTTTGCTGGCTTCTGGGCTCCACCCATACCAGAAGATGAGGATTTTTTGGCCTTTTGGGCCTTGTTGTTTTTATCTCCTTTGGCCTTCTCAATTTGCTCCTTTCTTGGGCTTGGCCCCAGATCTCCTTGGGCTTTTTTCCCCTTGCTCTTTCCTTTAGGCGAGCTACGGCCCAAGAGGCTCTTTTTCAGGGATAATCCTGCATTCGCCGGCGATCTGGGAATCGACTTCTTTTTCCCATTGTTCCGGCCAGCTTTTCTGATTTCGTCATTGTCTTGGTTTACATCGGTTTTTGTCGGGCTTCGCCACCATGAGGCAGCTGGTTTCAGCTGTGTCTCGTCCAACAAGGTCGTCTGGTCTCAGGTTCTAGGTGAGTTCTGGAGGCTGTGACTCAGGGACAAAGTGGAATGGAGCATGTGAGAAGGCTGAGAGAAGAGTTTGAGGCATGAAAACTTAAAGCACAGCTGTGTGCTACTTGGTTATGCGACTCGGCCTGGCTGAGAACCATCTCGCACTCCTATTCGCAATTTTCACCGACCTGGTGCTGCGAGATGGTGCAAAAGCTGACAAAGTCGCACAGGAGGAAAAGAGGCCGAGATGCCTAAGTACCAGAGCGTGCGAGATGGGCGTGCGGCTCAGCAAACGAGAGGACCAGGCCGCACTGATACTCGCAATATACACCATCCTGGGCGTGCGAGAAGAACCAAGAGCAGCCAGGCCGCACACCAGGAGGAAGAAGCTGTGGCGTCTAAGTGTCAGAACGTACGGCTTAGGCGTGCGGGTTAGATGCAAGGAGAACCAAGCCCCACACACACTCGCAAATCACACCGAGACAGGCCTGCGGGTTCCTACAAATGATGCCAGGCCGCACACCAAAGAAGAAGGACAAAAACGCCTAAGTGTTGGAGCTGCGAGACGGGCCTGCAGGATAAGAGAATGAGATGCCAGGTCGCACGAACGTTCGCAAATTGCACCGACCTGGGAGTGCGGCTTAAACAGAGGAGGAACCAGGCCGCACATTGAGAAGAAGCGAGCATATTGCCCAAGGTTCAAAATGTGCGACCTGGTCATGCGACTAGGACGCACGTAAGACTAGGCCGCACGAAAGCTCGCAATTCACACCGATTGGGGCGTGCGGGATAACTGAAGGCCGGGCCAAGTCGCAGAATGAGAGGAAGGATGAGATCGTGCAGAAGAGATTTATGTGCGACATAGGCCTGCGGGATGAGAGAAAGGAGGTCCCAAGTCGCACACATAAGGAGCACTTAAGACCGAGATGGGCGTGCGGCTCGGCCACGGGAGTTCCAGCCCGCACAAGGAGAGAAAGGAATCCGGTCAACGAGAAAAGGACAGGTCAAAGCCTTGACTGGTGAAAGTGGATCTATTGACCACCAGTCCAGAGGCTGTGCCAAGTCCCACACTCTCTCTTCCTCACCAAAACCACGAGTTTGCTTTCTAACCCCATTTCTCTCCATTGTTTTCATCATAACTCTCTCATTCCTTCACCAAATTCGTTGATTCAAAGTGCTCTGTTTTTGAGTTGTTAACCTCATCCTGATAGCATTTCGAACTTGTTTGCGTCATAATCCCAAGGTATTTACTCTGTTAAAATTCATCTTTTTCCATGTTCTTAAATGGTGATTTTTGAACTTCAAAGTGTGGAATCGATCTTAATAGGTTGTTTTAGACCTTGGGATTATTTTTATAAATGCTAGGGTGCTAGATAGTCATGGAAAACAGAGCACTCTCTTGGTGATTCATTGTTCTTGAGTTTTGAAAATTGTTGCAAGTTAATTCATGAAAATTGATTTTTCTTTGAAAAGAAATGAACTTGTTTCCTGCTGAGTCCTTGCTTTGCACTCTTGTTTTTGCATTGCTATGAACTCATTGGACTGATGATTGGCTTGAGAAACTTGTTCATGTGCTTTGGAAATCGATTTTGGCAACAAATGTTTTCAAAATTTTGGAGAATTTTGTGAAACTTGATCTTGTGCTCATCTTGTTTTTGAGAAATTTATTGGCAGATGACTGAAAGAACCAACTCTCTAGCCAAGAAGAAGGGCACTGCATCCAAGGACAAGGGTTTGGTCTCAGGGTCTTCACAGCCAAAAGAAAAAGGCCAAGGCACCAAGAAAAGCACAAAGCAAGGGAAAGGTGAACAAGCGCCGAAAAGGACAAGGCATGAAGAGAAAGCATGGGTGGTTGCTTCTGGTTCCAATAAGAAAGGGAAACAATTGGCTGTGGTATCTGATGATGAACAGACTGAGAGTGGCTCAAGCAGCTCAGCTGGAGGTTCCCAAGGCACCAATGAAGAGGCATCAAAGAGGATCAAGAAAACTGAACCAGAAACACCTGATTATCTGGCCAAGTTTCAACAGATGGGAATCCAGCAAGGGAGGTTCCCTGATGTGGACTTTCTGAAGAAGATTGGCATCTATGAAGATGTCAAAAATTTGCTTGGGAACATGGGCATTGAATCACTCTTGGAGATGAGAGAGACCGCATATGAAGAGGAGTCTCAAGAGTTCTTGGCTTCTTTTGATGCTTTTATGTACTACCCAAGGGATTCAAGGATTCTTCAAGGGGATGGTCTTGGATACATGGAGTTTACTGTGAAAGGAAAGGACTACAGAGTGTCATTCAGGGAATTGAATGAGATATTTGGGTTTTCTGCGCCTAAAAACGTTCCTCTCTCTAACCAGATTGGTCTTAGAAAGGAAGATATTCAGGCTCTATGGAGATCAATAGCTTCTGGGAAGTACACAGCTGGAGCAGCTAAGTCCTCTTGGATAAGGAATCCAGTGCTGAGATCTGTCCACAAGATCCTCTCTCACAGCTTTTTCTTCAAGCTTGATGTTGGGAGAGTTCATAAAGGTGATCTGAATCTCCTTGGTGTGGGGCTAAAACAGTTGATGCCAACTCATGAAGATGGGAAGCCCTATGAAGGATATGCTTACACACCTTGCCTTGCCTCTCAATTAGCAAGGTCTTTGATGTTCTACAAAAAGTGCATTTGGGGTTCAACAAAGAAGGATGCAAAGATGGCCCATGGATGGGTTGTAACAAATATCTTGAAGGCAAGGGGTACAGGTTCAAGGAGAACAAAGCAAGGTTTGACCTGATTAATGAAGCCCATTTGTGTAAGATTGGTTTCTTGCAAGGAAGAGTTGGAGTCAAGCTGGTTTACAACTTCAAGTCCTTCATTGATGAGCCAGTTCAAACTCTCCTGCCCAATCCATCCATCACCACAGTCCATGTAAAGAGGAACATTCACTTCTACTTGCTGAAGGAAGAGCTGTACAATGTCCAAACTGATCCACCAATCCTCAAGTACAAGAAAGCTTGCAGAGAAGAAGCCTCCAAGGAAAGGAAAGCAACCGCTGAAGATGCTACCACAAGTGCTGCTGGTGCTGGAGATGATGGTCTGCCTCCACCTCAAAAACGTTATGGTGGAAACAGATATCACTTTGATGATTACAACTGGGAGGAGCCAGAAACTTCAGGCTTTAGAGCTCAACAAAAGATCGGTGTTCTCCAACAATGGTGCAAGTACCAGGATAAAACAATCCACAAGATGGGAAAGTGCATCAAGGAGATGAAGAAGAGGATCAAGAAGCTTGAAAACCCTTGCAAAGATGGATCTCCAACACCGGTTTCACCAAGGAACAGAGAAGAGGTTGGAGAGAGTTCCACCAACTGCACGGCCCTGGTCCCATATGGCACAGCATGGGTGGATCTTGAAGACGGTTCTGATGAGGCAAGCCATCACTCCTGGGAGACACCATCCGGTCACACTTCAAACCCCTCTTACTCTTTGGGGTCAGACTTCCACAGCTCTTAGGTAACACTCCACACCTTGTACATATGCATGTAGATTTTCTTTTCCTCTTTGCATTTTACTTGTTTGTTTTGCTTTCACTCCCTTCTCATGCTTTTATAACACAAAGGACTGTGTTATTTAAGTGTGGGGGAGGATTTTCATCTTTTACTAATCATGTTTTCTCTGTTCTTATTTTATACTTTGAGTCTTGAGTCATATTCTTGCATGCATTCATGTAGTTTCATCTAAGTGCATATAAAAAAACCAAAAAAATCGAAAAATCAAAAAACAATTTCACAAAAAAATGTTCATGTAATTGCATTCTCATTTTTAGGATTGAGTCTAGTTGCATATTCATGTAGGCTGCATCAATGCAAGGGAGTGATGATAGGTTTTTCCTTGAGAGAATATCACTTTAAGAATTCGGTTCACTGCCCTAGTTTCTAGTTCTTTGCTGCATGTAAACAAGAAAGAAATCAAGACTGATCCATTCGTTGAACTTGTTGAGTGAATAAAGCTTTGATTAGTTCCAGCCTTATCTAAGTGAGAACCATAACTTGACAATCTAATTATCATTGCTTGTGCATGTCATTGTGAACTCATGGGTACCCTTACAATATTTGAGCTCTCTTATCCCTTTTACCACTCTTTGCTAGCTCAAATAGCTGTTCTCTCACCTTGAGACAGTTCCCTGCCTTGAACCAAACCTTCCTTGAAGCCTGAAACACTATAGTGAGAGATGTGAGGCCTTTTTCTGAATAAACTTGACAGAAAGTGTTGGGTTTAGGGTGACAAGAGTAGGGTCTCATGTAGATCTAGCTCAGCATCTTGAGTCTAGAGTAGGCTAGGAAGAGATCTTGAGAAACACTGAGTGGTAAAGAGAAAGTTTGAGATGAGAACCAGGGGATGGAAAAGAAAAGAAAGCGGTCTGGGGTCTGCTGTGTAAAGACAAAAAAGCTCTTGTGTTTTGAAAAGAAAAGTCTAGCCTCTAAGTAAAAAGAAAAGAAAAGAAGCCAAAAGGGCTCAAGTGTTTGGAAAGAAAAGAAAAGAGGCTAGAAAGTGTTATATAAGAAAGAGCTAAGTGGAAGATTCAGGCCCCAAAGCCTGAGTTTAAAGTTGAAAAGATGAACCCACTGGTGAGAAAAAAAGAATGAGAGTGAAGTGAGGAGAGTGTTGATAAGGCAATTAATGTCTTGAGAAAGGAGTAGCTAGGATGTAATCTTCATGGGAGTAGAGTTAAGGTGAAAGACCAATTTGGGGCATTGGGTAGATGGGATTCTGCTCTTGTATGCACCAGTTGCCTTTTACCCTTAGCATTCTGTTAAAGTTTATTCCTTCTTGAGTGATCCCTTGGGCTGCATGGAAACCATAAACATTAAATGAGATCATCTTTGTCTCATGACCCTGTCCCAAGACAAGTGAGTTCACATGATTTGCATAAGCATGATTCACATGAGCTTTAATGAATGTCAAAAGGTTGGAACTATGGCTGTTTGTGAAAACTTAAGCTTGAGCTTGATTCATTTATTGATAAGTATGGCTAAAGTTTTGTGAGTAATCTTGTTTGCAATGCATCTTAGAATTAGTAACTAGGACAGTGAGCCTTGAATTCTTTTACTGATACACTCTCTCATTAAGGAATATGAACTCCCAATGCATCCAACCTCTTTCTCTCATTTGCTCTGTTTGCTTGAGGACAAGCAAGGGACAAGTGTGGGGGAGTTGATATGTTCATAATTTGCATCATTTAGGTTGTATATTTAATTTCAAATCATATCTTATTTCATGCATTTTAGGTCTTTAGGGTTTGTTTTAGGACTTAGGAGTTGCATTAGGTCCTAATGAGTCTTTGCATGTTTGGAGTGTTTATCAGGTGTATTTGGAGCTATTTGGAGTTGAAAAGGTGGATCCAGGAAGAGGAATGGCGATCAGGACTTGAATGATGGTGAAAATGGGTTTTTAGAAGTTCTCGGCGAGTCTCACGTACCGCAGGCAACTTTTATCGGCGATTTTCATGTACCGCGAGTGAGCCCCTCGGCCAAAACGCGTACCGCTGCTAAGGTTTCTCGGCCAAAATTTCCGGGTAAAGACACATCTCAGAAATCGCATTATCCGAAGGTCTTGCCGGTCTATTCAGTTGTCGTGTGCTTCATCAAAAGTTGGAGAGGATTGGATCGTGGTTCCAGAGCAGGTAGAATCATATGATTTGGAGCCGTGAGCAGAGAGTTAAGCTCGTCGGAAGGCACGCTTGTCTCGCTGCCGTTTTGGACCGACCCGATGAGCTCCGAAGAATGCAAAGGACGATGCACTTCCAGACCGATTCAGTCTACAAGGCCTTCATCAAGATCCGAGATATTTGAGTCCTCTTTCCAGAACGTTTGAGATCATTCAATTTGGAGCTGTGAGCAACAAGATAACGTTTCTGGAATGGACGCATGTCTAGAAGCCTCTTCCTGACCGTGTCAATGCACTGCGAAGATGAGCCCTCCAGGGAACCTTCCACTTCCCAAGCGCCGAAGGTTCCTTCACCAAAGTTGAAGATATCTGAGTACTCTTTCTACTGAAGTTGGAATCGCGTCATTTAGACCAGTATCATGGAAGTTACTCTCCCCTGAATGTGAAGTGGTCCGAGGAGACCTGAAGGCTGCGAGATAGTCTTGCGACTTGGTTAACTCGCAATGCTTGGAGATTAATGTCTGGGAGTTGAGCTGCGTGTTGAGATGTGCGAGTAAGGTATCACTGGGTAAGGTCCAAGGTTCCCGAGCAAGAAAAATACTAAGTCCACAACTGTGCGACTTGAGCATGCGAGTTGGCCAAGCTTGAAACTGAGCCGCATGAAGACTCGCAACTTACACTGACTTGAGCATGCGACTTGGGAGTGATGGAGACCATCCCGCACATATCTCTGAAGACCCCTGCTACATGGTCGTGCGAGTTAAGGAGCAAAAAAGAACTGAGCCGCATGATGGTTTGCAAATCACACCGAGAGAGTAATGCGGCTGAGCTTACATGGGTTCTATCTCGTTCAAGCTTCTTTCTTTGGCTGTGCGAGTTAGGCATGCGACTTGGGACTAAAGGAGGACCAAGTCGCACACATATTCTCCCCAGATTTCGTCTTGGTCATGCGAGTTGAAGAGGAAGAAGACTGAATCGCACAAAGACTCGCAAAACACACCTAGATGGGCATGCGGCTGAGACTAAGGGACTTAAGGCTCACAAGACTGCTTCTTTGGCTGTGCGACTTGGGCATGCGACTTGGGAGGCTCCTGACCAACTCGCACACTCGTCATTTTATCCATTAAAGCCGGGTCAGGACCCGGTTTGTTCCGGGCTGATCCGGTCTGTTTTAAAGACCTATATATAGTTTTTAGGGTTTTATCCCAAGGACGGAAGCTTTATTCCATAATCTCTTTGCCTCTTTTGTGTAAGAAAACTCCTTTTGAAGAGAAATATCTGATTTTGGGCGTTTTAATCAAGAGAGTTTAAGAGATCTTGTGTTTAAAAGCTGCAAATCCATCATTATCTATCTTCTCCATCTATCTTTCTCATCATTAATCATGCCAATCTTCTCAACTTGCAAAGGTTTAAGAGAGATCAGCATGATTAGTGAGTAATCCCCATATTAAGGTCTTAGATATGTAGATTAGGGTGCTTAGGTGGTAGATTAGTGAGCTTAGGGGTTAGATCATTCATATTCCATTCTCTACAACCTGTTTTTAATGCTAGATCCATACACATCATATGTGGTCTAGATTCTGGGCATTTCATGCACCAAAAGTGTTTGATGAAATGCCTGAACCAATGTTGTTAGAGGTTTAAGTATTATTCATCATGGGAATGATTGTTTATATGCTTTAATGACAGATTAAACTGGTTCTCAATGCTTGTTGATTCATGTTTCACTAATGATGATTAGGTTAGAAACTGTTTTAGCATAGAAGTTAATACCTTAATGAGCAGATTAGCTTAATTAATGATGTTTAAGTTGAATGGTTTGCTTGATCACATGATTCATTAGCTCACTAGTTTAGCACTAAAGGCACCCTAATCCACTATCATGTCTAAGATCTTTCTCATCATCATACATACATTCTCATCTCATTTAGCTTATTTACTTGCTTGTTTAAGTTGATCATTAGCTTTAATCCTTGTTTTGAGTTCTTAGTTGTCATTAATCATCAAAACCTCACTCATTTGGCTTGAATTAAGAACTGATACTGCATCTTAGTGTCTAGACATGATGGATTGATACCCTTTGTACTGCAAAGTGACAAAAGGGATTGATAACCCCTCATTTAGAGCCTTGAAAACTCTAAGTTATCAAGAAGAAGAATAAAACCTTTTAGACATTACAGATGAAAGATTCAAGAGTAGCTCATGTGTTCGTCAAGCCTCTCTGCTTTTCATGTATCCTTCTCTGTTAATCAAACCTCTAATTTCGTTATTCTTTGTACTTGTACCATTCACGGTGAATTGATTGCTTTCAATCAAAGAACTGAAACTGAAATCTGATAAAAAGCAGCTGTTGTATGTATATATATGTCATAAGCAGAAGAAAACGTAGAGAAGATAGCAGGATGGTGATCAAGCACTATGGAGGAATCATCAAACCAAGACTAAACAGGTTTCCTGTTAAAGTTATTGGAGAAATCAATGGTATTCAAATTAAAATCCCATCGACATCAAGACCACTCACATCATGTTCATCATTGATCTTTGATAAAGCCTGGAAAATCAGTTCATCACACGTATATATGTAATATATACCAATAAAAGAGTTAAAATCGTATTGAAGTTCTATAACATGAAGATGCAAACCAGAAATCAATTTGCAAGATTGATGTTAAAGAATCCAAAAGATTACAAACTCATAGACAACGTTCACTTCTGATGAACCATCTACAGAAGGGTCGCCGCTATTTTTTTTTTAATAAAAAGGATACATATCTGTCAAAAACATAGAGATAGAAACCATAAATCAAAGATCATCTAAAATATTTCTGTTAAAGAATATAAAAAGTCACAAACCGAGATCCCATATTCGTATCTGATGAAGAATCTGCAGAATTCAGGAGAAGGCTCATCTCTGAGAAAGAAAAAGAAAGTGACATATTAGCAGAGATTTGAGCATCTGATTGAACACCCAGAAGTGAACCAACCTGGAAACAATCTCATCATTGCAGAAATCACCATCGAGATTTCTCAACGCGAGCAGAAGCTGAAGAGTCTATGGTGTATTATCTGAGAGAATTCAAGATTTTTAGAGAACACCAATACGAAGAAGCTGGATTTATAGGGTAAAAAAATGAGAAAATTGCTGAATGGGATGTTTTTAAGTTTTAAATTTGAGGAATAGGATGTTTTAAAAACCATAGAAGGAAAGGGCTGTTTTTACTGTTTGTCTTCCCACAAGGGCCCTTAGGCAAATTTTATTTTCGGAATTGCCATTATCGAAGTAAAATAACTAAAAATTCCTGATTAAATCCGATTTCGTAAACCGATTACACAAAATTATCAACCGAAGTCCAATATCATAAACCAAAGTAAAACCAAATGTATAATTTATCGACACCCCAACATTTAAAATAAAAATTTAATTTGGGATCCACATCTGGACGTCGTCTATCTAGCATCTCCGGCAATTCATCTCCGATTAGCCATCCGATTTACCGTTGTAATGGCGCGGAAAGTAAGAAAATCGTTAAGGCGCAACAACACCGTGCCTCCGGTGTCGAGGTGAGTGCTCCGGAGTAACTCGAAGACAGCTCCAACGGACCACTCGCCCATGCCGCCCGTGCCACTGCGACGGAGTGACCGGGTTGAACATCCCATTCACTCGAGTCGTCTGAATCCACGCCGGCGGTGTAGAGCCAAAGTACAATTCGCTCCTCTTCTTCTAGAATGGCCTGCTCAAAATTCTAAAAGTAAGTTACACTTATGAACTTCGACCTTGTCTGAACTGTACTGGCGGTTTGTAATTAAAATTAAGATTGAAACGGGGCGCTAATTGGCTTCATTTATGTATTAGCGGTTATGAACTGTAGTACTTATGTCTACATATTGATTTCAAACGGTTGGATTACTCTTATATCATCTAGAAACAGTTACAGAATTTTTTATAGGAGAGCATACGAATAAGGTAGTTTTCCCAGATATATGTTCTCTCTTTCGAACTCCTTCGAACTCCTTTCCCTCAAACATTTCCCCTGGGTTTGCATTTCACTGTTTATCCAGAATACTATATCTTTTCGTGCATTTCGGAATTGTTGTTTTCGTTCAAATACAGGAATGGAAGACGGAGAACCTTCAAATACAGGCATGGAAGATGGAGAAGCTTCAAATAACCTTTCGGAAAAACTACCAAAAAGAGTCCTCGGCGATGGTTGCTACCCCGTTGGTGCTCGGTTGAACATATATTCAAAGGCCAATGTAATTGGCCTCCTTGTCGAGGCGTTAAAGGGTACTGAAGATCTTGAGAAGCTACTTCATTCCCAGTTTGGGAAGTTATTCCATCTACCTGTTGCAAGATGTTGCAACAGCGCCAAACTTGTCCATGCCCTTCTATCACGACAACTTGTGACCACGAAGAAACACGAGATTTGGTTCCTCTTTGGTGGACAGCCTCTGAGATATTCGATACGGGAGTTCAAGGAAATCACTGGATTGAATTGCAATCCCGAACCTGATAGCACAGAAGAAGAAGAAGAAGTCGGAAAAACAGGAATCTGGAAAGACCTGTTCGGAAGAGCGAAGGCTATGAACGTGTATGATGTGCTTGAAATGCTAAAGGACCCGGATCTACCCCGATGGAAACGGCTTCCATTGGCCCTAATCGTTCTTGTCGACGGTGTTCTGTTTTGCAATAGCAAAAATCTGGCCCTCACCGAGAAATACGTTGAGATGTTGAGTGACTTGGATAGGTTCATGCTGTATCCATGGGGGAGGGTATCCTTTAACAAAACAGTATCTCGTTTTCAAGCTATGAAGGCAATCACGGATGCCGAGAAAAGGGAGAATCCTGTAACACGATTGCGCCGTCAACTTAAACAGAAAACCAGTGCATGCTATGGATTCCCTCTATCACTACAACTCATGGCCCTCCAATCTATACCAATGTTGGTTTCCAAAATTCCTCAACCTGATAACTTGAAGACATTCCTTGAAGATCCCGAAGGCTGTCAAAACGTTATCACACTGTTGCATCTTGGGGACATACATGCCGTGGAATCCGACTCTCTGGTAAATTATTTGTAGTATTATATTTAGTACTATTTGTAGTCTTATTTTGTAGTACTTCTCTTAAAAGATAAGTGCTCTGTCATTTTGGTTGGTAATTTTGCAATTGTATTTTTTTTGTCTTAGTTGTCTGTGAAACAGATGGTAGTGGATGATGGTGAGAATGACCAACAGAATGAATTGCGTTGGGGAGATGAGGTAGAGGATGCCGAAGTTGCATTCATGCAGGAACTCATGGCCGAGGGGTACAAATTCACACCTTCGGATTTTGCAGTGGCACCGGCACCTATCGTGGATATTAGTGATGCAGAGGACGAGGTTACCAATGAACAGGAACCTGAGCCATCCACCCGACCGAAAAAAGAAACAGAAAACTCATCAAACTGAAAAACGTAAGATGCTGAGGAAGAGAGGCAGGGGCAAGAACTCTTCTAATCTATCAGAAGATGAAACACCTGAAAGTGGACAGATTAAAGATCTTAAAAGATGGATAGTACTTCAGAATACTTTGCTCCTTCGTGAGATTAAGACCGAGTTGGACAAGAGATTGGGCGTATACCAAGAGGACGAAGAAGATGACGATGTACACCAGTCAAAAGAAGATGGGGAACAGGATGACGAAGGACAAAATACAAAAAAAAATGGTGAAAAAGCGGATGAAGATGAAGACGAAGCCGAAGATGGAGGGGCACAGTCTAGCGTACGCCATAATGATGGTGTACACCCCGAAGATGGTGTACACCAGAAAGAAAGAGATGATGAAAAAGGGACCTCTACATACTACGGCGGGGACCATTATTCTCCCAGGGACCATGCGTACTTGAAGACTCCAGAAGCTCCGACGATGACCCCTGAACCGGGACAAGCCAATTCAGGAACAACTCGTCCACCTCCTTACTTCGTCATTCCGGATGAAATTCCTCCTTATGGCCTCAACGAGGTGAGCTAATTGTTTAGTCAGCAGCTGACTCTATTAAGTTTCATAACGTGGGTGTAATGTGCTATGTTTTTTATGACTTATTCAGGTGGATGGTGGTAGAACAAATTTGGTGTCAGGCCCCTTAGTAGTCTACAAACCTCAGACTCCTCACCCATTGAGCTACGCATATAAGAAACATGAAGCGCAGACAGATGCGCAGGATGCACAGGTCAGACATTAAAGTTGTTCATATGATATGGATGTGTATACAGTAGTTTTTAGGTATACGCTAGGTATACGATTGATATGTTATACGCTTTATTGTTACAGTGGTTTGTAGGGTGTGGCTAATGAGGACGACTCAAATGCGGGGAAAGATTACCATACTGCGCCTGAGGATGCAAGTGATGCTTCGCAGAAGACCCCTTGTACTCCAAAACCCCCACAAGAAGTTGAGGGATCGTCTGGTGTAAGGAGAACAAGTGGAGGAACAGGAAGAGGACGAAGAGGTAGAGGAACAGGAAGAGGAGGAAGAAGTAGAGCAAAACGCGCACGTGTACGGTCGGACAAGATTCGAGATATTTACACCGCTGATTCAAAGGTGAAAGCTCTATTTGTATCCAGATCGAAAGCTGCGTACAAACCACTCGAAACAGTTGACCAAGACCACTTCAAGGCATTTCAGGAGTTATTATCGCGTGAAAGAAACATGTAAGTTATATCGTATTGAAAGCAATTTATCCTTAAACTTTCATTCTAATCAATTACCAATTGCTCTCATTACAGCGACTTTTGCATTGTCACTGGTCACACTGTGAACAATCAATTCTTCCTACAAATTGCGAAGCCTACTGAGTGGGTTAACACAATGGTAAGTATATAGTTAGTACTTACTCAATCTTTAATTATCTGTATTATATGTTATTTATGTTTTGTTTTTCGTCAGCACATGCAAGTCATAATGGCCATGCTTTGGAGACGTAGAGGTGAAATATACTTGAAAGACAGGGTAGCATTTGTAGACACCTTGTTCATATCCATCATCGACAACTACTACAACGATTTCATATCGCGAGACAAAAATCAGTATGACTGGGGGAAAACCATTCAGGGCATTGTATTGGGAAAACCAGCAAAGTGGGCTAATCAGCGGCAGAGGCAAATGTTTGTACGGTTTGTGGACGTTGTATACGTTCCCATGAACTGGGGGTCTGAGCATTGGGTAGGCCTTGTAATTGACTTTAAAACGGGCAACATAAAGATTTTGGACTTATTCATCAGTCATAATGATGAAGCGGCTGTGGAGCAGTATATGGCGCCCGTGTGTCAAAGTATGCCATTTATATTGAAGCGTTATTTGGATAGCAAATTAACGGAAGGCCTACGCACCACCCCTTACACATGGAGTCGTTTGGAGGGCATATATCAGAACAAAAGATCCGGTGACTGTGGTCCATGTGCGGCCAAATTCTTAGAGATACATGCTGCAGGCCTTGGAGTGGAGGATATGGGTTTGATAACGGACGATGACGTTGACAGGTTAAGGGAGAAATACGCCATGGACTCATACGAAGAGTTTGTCGGAAATCCGGCTATTGCCAACGCTTAGGACGAATGTTGAAGTTTAATGTTGAACTTGACAATTTATGCAAGGGTTATTTGTTGGATTATGTGTTTGATAATGTTTAGGATGTGGGTTTATTTGATAATTTATATGCTTATAATATTGTTTACTTTACTATCTATTAATTGGTGTGTCGATTATTTAATTTGCTTATAATTTAGTTTACTTTAATAATTGCGTATCCGTACACCTAATAGCGTTTAGTTGTACACCAATATGCATCAAATGGGAGTACATAAAGACAAATTTGTTTATACTTCACATTATTTTAGTATTTATTAATTGTTGTGTGAATACCTTGTTCCCGGCTAAATATGTACCTGTACACCAATATCCATTTAGGTGTACATCAACTGGGTGTACAACAAGGAAATTTATGGTTTATCCACTAATTTTACAAACTCATTTACAATCTTAACGGTAACCGCATTTAATGTATACGGTCATTTAGTGGGCTTTTTAATTATTATATATATGCAACATAAAGAACCGTTCCGCTTCACAAATCCTAAACCGCAGTTATTCCATCTCCATAAACAACCGTTTTCATCACAATTGAACCTCACAAATTAACTATGGCACCAAAGAGAGGGCGATGTGATGCGGATATCCGTGATTGTCAATCCCCTCTGATGGCGCTTCCCGACGAACTATTGGAGAAGGTTCTCGAATACAGTTGCAACTCCGTCCAACAAATTTTCACACTGAAGCAAGTTTGCAAACGGTTCCAGGCCTGCACTTTAACCAAAAATTTTCTAGCATCGGTTGATCCCGTGGAATTGGAGATGCCTATTCCCGAAGATTTCGATATGCCTTTTATCGCGTATTGGGAATTTCCCAACTTGTTGAGGACGATGTATGACGCACGCAATCCTGGTTTGCTGTTCATGAAGGGTATGCAAGACTACTTCTACCGTGGAGACAAATGTGGCATAAAACTCATCAAGGAAGCTGCAGATATGGGATATGAAACAGGTATTTACATGTATGGCATGTACATGAAAGCAGTGGTCGAAGACCCCATGGGTTTAGAGTATCTTTCAAAACTAGGCAGGGGGGCAATGAGGAGAATAATACGGAAAATTATTGATGGATGTGAGCGTGGTTATGTTAATTTGCCAGACGAGTTCTCGAGGAGGAGATTTGAGACTAATGCTCAGTTTGCCACACTTTGGTCTTGTCGCTGTGGTGTTGCCAATGCTCAACTTGATTGGCATGACGAATTATTAAAGGGGCCAAGCATGTGCACGTCGTGTTTCTGGGCACAGGAAACACAAAAGTTCTTCGTATTTGTTTGGTATGCAGCGCGTCTGGGCCGTCAATGGAAGAATGGTGACTGATTGGTGCAAGTCAACCAGTTTCGGTGTGTACACCTGCGTTGTGTACACCTTGGTGTGTACACCTAAATTGAGTACACCTCGGCGTTGCTGTTATTTCGTACTTTAAGATTTAAAATTTTATTTAGGCCTACTACGTATGTATGTATGTAGGTGTACTTTGTTTTGCTTTCTATCTATGGATACTTTAATTGTGCTGACTTTATTTAATTTCGGTGGGTGGTAGTGCAAGTTTTTCGAGAACCGTTCTCTTATATCTTTAAAGTCTCAGTTTACCTCTCTGTGTACGCCTAATAACTACAAAAAAAAAAGAACACCTCAATCTGGACTCAATATGTACACCTAAATTTGTACACCTGAATGTTACAGTTATCACATATTATATATTTGAGTAAACAAACGGCATTATCTGTTTTCAGAGAATTTTCGGAGAACATGGATATACACACGACATTATTTATTAAAAGCCTTACCTTACCTATTTCTGTACGCATATTTTCAAAAAAAAATTCATGATTTCGTCTATGTGGACTCAATCTGTACTCTATATCTCGGTTAACGTGATGTTGAGAAAACGTCTGTAATGATGACAAGAAATTTATTTTCCAACAATTATAAAAGGGCTGTCTTGTTAATGAAATTTCGATAATATCATAAATACTAATAGTATTGTCTCAGAAATCATAAATGTATTGTGGTATATCAAAAAGTACATTAAAGCATTCATCAGTAAAGTTAATTGGTGAAATTTGCTTTGATTTGGTAATTCTTTGTATTTATTGTGGTAATTTAATTTTGCCGGTGAACGAAAAGACACATTTTCGTCTCTTTTCAACGTCTCTCTTCAAAGACAGCTATTCGGCTCTATTAAAACCGCACTACCTCTTTAAATTCAATCCATTCACCGTAACTACTTACTTAGAACCATCATAACTTCCTCTTTCGTACCATTTTCAATCCTTTCTCCTCTTCCTCATTCCATTTTCTTATCTTTTCTCTTTTCACCGAAATAAACGATGGTTCCAAGGAGAAACAGAGGTGGTGATGGTGATTTTTCCTATCTTCTCTCACTCCCTGATGAATTGCTGGAACAAATTCTGGCCGCTTCAAACCCAACTATAAGGGAAATAGCCCGCCTCCGTGCTGTTTGTTCTCGTTTCAACCGTATCGGCACAATCAAGGGTTTCTATCGAGCCATTGATCCCGCCGAAATCGTGCATGAACAAGCGGCGGTTCCACATTACCCAACGATGATGAGGAGATTCCATGATGCGGGTAATCCAGGGGTTATTTTCGAGAGGGGGATGCAAGCCTACTTTTTCTTCCACGATGGTGAAGGCGTGGAATTGATAAGGGCTGCTGCGGAGGGAGGCTACGACTGAGCCCTTTTTGTGTACGGGATGTGGCTCACAGCTGTGCCGGAAGACTTCGTCCGTGCAGAGGAGTATTTGGGCAGGCTCACGGTGCAAAACCGGAGGAGGATGAGCCGGTTGTTGCTGGCCGACGTTCCACATGGATGGAATTTCGATTTTCCAGTGGATTTCACTGAGAAAGCGGCTGCCTTTCATCCGAGATTCCTTGCGCTGTACACCTGTCACTGCGGGGTTATCAATTACTGGTTCCAGTGGTTTGCAGAAGACTTTAAGCAGCCAAAGTGCACAACCTGTTTCTAGGCCCAAGAGACCCAAAGGTTCTTCCGCTTCATTAGGAACGTCGTTCCAAGCTGGCCGTTCATGCTCGATTGGTGAAAGCCGTAATCTTAGTATTTGCTTGCATTCGTGTCTCTTTAATTATTTATGTTGTCTAAGTGTTCCAAACTACAACTGATGTTTTTCAAATTGCTTGTCTGCTTTCGGTTTTTAGTTGCAACTCTTACTTTTGTATAAACATAATCTATGGAGAATTAGTAGTTGATTTTCTGATATTTATGGTACTTATGTTCGTAAATGTAGTAATTAATCGTCAAGCTCTTAAAATGTTTTGTATCAACATGAAAGTGCCAGGATATCATTTCGTCTAGGGCAGTAATTAATTATGTACACCTCTTCACTGTAATTATTTATGTACACCTATTACCGTATACCTATAGACGTACACCTACTTACGTAATTAATCATCAAGCTCTTAAAATGTTTTGTATCAAAATGAAAGTGCCAGGATATCATTTCGTCTAGGGCAGTAATTAATTATGTACACCTCTTCACTGTAATTATTTATGTACACCTATTACCGTATACCTATAGACGTACACCTACTTACGTATACCTAAAACCGTAAACCTAAAGACGTACACCTACTTACGTAAACGGGGTCAGATATAGATTGGAAACGTAAAACAGGTTGAAAATATAATAACATTACACATTTTTAAAGAACGATGAATACTGGAACGTAAACGTACACTAAAATTGGTATACGGGTTCGTAAACGTACACCAACATTGGTATACGTGATTGTAAACCCTTTTTTGACATAAGGCTGTTAAACATAAGGCTGTTATAAAAACTTCATATTTATTTTACAAACAAGCGACAAGCGAGCATAGCACATCGATACTAAAGCATTTTTGCTATGCGTTCTGCCGAACATCTAAGATAACAATTTTCACATGTAACAATATAATGCACATTCTCGTGATACACTTCGCACGACGCAGAGTTATCTTCATGAATGAGACTAGGGTACCTGAACTTTTCCTTGTATGTATGTTTATTACGTGGGCAAAATGACCAGAATAAATCTACTATCTCTGCGGTGACTTCAAGAATTTCACGAGAATCATGAGGATAGTGGTACATGAAAACCATCTTAAGAAGTTTTTTCCCTCTGTTAGGGCGACCCACGCACATTTGCAAAATCGCACAGCTGTAAGTCGCATAGACGTCTGATGGCACGAGCTTATTTAGCATCCTGATGGCGGTGTAGATCTTCTCCTCTGTTGACACGAACCTTATAGCTTCGACCAATATGGCCTGTGGATTTCTCGACGCTAAGCAGCGCAGGAATAAAGGCCGATATACTCCACCAGGGTATATCCGAGATGGTGTGTCATGCAATGTCCATAGGTATGCCGATCTGAGTACTTCCGCGCTATACGCAATGTCTCTACCATGGGTCCCGGCCAGAATAATCGGTCCAAGGTCGATGCAGTCAGACTCAGCAACCTTCTTCAAAATGATTTCGAAAATATGATCTGGTAAATCTAGTAAATCTGGCATTTTTTAGGAAGGTTATAGGGTTTGTGTAAGGTTTGTGTAGGGTGAACTTTTTGCGCAATTTTATGAAACTATATATTGAATTCCATGGGTAGTTGTTGTTGAGAAATAGTTAATGGTAAGACAATTAGTGTGTAGTTGAACAGAAGTAATATTACAAGAAGTTTGTGAAGTGATGTTTACCAACTACAGAAATTAAAGAAGTAGTTACATTGTTACAACTAGTTAAGTTGTTAGTAGCTACTTGTTACAACATCAATCGTCAAGTGATTTTCACTTACTTTCCACCTTAAATTTATTACAAAATTAAACAAGCAGTTGCAATTTAAATAGTTAAACTAAAGTAAATATCTTATGCGCAGAGCCGTGCATTGTAGAAGGCAATACTCGCAGTCTGGTGTATTTGAGCCATCGTAATGGTCATCTACACACTCCGATATAGGTTCTTCTTGTAGGGTGATGGGGAAGGACCAAAGGCTACCCCACGGATCTTGAAACGGCCCCAGTGCGAACTCCCATACGTGACGTATTACGGCGTGCGCTAACAGCTTCATTTCATAAGCCGCATAAGAGACGTGGTGAGTGAATACATAGGTGAGGAGTTTTTTAGCCCTTCGTGGACGACCGACGCAAATTTCAAACATGGCACATGCGAAAGTAGCATGTTTATCACATGGGACAAGTCGGTTAAGCATTGTAATCGCTGAATACAATCTTTGCTCACTCACGGCAACTCCAATGGCTTCGAAATAAATAGCTCGTGGATTACAGGCGCCAAGACAACGCTCAAAGAATGGGCGGTAACGGCTCCTAGGGGAAACGTCGAGCGGTGAGTCAACCAATCGAGAGATGTCTGCAGAGCGTAACACGTCGTCGGTGAACGCGATGGCTCTTCCACGTTTTCCTGCGCGAATAAAGGGGCCAAGATGATAGGAATCATCCTCAGCTAGTTTCTTTACTATTAACCCTAAAACATCATCGTCTAAGTAGTGCATTGTTGTTTCACTTTGGTGAAAAATAAATTTGATTCGCTTTATTTGTAGAGAAGGTGGATAGATATATAAATGTCCTAATTCGTGGTTGGTATACAGATAAGAGCCACTTCAATAACTGCTAAACTGACCCCAACACGTCGCACTACATTATAAATGTAACTACTAGTTTCGGGCACTTTAATAAAAGAGAACTGACCATTATTCTAAAAAATTGGGGGTACAAAACGGGTAGGTGAAATATTTACTAAAAGGGAGTACATTATTATATTATTTTCAACCGTATAATAAATTCTCCACCCCCCAACCACACACCAGTGAAATCCATATATGATGATTTTGCTTTGTCTTACCAAAACTTGCCTCCTTTCCAACGAAAACAAACCCTAAACCAAACATAACAAACCCTAAACCGAACATGTCGCTTCCAGACTTGCCTGATGAAATTCTTATGGAAATCCTCAAGAGGCTCAGCAGTGAAGCATTTTGGCGACTCGGACCATTTGTGCGCGCTGGAAAGCGCACCCTCCGGCTTGTTTTCACCGACGATGTCCTCAAAGCTTCCAACATTTATGCCCTTTGCTGTGTCCCCAACGACATCTGCCCTGGAAATGAAAGACGCTCATTCTTTCTGAGATGTTTGGCGAGTGGAAACCCTGAGGCAAGATACTGGGAAGGCCTGAGACTTGCAACAAGAGGCGCAGATCTCATTGCAAGTAGGACCATGCTGGAACCAAATGTTCCCACCGACGCTCTCTCGACCCTGGCGTCCGCCATGTTCAGCGTTTGCTTGGGTGACCCTTGTTCCGCAAGCCAAACATTGCAACTGTTGGCAACGCATCAAGGAAGTCTACAGTCAGAGCGCGTGCGACAATTAGGTGAGGAGTTAATTCTTGAGATTTCATATTACGGAACTGCATACATGGATACGTACTCAAACTCATTTTCATATCCAAACGACAACGTCATCAAGCTGCCTGATTGTGCATTTGATCATTTCGAACCTGAGATCCGAGTACTTTGCAATGGTTCCTTCATATATTGGTGTGCTAGGCGTATCTGCGAAATGCTTTAAAGATAAGTTTATGCTGTACACCTTTGCAAGTGTACACGAGTATTTCCTTTTTAGTATGTAATGAACAATCTTTGAATTAATATTCCATGATTTATGTTTCATGAAATCGTTGGACAATTTATGCTTCGACAATTTATCAAATCCAAAACATAAAAACCACAAAATGATATTAAAAAGTTAATATGAAGTCATAAACTTCCCAACCAACTACACGCTAACAAAATAGAGGTCTTATTTTTTTCCTAAACAAAATACACAATTCAACAAACATAATTAAAAGTACAATTAAGGAGTTTATACTCTTCCGGCGTGCTCCACCGTCTACGCAAGTGCAGTGGTTTCAAAAGCAGCCCTGTCTTCCACAAAAAAGTTTCCTTCGCCTATTTGGGGGGCAGTAAACATTTGGTGTATTTCCGTCAGTACCTGATTACATATACATGTAAACACAGGTAAGCCCTTATTTAAATGGAATTACTATATTATATTCCCTAAAAGACAATAACGATTTATTTCTTTCATGTGTAAAAATACATCATTGATGTTGTTGTTGGTCCTGAAGTGAGTTGGGTTCAACATCTTCAGAAAAATGTTCCCATAAGTATTAACGTTTGGGTGATACACTTTTGTTTTGAACATCACCTGAAAAAAATCAGTGTTATTAGTAATTGAAATCTTTATTGACTAAATCCTAAACCCTAAAAATACAGCAATTTTAGAGAGCAATCATATGCTTCATTCCTTACCCTAGGTGGCGCGAAAGGGTAGTCAAGTGGAAAGTGAATGTCTACTTTGAAAACACCATTCTCATAGGGTGAACCTTTAGGCCCCGTTATGATAGCTTCCCAGTGATACAAGTCCTCACCCACAGGTCCTAATGAAATCGGCAAACCACTAATTAGGTAGACGATGTAAAAGACCGACCCTGTAAAACTAAAACTTAACTAATGCCCTATTTTCAAATTAACCATCAAATACCTGTACTGAAACATGGACTGTTTTTCCTCTCCACTTCCTTCAATTGCAATGAGATCACTTTCGCAGAGTACATGTTTAGAAAGTAAGTAACTTTTGCTGTTATTAACTTTTTCTGTCTCCGGAAACTTGTTTCACTGAAGAAGGCAGGGGACAGTTTTTATAGAGGACGACCGGAAAAACATTATAAAGTAAAGAAGGGAAACGAGTCGGTCAAACGGTGCAACAGGTTTCAAAAAAGGTACTTAACTAGTTTTTGTCATTTCCAATTTGATTTTTTTTGAACTTAGACACTGGTTTCATTATTGCGATTTTCAAAATTGTAATGACTTGTTTTTTGAAAAAACCGTTTACTCGTGTTGTCCTGTCCTACAATTTCAATTCAAAGACACGATCATTGTCCGTTTTCTATATAATGTTTTCTTTCTCTGCTATAGAACCATGTCTTTGATAATTATTTTGATCCAGAACCATGTCTTTCATAAAGTTTTCTTTCTCTGCTATAGAACCATGTCTTTGATAATTATTTTGATCCAGATCCATGCCTGTGCTAATTATTTTGATTCCTTAATAAGATAAAGCCTAAAGCTTTCATCGTAAACCCTAAGCCCTAAACCCTAAACCCTAACCCATAACGTCCATAACATAAATTTATATGCTAAACCATATAAATGTAAACTTATACATAAGCCATAATGCAAATACACTATATGATGTAAACTGATTGATGTTGTCCACCATCACAGTGTACACAAACAGTGTCCACCGTCAAGGGTGTACACGCTAGAAACAAACCCGAAAAACATAGCAACATGTCCACCGTCTAAACCCTAAACCCTGACCAGTAAACATCATAAATTTCATAACAAATTAAACATAGTTCATGCCTTTCCAAGTTTAAATATAGGGAAACATAGTGTACGCTACAAACAAACCCAAAAAACAAAGCAACATCCCCACAAAAAAAACATCAAGAGACACACAAAAGCCACTCCCGGTCAACCCAATGGTTCCTTGCATTTTGCCCGGTTATGGCCGGCATTTCCACATCTAGAGCATTTTTTTGGCTTCTTTTTTTTCGCAACCTGCAACAGCGTATATCAGTAATCATTAATCAGTAATCAGTATCACTGGGAAAAAAATATATGTTTAGTGTACACTAACCTGAGGATACTCTCCTGCTGAAAGTTTTCTCTTCGTCGTAGGCCTTCCTGATGGACGTTTTGCCTTAGGTGGCATAATATTAAGGTCACGCACCTCTGCTGGGATACGAATGTCGTCAGGGTCGGGCACTGGTAGGATTTTGCCACAAACTGTTGCACTCCAAATTGATTTCTTAAGAATTGGATCAACCAAACTGCTGTACTCCACTTGGCGAAGCCTAGCCGCGGCCATTGCATGTCGGCAAGGGTATTTCAATGTCTGAAACTCTAGACATGAGCATGTTTTGTTTAGGAGATCAACAAGCCTCCGTACACCGAACTCAGAACTCACTTCAACCTCCCACAAAGAAATGCCTTGAACCGAAAGTGCAGCAGATTTTTGCTGCTGCAGGTTCATTAACTTGTCAACCTCTTCTGTAATGTCACCATCCATCTTTTGAATGGTCTCTCTTCTGCATTCAAGCCACCTACTTAACATTAGCCTGATAAATTCTAGCATTGCAACGATTGGACTGTCTCTTGGAGCTAATAGTGCATTGTTCAGAGACTCTGCAATGTTACTGGAGGTCATATTATACCTCTGACCAGAAAAGTGTGATCTAGTCCACAGCGCAAGAGGGATTTTTTCCATGTACTCCCAACAACCATAATCAACATCCTTCAGCCTTGCGTATAGTTTCTTGAAATTAGAAACTTTGAACGCTTCTCCAGCCTTTCCGACCAACCCTTTCTGACCGGAACCTTTGTATTTACCGTGAACATTTCTCTGGATATGGACAAGACATGCACCGTGGTGTGACTGTGGATACCATTTCTTTTTAGCTTTGGCAATTCCACCGTGCCTATCCGAGATAACAGTAAGATCAGAGAATCTGAAATTATTTCTAACAACTTCTCAAAGAACCATCTCCACGTCTTGTCAGACTCTGCATCAACAACGGCGAACGCTATTGGAAATACCTGGTAATTAGCATCTTGTCCACTGGCCGTTAATAGACAACCCTTATACTTACCAGTGAGGTGAGTCCCATCAACAACAACTACTTGTTTCAAATGTTTCCATCCAGATATACACGCAGCCAATGCCATAAATACGGACTTAAACCTGGTAATACATTTTCCTTCTTTTTCATCTCTCTCGCTCTCGGTTATCAAATGCGTTATGGTGCCGGGGTTAGCATACTTGAGCACATGGAGGTAAATCGGTAATAATTTGAAAGAAGTCTCCTCTGTTCCGTGAGCAGAGTATATACCCACCTCCTTAACTTTCCAGCATTTCCAGTACGATGCTGTAATATTATATTCGGAGAGAACAATCGCAGGTAGCTGACTCGCACGTGGCCCAACTATTGCATTCTCATACTTAGACTTCAGCAGAGCCGCCATGACTTTAGAAGTAGCATGTTTTGAAAATTTCTTTCTTGTATCCGGGTGGCATGTATGCGTCAAACACGCCTTCCTCACCTCATACAACGCCGACTCGCCAACTTGACACCCCAACACTCTCCAATCACATATCTTTGATGGACATTCGGCGACTGTGTACTTCTTCGCATGCTTTTTGAATTCGAACGTCACTATATTCTTCAGCGCATTGATGGCCAACGTGATTTTAAAGTGTTCCTTGTTCCTGAACTTTTTCCCAACCCATATCTCTCCATCTTCATTTGACAAATCAAGTTCATCGAAATCCCCTCCCATTTCATCAGAGACTGGTGCCACATCCGGAAATCCATATAGTTCTGTACGTTTAATCGCTTTCTTCAGCTCTGCACCGCCATTCAGACGCCCCTAACTGACATCACCTGGCGGAGTCTGCACAAAATCATCATCATCTCCATGGGGAGCCAGAACATTCTCACATACAGTCCTCTTTCTTCCAGAAAAATGAATAGGACTCTCCGTTAAGACAATGGAGTTGTCCATATGGTTTGAATCACTCGGCTCACTTCCGCGAGTACTTCCACAACCGCCTGAACTACCAGAGTCATCCTTATCCTCATCAAATCCAGGTTTAGAATGGAAACCCTTTCCATCTGCTAGAACGTAATCATTCCACCAGTCAAAATCATAATCCGGATCATAATCATCATCAGAGCCGTGTGCGTCATCGTCAACATCATCAGCTTCTTTCTCTTCCGAATCTCTCGCCTCGTCTGATTTCTGGGCATTTTTAATTCCAACTCAGGGTGGTCATCAGCGACAGCGTGACTTGGAACATCCGGTTTTACATTAACGGAGGTGTTAGTGCTGGCCTTAGCCTCTACTTTCTCTGATTCCTGGGACATTTTTAATCCCAATGGAGGATGGATAACAGAGACAGCTTCAAGTTGTACACCTTTGGAGGTGTTCATTGCGGCCTCTGCCTATATTTTCTTGGCATGTGCTATCAGCAAACAATCAGCGATATCTTCATCATCTGCTTCATCATCGGGTTGACTAGACTCTGCCGAAGAAGAGGCTATGAAGTTTGTTGGCCCTAAGGACTTTCGCCGTTCCCTCGCAATTTGAACTTCAAGACTTTCCTTCCGTTTCAATCTCACCATTTTACCATTTACTGACTCCTTGAATGTGACAAATAAATTCACAGACTTGTCAGACTTATGTAGCGAAAGGAAGAATTTGTACTCTCGAGGAGTAACTATTACACATGGACAACTCCCATCACCATTAAGCTCAGCTAGAACATCATCAAACTAGTAGGAAATCTCCACCGAAACAACTCTCGTGTCTAATCCGAACTCATGCGCAATCAGATTTCTCAAATCATCTGGTCCGGACACATCTTTGCAATTTATGCACCTGCCACGACGAGATATGTCCATTTTGAAATCTCATTCTCCTGTATAGTACCTTATCCACGTTCCCGCCATAACAAGAATGAACGCATCCACTGCAATTCGCGAACACCATATCTATAAAACTACTGGCAAATGGCGAACACCAGACCGAAAAAAAAATCGAAAATAACAATGACAAATCTATGGGTGTACAATAATAGGATTAAGTAACTAACCGTGGTTGTTGTCCTCTAGATCATCGCATAATTTCCCCTTCAATTTCAACATCTTCTGGAAAGGGAAACTAGGGTTTCTAATTTGGTTAGGGTACTTTCTTTCTTATTTTAACCAATTTATCTCCATTATCCCTAATTAACCACAATTTTTCCCGCCAAAATTAAAAAGGGAATGGGAAGGGTAGTTTTTTGTGTAATTACTTGGGTAGTTTCCGGCCCGTAAGCGAGGCCCAGTTAGGTGGTTTTTGGGAATTTCATTCCTAAATTCGAAATCAGGCCCAAAAAACGACCCAAACACGCGCGTGAGTGCTCTCTTCCCGGCTGATATGCGCGCGGAGGTAGACTACGCCTGGGACCCACGGTATTTTCTGCCTCTATCTCTCTCTGAGGAACAGACTGCTCTGTCTCTCTCTCTCTCTCTCTCAGAAAGAAGGGTAAGTTTGCCATTATGAAAATATGTCCCTACCCCGACTAATTAAAACTTAAAACTTCCCTTTCCTCAAATTAAAACTTAAAAACGTCCTTATTTTCAAAACAACCCTAAAAAAAATCAGCTGCAGGTGTAGTGGGTATTTAATTGTGAAACCGAGAAAAGGAGTGAAACAGCAGTAATGTTAAAAAATTGGGAAAAGGAAGAAGACAAAGAAGAAGAAAGACTGGGCTGAGAGGTTTTAAGTGCGCTTCGTCCATTTTCCAGCCTACGCGGGTTTACAATTTAGTCTTCTTCAGTTATAAGTTATAACAATGAGATCCACATTACAATTTTATCCATGTTATTAAAAAGTCTTCTTAAGTTATATGTGGTGCTGACATGGTAGTTTTTTAGAGAAGTTTTTTTTGGCTGAAGTGGACAGGGTGAAGAACCTCAAATAGCTACTTTTATTAGAGTAGATTTTATATATTCTTCAGTGAACGCTCCTAAACCAAAATTTAACATTGGTGAGAACACGAAAAGAGTGGTGGCTTATTAATCTCACCTCCAAAGGTGTACAACTTGAAGCTGTCTCTGTTATCCATCCTCCATTGGGATTAAAAATGTCCCAGGAATCAGAGAAAGTAGAGGCTAAGGCCAGCACTAACACCTCCTTTAATGTAAAACCGGATGTTCCAAGTCACGCTGTCGCTGATGACCACCCTGAGTTGGAATTAAAAATGCCCAGGAATCAGACGAGGCGAGAGATTCGGAAGAGAAGGAAGCTGATGATGTTGACGATGACGCACACGGCTCTGATGATGATTATGATCCGGATTATGATTTTGACTGGTGGAATGATTACGTTCTAGCAGATGGAAAGGGTTTCCATTCTAAACCTGGATTTGATGAGGATAAGGATGACTCTGGTAGTTCAGGCGGTTGTGGAAGTACTCGCGGAAGTGAGCCGAGTGATTCAAACCATATGGACAATTTCATTGTCTTAACGGAGAGTCATATTCATTTTCCTGGAAGAAAGAGGACTGTATATGAGAATGTTCTGGCTCCCCATGGAGATGATGATGATTTTGTGCAGACTCCGACAGGTGATGTCAGTTGGGGGCGTAAGAATGGCAGTGCAGAGCTGAAGAAAGCAATTAAACGTACAAAACTATATGGATTTCCGGATGTGGCACCAGTCTCTGATGAAATGGGAGGGGATTTCGATGAACTTGATTTGTCAAATGAAGATGGAGAGATATGGGTTGGGAAAAAGTTCAGGAACAAGGAACACTTTAAAATCACGTTGGCCATCAATGCGCTGAAGAATATAGTGACGTTCGAATTCAAAAAGCATGCGAAGAAGTACACAGTCGCCGAATGTCCATCAAAGATATGTGATTGGAGAGTGTTGGGGTGTCAAGTTGGCGAGTCGGCGTTGTATGAGGTGAGGAAGGCGTGTTTGACGCATACATGCCACCCGGATACAAGAAAGAAATTTTCAAAACATGCTACTTCTAAAGTCATGGCGGCTCTGCTGAAGTCTAAGTATGAGAATGCAATAGTTGGGCCACGTGCGAGTCAGCTACCTGCGATTGTTCTCTCCGAATATAATATTACAGCATCGTACTGGAAATGCTGGAAAGTTAAGGAGGTGGGTATATACTCTGCTCACGGAACAGAGGAGACTTCTTTCAAATTATTACCGATTTACCTCCATGTGCTCAAGTATGCTAACCCCGGCACCATAACGCATTTGATAACCGAGAGCGAGAGAGATGAAAAAGAAGGAAAATGTATTACCAGGTTTAAGTCCGTATTTATGGCATTGGCTGCGTGTATATCTGGATGGAAACATTTGAAACAAGTAGTTGTTGTTGATGGGACTCACCTCACTGGTAAGTATAAGGGTTGTCTATTAACGGCCAGTGGACAAGATGCTAATTACCAGGTATTTCCAATAGAGCAGTGAACAGATTACGCTCTGACAAGACGTGGAGGTGGTTCTTTGAGAAGTTGTTAGAAATAATTTCAGATTCTCTGATCTTACTGTTATCTCGGATAGGCACGGTGGAATTGCCAAAGCTAAAAAGAAATGGTATCCACAGTCACACCACGGTGCATGTCTTGTCCATATCCAGAGAAATGTTCACGGTAAATACAAAGGTTCCGGTCAGAAAGGGTTGGTCGGAAAGGCTGGAGAAGCGTTCAAAGTTTCTAATTTCAAGAAACTATACGCAAGGCTGAAGGATGTTGATTATGGTTGTTGGGAGTACATGGAAAAAATCCCTCTTGCGCTGTGGACTAGATCACACTTTTCTGGTCAGAGGTATAATATGACCTCCAGTAACATTGCAGAGTCTCTGAACAATGCACTATTTGCTGCAAGAGACAGTCCAATCGTTGCAATGCTAGAATTTATCAGGAGAATGTTAAGTAGGTGGCTTGAATGCAGAAGAGAGAACATTCAAAAGATGGATGGTGACATTACAGAAGAGGTTGACAAGTTAATGAACCTGCAGCAGCAAAAATCTGCTGCACTATTGGTTCAAGGCATTTCTTTGTGGGAAGTTGAAGTGAGTTCTGAATTCGGTGTACGGAGGCTTGTAGATCTACTAAACAAAACATGCTCATGTCTAGAGTTTCAGACATTGAAATACCCTTGCCGACATGCAATGGCCGTGGCTAGGCTTCGTAAAGTGGAGTACAGCAGTTTGGTTGATCCAATTCTTAAGAAATCAATTTGGAGTGCAACAGTTTGTGGCAGAATCCTACCAGTGCCCGACCCTGACGACATTCGTATCCCAGCAGAGGTGCGTGACCTTAATATTATGCCACCTAAAGCAAAACGTCCATCAGGAAGGCCTACGACGAAGAGAAAACTTTCAGCAGGAGAGTATCCTCAGGTTAGTGAACACTAAACAATTATTTTTTTCCCAGGCATACTGATTACTGATTACTGATTAGTGATATACGCTGTTGCAGGTTGCGAAAAAAAGAAGCCTAACAAATGCTCGAGATGTGGAAATGCCGGCCATAACCGGGAAAAATGCAAGGAACCATTGGGTTGACCGGGTGTGGCTTTTGTATGTCTTTTGTTGTGTGTAGGAAAGAGCGAGCCACAATTTTTTGTGTCTGTCTCTTGTTGTTTTTTTTGTGGGGATCTCGCTTTGTTTTTCAGGGTTTGTTTCTAGCGTACACTATGTTTTCCTAGATTTAAACTTGGAAGGGAAACTTATATTTGTTATGAATTTTATTATCAAATTTATATGGTTTAGGTTTCTTATGTTATATTTTTTATGAAATTTATGATGTTTACTGGACAGGGTGTACACAGTTTGTGTACACCTGTGACGGTAGACACAGTTTCTGTACACTGTGATGGTGGACAACATCAATCAGTTTACATCATATGGTGTATTCGCATTATGGCTTATGTATAAGTTTACATTTATATGGTGACGCATATAAATTTAGGTGTATGCACGTTATGGGTTTAGTGGAGAATGTACACCTGTGCCGGTGGACACAGTTTGTGTACAGGGACACAGTTTGTGGATACAGTTTTTGGACAACAACAATCAGTTTACATCATATGGTGTATTCGCATCATGGCTTATGTATAAGTTTACATTTATATGGTGACGCATATAAATTTAGGTGTTTAAACGTTATGGGTTATGTTTAGGGTTTAGGGTTTAGGGCTTAGGGTTTACGATGTAGGGTTTAGGGTTTAGCTTATTAAGGGAATCAACATAATTATCAAAGACATGGTTCTGGATCAAAATAATTATCAAAGACATGGTTCTATAGGAGAGAAAGAAAACATTATCTCAAAAACGGATGATCGTGTCTTTGAATTGACATTGTAGGATAGGACAGGACGAATACACGGTTTTTTTCAAAAATCAAGTCATTACTTTTTTGAAAATCGCTATAATGAAAACTTCCAGGAATAAACGCGACCCAAAAAAAACTAAGTGGAAACGACAAAAACCTATTAAGTACCTTTTTTGAAACCCGTTGCACCGTTTGACGGACTCGTTTTCCTTGTTTACTTTTTAATGTTTTTCCTGTCGTCCTCTATAAAAACTGTCCCCTGCCTTCTTCAGTGAAACAAGTTTCCGGAGACACAAAAAGTTAATTATAGCAAAAGTTAATTACCTAGAAAATTAATAGTTTCAAAAAATGTACTCTTGCCAAAGTGATCTCAATGCAATTGAAGGAAGTGGAGAGGAAAAACAGTCCATGTTTCAATACAGGTATTTGATGGTTCATTTGAAAATAGGGGTTTAGTTTAGTTTTAGGGTTGGAGGATCGGTCTTTTACATCGTCTACCTAAATAATGTTTTGCCGATTTCATTAGGACCTGTGGGTGAGGACTTGTATCACTGGGAAGCTATCATAACGGGCCTAAAGGTTCACCCTATGAGAATGGTGTTTTCAAACTAGACATTCACTTTCCGCTTGACTACCCTTTCGCGCCACCTAGGATAAGGAATGAAGCATATCATTGGTCTCTCAAATTGCTGTATTTTAGGGTTTTGGATTTAGTCAATAAAGATTTCAATTACTAATAACACTGTTTTTTTCAGGTGATGTTCAAAACAAAAGTGTATCACCCAAACGTTACTACTTATGGGAACATTTTACTAAAGATGTTGAACCCAACTCACTTCAGGACCAACAACAGCATCAATGATGTATTTTTACTCATGAAAGAAATAAATCGTGATTGTGTTCTGGTTAATAATCTTAATTCCGTATAAATTAGGGGTTAACTGTGTTTACATGTATATGTAAACAGGTACTGACGGAAATACACCAAATGTTAACTGGCCCCCAAATAGGCGAAGGACACTTTTATGTTGAAGAAATTGCTAGGATTTACGTGGAAAACAGGGCTGCTTTTGAAACCACTGCACTTGCGTGGACGGTGGAGCACGCCGGAGGAGCATAAACTCCTGAATTGTAATATTAATTTTGTTTGTTGAATTGTGTATTTTCTTTTGCAAAAAAATAAACTTTATAATAACTTTTTTGTTAGCGTGTTTTTCTTGAGAAGTTTATGACTTTATAATAACTTATTTATATCAATTTATGCTTTTGTTAGGATTTCATGAAACAGAAGGGTTAATATTAATTCAAAGATTGTTCATTACATACTAAAAAAGAAATATATGTGTACACTGATGCGTGCTCGTGTCAACTACGTGAGGGAACAAGTTTTACCCTTGACAAAACAAATGAAAGCCGCAAGTGCACAGCTAATCAGTTGTAGTATTTAGGAATCGAATCCACAGAGATTTGTGTGCCTGGTATTCTTCTACGGTTTTTAACTTTATGTCTAGACTAAATTGGTTTTAAAGGTTGGTTGTTTTTCTTGCGAATTAAACTAAAACAAAAGAAAGCAAATAAATCTATCCTAAACCATATCATAAAATCGGAGCAGTGGAGATACAAATTGTACGACCTTATTTGAATAGGGATGATAATGGTGACAGAAGTTAACTGCAAACGATGTTTATTGATCGTTGTAAGCATTGATCCAGTTGCTTCTTTAACGTAAAAGTTGAAAATCCAAATCCACTGTCCCTTTTTGATTTCTTTCCAGTGAGTGGAAAACTTGTTTGGCATAATGGTTGCAGCGATCCGAGTACCCTAGAAAAATAACACAGCCAAAAATAATCAGTGAATAATAAATAGAAAACATAAAAGAAAAACTTCAAAAAAAGACACATACTTTGATATCAGACAGAACCATCTCGATTGTATTTTCGAAGAATGTTGAATGCTTCCAGAGCCTGACCACCTTGACAGATATTAACCACCCTGTTTTGTAAGTATCCAAACATGCAACATCGACAACATCAGACATTTTAGAAACCTATTTTTTTCTTTTTTTCGATCGAGAACTCGGATTGAGATTTATAAACTGGAAAACTAAAATTGACGAAGTATGAGAAAGTGTGTTAAAGATGAAAAGGACATACAATGCAGTTGAATAGGCATTTATTCTTTCTTATAAATTTATTTTCATTTGAATTATTAAAAAGAAAAATTTGAACAGTTACCATTTAAAGCCTCTTATTGTCAAAACCAACAACAATCCCACTAATTTATGTCAAGACATTTCCATATCGATATTGACCGATTTGTTCGTTTCACGTGTCAGAGAGAATATATTCCATGTTTTAAGTTTCACCAAGGATACACGCAACCTCAATAAGTAAATATACCATTTTACTAAATATATAATTTTGCTAAATTATAACACTTTCCATAAAATAATACGATCTCTCTCTATAGCTTATGTTATTTAGACAATTTTATGTTTCAATATTTTAGGAAATGATATATTCATACAACATCATAACAAAAATGACATTTATGTAGACTTATATGTTATAACTTTATGTATCTACATGGGCAATTTTTCTTAAAATTATTTGAAACAGGAAACCTGGAAAGTTAAGCTGCAAACATAAAGTAGCATAATCTTCCCCATAAAAAATTGAAAAATGAGAAAATTGATTATTATTGCACACCTTATAAATACTCACTTGAGGTTTTTTTTTCAAAGAACTTTAAAATATTTTATAAGTAGCCTTATCGTTTGTGAGAGCATTCATAAGAACATGGCGAACACAAATGAAAAAAAATTCGATGAAAATGGCTTGTTGATCATCAATCCCCCACCATTGGTAATGAGATTCGGTGTCGTGGAACCTAAGTCACCACTTTCACCAACAGATTCCAAGATAGAGCAAGAAGAATAATGGGAACAATTACACTTACTCACCGCATCAAATTAGAAAGCCAAACAGAATACTCCTCAGGTAATATATCCTCTTAACTAAAGGGTATTTTAATCATGTCTTACACAATGAATTGTAAAATCTGCATATTCTATTTATGGAGGATGACAAAGGCAACCCATCTAATGAGACACCCCAAGCAAGTTGCACAAAACGAAAACACGATCTGATTCTAGATCTGGAGATACGGTTGAAATGCATGCGTTGCGGTTTTTTGGAGACAGAAATACGACACATGGATACCGCGGAATGGATAAGTAATCAGAAATATATTTAGATTAATAATGAAAAATTGTCTAAAATCTATGTGACTGAGTTATGATATTTTGTTATTGATTGCTCATTGAACTCTGTTTTAGAAATAATTCATGTTTAAATATAATATTGAGTTAGTTTAAAGTTATATAATTTTACAAAAATTTAAATTGGATTGTTTGTGTTTGTGCTTGAAGGGAGAGGAGAAGAAAAGTAAAAAGAGGAGGTCTGGAGTTTTTAATTAAGAACCATATCAAATTCCATGTTTTTTTTTTCTGTTTGCAATGATCACTTTAAAGACAGTATGTACTTGGTTTAGTTTTCTAAAAACTATTAAGTTTATTTCGATGACATTGATAATTTGGTTTTGGAGCATTCTCGATATTTATAACTACGTGACAATGTTCATCACATGAAATGTCAATAGATGTCCAATAATATGCTACAATTTAAGTTTCGTTAAAATATATTGTCGAATTGAGTTTGTCATTGGAATATCAAACTACAGTTAAACGTCATAGATCAAACCATTAATAAAAGAAAACATTAAGAAAGCTGCTAAATTGTACATGGTGGAGTAATATATATATATATGAAGAAAAAACGGATCAGATTGATAAAACCGAGTAACTATACAACTTCCAATTTATATACAATATTTGGGTTCAATAAAAATAATAGGCGATACCCATATCCATTAGTAACATTGTTTTGGTGTAAACCAATCAAACATAATGTATATATGGGTTTTACAAACTCATTTACGATAATAGATAATCTAAACTTAGTACATGATATAAGAATTATTTCAGGTCTAATTTAGTGAAAATTTGAAAACGAATTACATCGGATCCAACTTAGTGAAAAATCGAAAAACACCAAATCTATTAGTAAAACCTATAAAACTGAACGTAATTATAATATAGTAAAAATAACTAATATATTTCGAGATCCATAGAGAATAGATAAAGAAAAAAAAAATCATATCTTGTCAAAAACTTCCTTGTAGACGACATTCAATGTTTTGCTTTGTGGTTTGTTGTCTTTATCGGTGATCAATATCTTCAAACCTTCTCTGTATGTAACCCTCGACACAGCGACATAGAGTTGCCCATGAGTAAATACCGGCCTTGGAAGATACAAACCAACCTTTTCGAGTGTTTGTCCTTGGCTTTTGTTTATAGTCATTGCAAAAGCTAATGTGATAGGAAACTGCTTGCGTCTCATCCTGAAAGGAAGTTTCATCTCCAAAGGAGAGAGGAATATCCTAGGAATGAGTACTTTGTCACCAACCTTGCTACCTGTTATTATCTGAGCCTGGAGAACATAATTAGCCATCTTAGTAATGATGAGTCTTATGCCATTACACAACCCATTCTTAGGGTCGATATTTATTAGAAGCATTACAGGAGTACCCTCTCTCAACTTCAGGACATAATTAAGGAAATCAGACATTGATACTATTTAAAAACTCCTCGGTATAAATCATATTGTTGGAACCACCTTTATTCTTACTGGCTACACTCTCCGATGGTACTTCAGATGCATCATTGTAATTGACAACTTCTTCAGCCGTATCAATGCTATCACAACTAAGATAGGTCCTTTCAACACCTGTTATATACAAAACAATCGTTGTATTATATAAATTTAAACAAATAAGTTAAGAGGAACTAATAAAAAATAAACATACCCGACAACTTTGAAAGCATGTAATCATTTATCGTCTCTACATCATCGTTTCTTGGACTCTAGTATGGCACGGTCTTGAAAAAATTTAGGATCAGTCTCTTTCGAAAACGAACTCCCATAAATTTCTTTGGCGATCATTTTATAGGATCTTTACAGTATTTAATCAACAGATCATCAGGAATATCAATCACGGCTTCACCACTCCCATCATCATTTATCGTTCCATCACCAATGTCTAAGATTCACTTTGTAAAGGCAGCTCGTTCAAGCATCGCACGGCTACTATCTCCAGCTATAAGTCGCATGTTCTGTGTAAGTCTCAACACTCTACATTTGTACCACATAGGTGACGAATTCAAAGTGGCCATAAGTATCTCTGTCTTCCCAGCATTTGGAATCACGGGCAATATGTGCCTGAAATCCCCTCCCAAAACAATGACCTTTTCACCAAAGGGCTTGTCAACTTCTAATATATCATGCATCATTCTATCTAGAGTCTCGAAACAGTCTTTACTCATCATCAATGCCTCATCCCATATAATGAGTTAAGCAATCCTTATCAGGTCGGCAAGATTAGACTCCTTCTTGATTGAACAGAAGGTAAACTTATTTACCACGATAGGGATTGCAAATCTTGAATGCGTAGTTCGGCCTCCTTCTAATAGCAACGCAGCAATCCCACTCGATGCAACATTAAGAACAACATCACCTTGGGAACGTAGAGCAGATCCTAATAGACTCCACAAATAAGTTTTACCAGTACCTCCAGAACCATAAACAAATAACATACCTCCCTTGTTCTTATTTACTGCTTCTAGGATCTCATCATAAACACTTCTCTGTTCGCTGGTTACAGTGGCTAACATCTGCTCGTTTCTAACTCTAAGAGTTTCGCGATTGTAATTCCTCTCATCCCTAATAAGAGGATTATCACGTGACTCCAGAGCAATATCTTCAGGAAACGGCATAGGTGTGAATTCTTTTTAAGATCTCCCACTTACACGTAAAAGAAGTTCTATTTCGACCAGAGCAAAGTCTTTAACTTGCTCCTGAGATAGACTAACAGCTACACAATTTCAAAAATTACAAAAGATAAATTAGCTATCAATATCTCAAAGATATATAATAACAACAACGTAAACGATAACTATACGACTTACTTTGATCCCTGGCAGTCTTTCTGTAATTATATATGATGTCATCTGATAATCCTGCCATGTAGCATCCCAAACTCTAGAAGGAATGGATATACTATGAGTAGTGAGCATGATCACAAAAAGACGACGGAGATAATTGGCAGAAAGCCACAATCCAGCCTCATTGATGGCCTTAATATATTCTTTGTCATCATTCAATAATCCATACGCATAGCAAGCGTCTTTGAACGAAGAATGTAGAACTTTGTTGACCGTTTTTATATCGTCAAAACTATGTGGTCCTTTGACTAAATTAAGCAGAAGCCTTAAATAATACGCTTCACCTGCCCCAATGGGTACATACGTAATTCTACCAGGAAAAATTCTCCTTGACCGTGGCGTCCATATCCTTTTTGGTCCATTCCATACAAATCTCGAAGGAAGTTGCACATAAGTTAACGTCCTCGCCAGTTCATACTCCTTGTTGCACTCTATCCAAGCAATAAATTTTGACGTACGAACTGAGAAACGATTAATAACCTCGTCACCTGGATCATCCTCGTTGTATATGACCATTTGCTGGTTCGGTAAATGAAAGGGTAGTTTAACTATAGAAACCGTGCGATGGTGAGTACGATAACCAAAATTTCTCCACGTAGACTCCGAAGGTGCTACATACCTATATAGAAAGACATTATTAAATAATGGAAGATTGGAATTTCAAAGATATAAAAGATGTGAACAAAATGTTTAAAACATACCTACAGTTGAAGTGTTTCTTAATCTCGTTTTCTTTATCATCATTCTTGATAGTTGCACGGATGTAATCAGCACCTTTATGAATATATTTGAATAGATACTTTACTGATCGCGACTGTACACACCATTCGACGTTGATATAAGCCCTATAAAGCAGTGTGAGGCTCCTATTATAAGGAACCATAAATCCATTATCACATTCAATACCCTTTTTAACGATAACTTTCTTTTCATTACGTCGCCTGTATATAGGATATCCAACATCATCTATTTTAGTGATCGGACTGAATGGTTTTGGAAAATACTTTGTACATTTTCCTTCAGCCATCCAAACACTATCCTTATTCAAAGCACCACATGGCCCATGCATCATGACATCTCCTACTATCTCATACAGCGCTGGATCAATATCCTTGTCAGGAATTTCAGCACATATTATCTTATCAATGTCATCACCTGTTGGTAGCTTGTAACCAGCCTCTAAAAAAAGAATAATGTGTGCATGAGGTAGTCCCCGTTTTTGAAACTCAATCGTGTAGATCGCTGCAACGAATAATTTTAGTTTTTAAAAAATTAGTTAGCATGATCATCTAGCAGTGGTATGGACAATATCTTGCTAAACGAAATAAGATACTTAGTTTAATAAAACATACCGATTTTTACGACACCTAACACATTTTCTTTGGTGAGTATGTGCATGAGATCATATAGTTTCATCTTGAACACTCGCGTACATATATCTGGCATATCTTCTTGCTTCAAGTTATGTCTTTTTAGGTGCCTGGTAATTTCAGGACATTTGGGATTACACATAAAGGTTATGAAAAGATCCGAAAAACCAAAATGCTGGCAAGTAGTCATCGCATCTAGATAATGTTGCACCATATACCTTGTACCACCAGTATAAGAAGAAGGTATAATAATACGTTTACCATTGTCAGAAAGATCAGTGTCACCTTCATCAACAGTTTTCTTTATCTGATCTTAATTTTCGCAATGAAGTTTAGACTGATTCATTGAAATGAAATATAGTCTATTAATCTCAATCATCGTGTACGCATCCACTAAGAACTGCTGTAATAATCTTCCAGATAAAGGGATGATTGGTGACTCGCCAACCCTCTCCTATATGCGGAAAGCAAAAAACTCTCTCATAGTAATATGCAACCTTTTCCTCCCTTCGGTATCTACAAAACCGATATCGATACCAAGTCTGAACGCGTCCTCGCCATAGGGAAACAATAATGGAAATTGCAAAGGCAAATACGCAGGATGTAGTTCACTGATCCTTTTGAGATTCCCAGTCTTTTTACACTCGATGATGATATCACGTTAATCTGTCTCAATATCGAAATCATTAGGTATCAATGCAGCAACCTCGTAAGTAATTGGTAGATTCTCAGTCCTTCCATCTCTTTTCCTGTCATGCCTTAAAATTAACCTTAACCGGCTTGTATCATCGTTAGGACCAAACCTTTCTCGCACGTTTCGTAATGCATCCACATGTTTGTTATGTTTATCTAGCATATTTTTTATTTTCTCAACCACCTTCTCTCGCAATTTATCAGTCGGTCCTGTTTTCCTAAATTTTTTTAAAATAAAGTCTTATGACAGTTAAAACCACATAACATTTAATAACAATACATATATGTTTTAAAATTGATCTCAATGATTAAATTAAATATAAACCAAAGGAATACTAATCATACCCATAAGCAGCTATTCGGTTAGATGTTTCATTTGCGGTATCATATATATACAGCTATAAAAAAGCTGGTTCTTTTCCAGGAGCTGGTAGCATATCCCCCATAGAATAGTAGTTCTCCCCACTCATCTGGAAAATGTAAGGACCTTTACCGTCGATTTCTTTATTTATTTTTCCTCCAAGAGAAGTGAAGGAAAACATCATATTATACGCCCGGATAAACTCACGAAACTGATCACGCAAATCACCATCATTGTACATCAATGCTAATAGCGAATTCGAAGGGGCTTTAAGAAGTGGAAAACGACTTTACCTTGACCACAACACATGGAGAATATATGCTTCCCACGTCGATATCGTTTACCCAACCTCTCTCCATACCACATATAAGCCTTACACTTACCACATATATATATATATATATATAGGATCACCATCATCGTAATAACATGGTTAGAAAAATATTCATTGATTAGTATTAATTACACGATATTTATATATTATGTATTAAATGAAATATATTAATCCAATGAAAACTATAACCTCCATCTTTCAGACCAGGACTAACTGATTCCAATAAATCTGTTCTAGTAACAACGGTCTCGGTTGCTTCCTCATCACAAGAATCAGAGGATTTAGCACGTTTTTTGGGTCTTCCTTTTTTTTTTTATTACCAGAAGTCGGTTTTTCCACATCCACACTTTCCAACATAGAGTTTTCATCATTATCCCTATCGGACTCAGAATCAGTAGCAATAAAGCAAGCAAACTCTCCCGTGTTGATAGAAGTAGCCAAAAAATCTGTTTGTTTTTTTTTTCATGGAAAAAATAGTAAGTATAAAATTATTAATCTACATTGTAAAAATTGATGTGTTATACCTTCCAGTCCCCCATTATAAAGTCTAACGTGCGGTCACATTCAGGAAATCTTTTAAATTTCCGTAAGACTTTCAACTTAGTCTTCCATATATGCTTGGTAGGATCAAGTTCGGAAATTCCAAACAGATTTTGATCATATTTTTTATGTATGGCGACAGATAGCCATTTAAGTTAAATGCAAACCCAGAGCCTCAAAACAATTACAACGATTGCTTCCAAAGGTGCCTTAAATAAACACAGCAGAGACAATATTTAAACCAAACCTTTGTTTCCTATTTATACAATTTAAAATAAAAGGATATATCGAATATTTTACATTTTTGAGATACCTTAATGTTTATTTTACATTTTTACGATAACATATTACTTTGATAGAAAATTTCATCTCTTGATATATTCTTTTCAGATCGGAATCGCAGGGATACATTTTCCGATTTGTATTAGGAATCTATTATATTATATTGTTATAATTATAACACTTTTACCAGATTTGTATTAGGAATCTATCGGAGGTGGGACATTTGCATTGTTATATATAAGAACGATGTATTAGCATTACCGAGTTATATCTGACGAATACTTTATAGGTTTTATAGGCACTACATCATGTCGATCGCTGCTTGTCTTTTAGCAATGAAAAACATGACTTTCATCAATTTGTCTGATATAACTCCATCAAACCAACTACGCCGTATTCGTGTGAAAATACTACGTATTTTCGAGCAAATCGTTGAACCTGACAACACTCTAGATTTGGTGTTGGTTGATAAAAAGGTATTCCGGTGACTCTATATGTTCCGTGCATATCACTTCTCTGATATACATATTTTTGTTTTTATAGGGTGATAAAATACATGGATCAATATCAAAAGGGTTTATAGACATTTTTACATCGAAAGTGAAGCAGGGAGATTCAATGATTCTGTATCGTTTTGGTGTAGTCCCTGTCATCGGAGACTTGAGACCGACGTTGCACAATTATAAAATAATATGGAATTCTCAAACTTGTTTTTCAAAGATCTCTTTCTATGATAACAATAACTACCTAAGTATTGTTGAATTTGGTAACATACACAACAATCTCAGAGACCCATTGTTTTTTGTTGGTATGACTTAAGATAAATTAATAAATAATAACATGAAATATTTCTTATTTTATATTTACAAACTTTCTCAATGACTAACTAATCTTTTTATTAGATATAATTGGACACATCGCAGTGATTGGAACATTTATTCACAAATCCTCTAAGAGTCAAAGAAAGTGGGGTGGTGTTTACGTGGAGCTCCGTAACGAATCGTAAGTTTATCAAATATGTTTCTCAATTGCAATCACTGTAATTATCAATTTTTACTATATTATGTGATTATTATATGCCCAACAGGGATGCTAGATTGCAAGTGTTATTACGGAACGACTACGCACTGGACCTGATGACTGCTTTATCACGGAAAGAACAAAAAGTTAACATTTTTGTTATACGATTCGTCAAACTGTTCAAATTCGCACATGGTTGGGCAGCGATAACCGCATACGATTGTACCAAAATTTTATTAAACCCTAACCTACCCGAAGTCGAGAGAATGCAGACTACAATCACATAATCAAACCACGGTGTGATATTAAGTTTTTGATTAATATTTTTTTTTCGTGTGTTTTGTTTTCGTTTTTATTTATGTTTTCATCATTTGACTCAATAAACGACGGTACTATATCAAAACTTTGCTTATAGTAATATTATTCTTTTCGTATACCTTATTTTCTTCCATTTTTTAAATATATTTTTTTATTATATATATACATATTTATGTTCCTAGTAAAATATTGTAATACTTTTAAATCAACAACGATATCAATGGACTATGAACACAATTTTGCATTGAAAACATAAAGTGACACTCTTTGTAAATAAAAAAAATACGCTAAAATGAGATTCTTTGCGAAACAGATGAAGTTTATAGATATTTAATAATTTATTTATTACAATAAAAATAAACAACAGCTATGTTGTCCAACTACACAACTTATAGAAAACGAAATAAAAAATTAATATCTCCTACGGCTACTGATCTTCATATCCATCATCAAAATGGGTAAAATCAACTGAAGTTTCAAGCCTGAAACAATATGAAAATATTATAAAATCATAAAAATAGATGTCAATATAATACATATACAGGATACAATATCAAAGATGGAATTTACATACCTCATCTTTGCTATTGCCACTTCTGGAGTAGGAGGATCCTCGAGAATATCAGATATGAATCTTTCCGATTCAACTATCCACTCATCTAATTACATACACATATTCAGTACGCATGTGGAAACAATATATATGTTAAACTTCTGATTAATTACTGTATTGAATAGATATTAATAGTTAATATTTACGTATCTCTCCACCTATTGAAAGAGAAAAATCTCAATACAATAATATGCCTTGAAGACCTATCACGATTCGTCCAAAGTTCTTCAAATTTTATTGCCAAGTTATCCCAAGCAATACATTTCAAGGAATTTCCACTGTATATATTTACAACATCATAGAAGATAATTAACATAGTTTAATATATCAAGAAACCCAAGTCTGACACCAGTTATTTTGAGGATAAGTTGTACTTACCCGAAATCTTCAAGTATAAAACGAATAAGTGCATCCTTGAAGGTAGGATACACGATACCAGCAACAGTCCTAATATCCTCATAAGAACATGGGCCCTTTATGACACCCAACAAAATCCTGAGATAATAAGCCTCGCCAGATCCCTCCGAACAATCTGCTATAACGCTGACTCTCGGGTCACCAATGACACGTCGTCTCCATAACTTTTTCTTACGATCCCAAACAAATTTACTTGGAATTTCTGAGTACAAAAGCATCCTAGCTTCCGGACATTCTTTGTTGCAGTTCATCCAAGCCGTGAATTTATAAATTCCATTAGAACCAAGATTTTCGCCTTCATCAGTCATCACAATCTCCGATTCAGGAAGATGGAAATGCAACACGTTTGGACTAACACTTCTACGTGTATTTGCACCTACGAAACATAATTAGACCTAAGTTACCAACCACTATAACTAAGAAAGCAGAACTTAATAAACACAAAACGATATCAAATTGGATATATAGTATACATCGTACCTGATGAGTTCTTTATAGAGGTATAAAGAAAAAGTTCGCAGCACAGAATGGAGTAAACCACGATATGACACTACATGTATATATAACCAAGAATTCTAGGTTTTATTAGAAATTTGACATTTTTTTATTAGAAATTTGACATTTTTGTTTTATTTTATAAATATACGCACACGTAAATATAACAGAATAAATTTTCTCTAGAATATTCGAGAATCATTAAAAGTGAATATATAATTCATTTGCTACAAATACTGGATACTTATTCGTACAAATATTACGATCATAATAAATATATCACGATATTTATTTAACTATATCGTGATATATGTACATTTTATTGATTTTGATACTTATAACAAAAAACACGAACATAGTTTAGATTTGTATGAATCGGGCCGCAATAAAATCAATTTTCAGAGTCACGACAGTTTACAGAACGTTAGGTAGACGTGTTCAAGGATAAACCAAAATTCCAAAACAACGCTTTAAAAGGTCTATTGATTATATCCCTAGTATCATATCTAAGATTACAATAAACGAATTATCGGTATCATAGACAAACGTCATAACAAATTAACTATCGACATAATACCAAACATGATAATCATTACTAAAACAAATGGGATAAAAAAATGATCCACATACGGTATGTGAATATGCGATACATGCGACGGTTCTAAACATAAAACTGAATATAAATAAATCATTTAAAAAAAAGAAAGAACAACTATTTATGACGAAATATTAAACTCTTTCAAAATAAATAAAAAATTAAGTAAGCATAAATTCTAAATCATCAATATTCCGAATAGAAAAAAGTTCTAACAAAACTCTAATCATAAAACTGTATAAGATAATATAATAGCGATCTCATTATCGCTAAACATCCTATGACAGAGAATTCTTCTTCCTTTTAGATGCAGATGTTTTGACAGGAGTAGCAATGACATCAGGATCCTCACGATCTCTTTTAGAAGTCACAGGAGCTGTCTTCTCGATAGAAACATCTGTATTTAGTTTAGCAATGACATCAGGAGCATCACAGTCACTTTTAGTAGATGCAGGTACAATCTTCTCGATAGAAGCTTCTGCATTTACATTAGCAATGACATCAGGATCATCATAATCACTTTTAGAACAGGTAGGCAGAGTCTTTTCGATATGTGCTTCTGTATCTTCACCAACAAAGGATTTCAAAAGCGGAGGCTTAAAAAAAAATTCATAACAAATAAACAATCTGTTATGTATAGTTACATATCTAAATATTCAGACAAAATAAGAATCGAAAGCAAACCTCAGAATAGACCTGACTACAGAACGTCTGAATCATATAGTCATCGGATGTAAACCGGTCAACCGAAAATGAAGTCTTAACCTTTTTGACATTATCTTCCGTTACCACAACCTTGAAAAGGAACTCTTTTCCTATTAGATCACGCAGGGATTGAGGCAGTCCAGACGAATTATCCTACGCAATATTTTGAGAGTAATTTAAATGAATTATATAATCATAATGCTTATCAAATAAAACGATAAGTGTACCCCAACAGATTCTTCGAAACTTTCCTAGGCAGTCTTCTTAAAAAAATTTTGAGCAATTTTGTCGAACATGACAAAGACTGCCATCCCTCCAAACCCATCGTCCACATTCAACAACAGAAAAAAACTGTAAAAGAATAATTAGACAATTAGTTTTACAAATATAAATAAATGTACGACATAATGATTATAAAGGTGTGTAGACGCCAAATTCAAAGAATAGAGACTTGACTACCTAGCAACAACTTGAGACTCAGAAACATTGCAATTGCAATTAATGCATTTCCAAGACGGCGGCGAAGGAGCATGTTCTCTCTCGGGGATAGGATGAACCTTTTTTCACACTTTTTGCATGCTATGTAATACCACGAATTATTATTGGCAACCGAGCGTATGGTCGCCAATGTCACATACTTACCAACCTGCTCATTCGAAACAATCAATGACAACCACCGATACAAATTTTTTTTATAAACAAAAATGATAGAGTATCGCATATTCACATACCGTATCGATCGAATGTATAGAACTTAACTTCCTCCTAATATTAGTTCCCAAAAATTCATTGTTTAATAAATCTTTAGAATCTACACCCAAATCATCTTTGTTAGGAAAAAATGAAAAAACTAATTATAGTAGAACTAACATATGTACAAATATAAATACAATATAAATGAGAAATATAACCAAACTGTAATTTCATTGAATAGATTCTTACACAGATCAGAATTTCGCCACCAGATGACACACTGGATCAAACAAAATCTGAGTTGTATTAAAAGCATTTGAGACGCTCATCTCACCTAAAATGTTTAAATAAACCGGTGTTTAAGAAATACATATAATTTATGTCAAAATTGTTCATAATCTTTGCTAAAATCGAATCAGAATAAGTCATTAAATAATATACCTCGATAGTTTTTGATCAACCAAGCCTTATAACAACCACAACGACGGATGTGCAATTACGTTTAACGTAAGCATCAACTTCTTTTGCATAATCAGCCCAAAGAGTACACGGTAATTGTAGATCGCTATTATAATTAACAGACGATCATGAGTTCAATTATATAAGTAAAATAACACAAAATAAAATAAAATATTAAATTAAAACTTAGTATGTTACCTCTCATCTCTAAGATAAATCTTAAGCCTAGAACGACGTTTTCCTTGAGCCATAACGTCCTCAACATGACCAACTCTACGATTTGTCCGACCACGTCTTAGCGTTTGTAATAAAGTAACACGAAACAAAAGAACCAAAACAATTAGCCAACAAATATCTAATGCAGAAAGTGTTTAATACCGTGTCATAAAAAACGTTAAATAAACTCTGCGTCTCAGTTTAGATATGGTACCGATCATATAGCCATTGTCCAAATCAGTTGATAAAATATCTGGGAAACTTTTCATATATTTCTCGGGAATTTCCTGAGGGAAATCCAAGCATCCTGAGACAGTCGTAGTTGCATAGAACACTATCTTGATAGGTGTTCGTGTAGTTCGATACTCAGAATTATACTCAACAACCTTAAAAGTATTGATAAGCACCGATCTCCCCTCGATCAAATCTTTACAAAAAGATTTAGCGAAATCTCTTTCAACGGTTGCTTGTATCCTATCACCCTGAGTTCCAAAGTACAAAAAAAAAAAACCTTAACCAACAACTAATTGACTGACCGGGATATTCATAAATTATAGTACTAACCTCTTGATCAACCAAGACCATCTCAAGTGAACACCCCCCTCTGCCTTTGAATCCATCCCAAACCTTGAGGATATTAACCTTGATAACATAGTTATCAGAGCCAGGACGTAAACCCCTAACGAAAACATTCGATGCTAATTTTCTTTTAAAAATCGACATAGCTTAGACCACACGATATTGTAACAAAGAAGAAAAATTGGGAGAAACCAAGACGAAGAACGGTTCTGTATATATAGAGTAGAAGACATGATATATATATATATATATATACATATTAAATATATATATATATAATATGTAAATTAGACTTAATTCGGATATGATTTACTAAAAATTACTTTTTAGAATATACATATATCGCAGCAAAAGTTAAAGACGATAAAATCTTCTAATTTTCTTTATTTTAAAAATGTTAAAAACGATAGAATCTTCTAATTCTCTGTATAAAGTAAAACATTAATACTCAGATAATATCAATTTATATACACTTTAACGGAAAATTAACATAATGAAGTTAATAACAACTTTAAAAAGGACAAACATTACAGGAACTGCATATACAAAGTAGAAACTATATTTCATAAATAAGTTTTTAGCGATTTAGGTAAACAATTTAAGAAATTCTTCTTAAATGATGGGTTTAAGCTACCAAAAACGTTAATACATACCAATAATTAAGCGTACCAATAAATTAGATAAAATGAGATCAATCAAAATAGCTTTGCAATTTATCCTTTGTATAATTTATCCTCCATATATTATATTTACAATTCTTAAATAATATATTGCAGAAAAGAATAATTATTAGTTTAACTATAAAATGGAATATTTCTATAATATATTGTAACAATCGCGCACATACGCAGAGATTAATAACATAATTCATTTGAGAAGAAAATGCCAATAAAAAACTAAAAGACTACAATGTAGTTTTACACGATATAAAAAAATGTATGGGCTTGTATTCCAAGATTAATGTATTCGTGAAACGGAAATCACTATTGATCGGCTGACACCAATGCCTCTCGCAGACATACCACTTCAGGAATAGCTGGTGCCAACATTATCCGCATGTAATTAAGAGCTACCACAGCCATCCAATTACCTTATGATCACAAAAAAAACAATTAAAAGAATTAATAACTTAACAAACACTTTTAATTTTTGTCGAGTTATATCTATATTCGAAAAAGTACCATGCATATCAACCTTAGAATACCTCGGATGATATCAACTTTTTCAGACAGAATGATACATATTATCATATCGTCCTCACAATGCGTCAAACCATCAAGAAAATCTCGACCAAAATTGCCAACCAAATGATATGGTCGACGACATCCTTTAATAATTATAAAATAAAGCAATCAGCGGAAAATTGGTTGTAAGTAAGTAGCTTTGAATTATAAACTGTATGATAGTACACAATACCTTTGATTCTACAATTTGATATATATCTCATTCATCATGTAGCTTTCAAAAGGATTTTGTGGATCAACGTAGTTTCCAACAGTCATAACACGTCCAATTCGATCTTATCGCAAAAAACATAAAAAGGCAAGTCAACACTATAGCGATTTACACCTTACAAAACATATACTGTGTCATATCACAAGAACATACATAATACACACAGCTTACTGACACAACTGTTAACATCGCAGGATCCATCTATGATATATTCGAACTCGGTAAAAGAGAAGCAACGATCTGAGTTATCCATCACAAATACACCGACAGACGTTTACAGTTTACAAAATATCAAAAGAATGAGAAACAACTCTATATATACGCTGAACCATATCTCAAAATATGTATTTATTTTATTTTATTTTTATAAAATTTAAGCAACGATAAGATTACGGCAAAACAAAATAATATTGTGTTATAATTAAACCTTTATTATTATAACAAATTTGATATATGTAATTATTCTAATATCATTTATTATATATTGCTTTTTATTAAAATAAGAAATAAGTATGCTCCAATAAAGAAACTAAAAAGAAAATATGATAAATAACTACTATCTCGTGATCATCAACCAACAAACCCTAATGCATGGTATGCACTTCTAAACGAAGGATACACGACTCCACCAACAGTCCTAATATCATCAAAACTACGTGGACCCCTAACTATGTCCAATAAGAGCCTCAGATAATACTCTTCTCCGTACTCTGTCGGCGATTTGTCCACAACACACGCACCAGAATTTCCCTTTAGTCTTGGCCTCCATGTCTTATTTTTTACGATCTCATACAAACATAGAAGGAATCTCCGAGTATAAAAGATTCCTCGCCTTTGGATAAAACTGATTACACCTAAACCAAGCAAGGAATTTAGGTTTTCTTGTAGGAACACATCTATCTAAATTATTAGAAAACGAAACATTTTCCCTGGGGAGATGAAACGGCATAACTTGCCAATTAACACGTGGTCGCCTGTGAACACCTAGACATGGATAATACAAAAACAATCATATATACAATAACAACAATCAATCGAATACCGTAAAGAAAACTAACAGTTATTGACGTCTCTAAAAATATAATACAAAACTCATTTACCAAACGCTTCCATCGAAGAACCCGAATGCAAAAAAATCTAACTATGCAGACTGGTAACTCGCAAAACCGCGATAGATTCATATATATACCTATGCCGCAATATATGCATATATATAGAGATATAAAAATTATGTGGTTTATGCTTGTTTATTTTTTCTAGAGTTTCTTAGATTTTTTTTCTTTAATAACATTTTTTACATTTTAACGAATAGACTTTTTCATAGAACTTTTTATCTATTAACTACTAAGTTTTTCCTTTTTAACAAATAATTAAATAATGAATTTTGTATCTTGTGTCTGATAAAAGAAACACCATGATTTTCATAGTTGCTAGATGAAAAAATTAAAAGTTATGATATGATCACAGATATCTTCGAATCCTCTAAAATATTTATAGATTTGAGGTACTTGGAGTCCTATAAGTCAATAAAAACATACGTTATTTATTTGTATATATAATTTATATTAATTTCTCCGATATTCACATTTCAATATCAAACAACAATAATAATGACATTAAACAATATATTTTATTGATTAAAATACAAAAGTCTGAACAATAAAGGAAATTTAAACTATAATTTATAAACATGGTAAATAGATTTAAAAATGATATATGCATATCTGAATAAGATGCATCATAACACTATTCAATGTAGACGTCCCACACTATCACGCCTGCAAAGCCTCTTACGCGGATATCTGCATTTTTATAAAAAAGATTGGAGAGAGAGAAGGCGACCACGGGTTAATACAAAAAAGCCAAATACAATCATTAAGTATTAGAAAAATAAAGTTAAAAAAAAACTCACTGTTCCAAAAACTCATCTAACTCTCGAATACGAAGATTGAGTTCGAACTTAGTAGAAGAAGTGGACGATATAGTGATCTTGCCTACGTTTATAAAACACATATAGAATCAAAACAATAAAGCAGGAAGAATATAGAGACTATAAATTAGTATACTAAAAATACCTCCAAAATAATCAATGACCGCCCATCTAAGCACACACACAATGATATCCTGATCACAGTGTCTCCAAAATGCATAAAAACTTTTAGCCATCTCACCGGATAATTCACAACTCAAATCAACACCACTAAATTAAAACAAGTCACACATAATCAGCTAGATAGAACAAATAAAACGACAATATACAGTTTAAAAACATTCAGCAGACAGTACCGTTTATCCCTCAGACAGAATGTTACGGTTGAATATGCACCTCATATTTTGGAATCACATACATCCTTACATGGACTGCCATATGAAGGAACATGATGCTCTCTAGACAGTAAACCACACCACGTCCCAGATCGACTTACATTTAAGACCCGACCTATCAAATCTTTATAAACAATAAAAACTAAACCATATTAACATCAGCAGCATAATGATAACAAAATTCAATAACTAAATCGAAAATAATCATACCAACTAAATAATCATCATCATGGGCACGGTCCAATATCCTTTGAAAATCAACGAAGTCAAAATAAGCGTTTTCACATCTACGTGAAGTCTTGTCAATGATAGTTGATGGTAGGAACAATACTTTGTATCTATGAGAATTCGGTCTACAACTATCCTCACAATCGATAACAGAAAAACGAGTGATAATAATCCAACTACCAACATCTATGCGAGACGAAGCGACACCAATCTCACCATCTCTAACAGTTGTCTGAATTTTAACACCCTGTGAATAAAACAGTCAATTAGACACCAACAAAATTTTATAATATTTTTTTTATCATAATACAATAAATACCTGTTCATCCGATAATATGAGCTCCATGGAAGAACTTTTCGAAATTATCATATGCATCCAAGTCTGTAAAACCTTAACAAAGATAGTACAACCATCTTTGGAAGGACTCAAACGGGACACACACCTTCCAAAACACATTGAACCAAGAGAAACTGTATAAGTACACACCGAATTCTGGTGTCCCGATATACTAATATTCTTTTCGATGAGTATATCACTTGGTTCGACGTTTTGCTGATCCTCATTATCATCGTCAATCTCAGTTTCATCATCCAACATAACATCTTCATCATCATCTTCATCATCATCAGTAGAATCAGCATCGTCATCATCTTCATCTTCATCTGCTATCACCTTCCGAGTTATCACTTGAACCATCAGATCCTTCACAAGACTCACCGTCGTCAATAAATCATCTTCAGAATCGTATTCATCTGTTTGGTCCATATCATCAGTATCATCGCGCGACTCTGGATCAGACCCCATATAATCCTCAAAACCGTAATCATCATCAGTACCACGACCAGATAACACCTCGGTATCATCAGAGGCACTATCTTCTGCATAGATAAATATATTAACAAACAACGTAGTTAGAATTCAAAAATACATATAAAAAAAAACGGTGCTCAAAATAAAAAACAAAGAATTGAAACCATTAGATTCTTTATTTATAACCCAAGCATTCCTCGCAAAATCCCATAAAAAGGTCTTGTGAGCATGATCGCTCGTATTAACACGATCAGAACCTAAATGCACAAAACAAACATCAAAACAAACATAAATACATATAAAAAAATTAATATACATCATTAACAAAAATGTATTACAGGAAGAACAGAAATACCTCCTATGATAAAAAAAACTTGTGATCAAGAATAGATATATAATACGCAGAATCAATATCTACATAAAAAATGAATACGTTCGTAGATTAATATATAGTAAAGGTACGAATTTGAAAGACTAAGATATAGCACTACAAAAGGTACAAAACTGTAAGATTAATAGACAGTACTATGTCCGCAAGGTCCATTTGTCGATAGCAGGATCCATAAGTAACTTGCATGGATAACCTAAAAAAACAAAATAACTACTAATAAGTATTATAACTTGCATGAATAACCTAAAGAGGCACAACAACCTTTTTTTGTGATATCGATGAAAATGTATGGAGTTACGTAACGATAATCAGTTGTCTCTTTGTGATCCATATTCTGACGATCTTAACCTGCGAGCATAAGCCTGGTTATCAAAACCTATGGTCGAAAAAATCTTTAGAATCGTTAAAAAAGTAGAGAGCATATATTTTATTATTAATTTGAGGATAGCTAGATATATACCCGAAGCAGTAGACGGAACTTCCCAAGTGATGATGACTTTAGATGGATGATCAAAGCTGTACTTAGACGAACAAATAGTTAGGTTTGCATGCAAATAGACAAACATAATGAATCTTTTCTAAAGAGATCCAAAAAGTTAATACTATTATAAAAACTCTAGCAAAATAAACACAGAACTCTAACAGAAAAACTAAACTGTAAATTATGAGACGATTGTTGAAAATACTCATATTTATACGTCTAAACAACCTAGGGTTTATTTTCTTGTGAAAAATACTAAAATGTAATTCTTGTTTTATATACGATATTATCTTCTCATGAATTTCGTAGTTATTAATTATAAAAAAAGGAAAATCGCATTTTTAACCTTCAAAGTTAGAGAAGTTAGCACTTTAAACCTTAAGGGAATTACACTCACAGTTTAAACCTTCAAGTTAATTATATTTACACATAAAACCCTAAAATTAGGTTTACAGTTTGCCTCCTCAAAAAAAATGACCTGAATTGTTATATATCCGGTAAATTATTGATGACGTATAGGTAAATTTGTTTTTTTTTTTATTTTAAAATTATTTTGACCCAAAAATTAATTAATTATAATTTATTTGTTTGATTTAATTAATAAGATTAAAAAAAAAAACTCTTCTGGACGGCTTCTTCTCCAACCAATACTCATCTTTCACTCGAACCAGCATCACAAAGTTTTGATTTTCATTGGATTCTATAGAGAAAAAAATTACAAAGCAGCATTTGTTGAGAGATTTCAAGGCAGTGAAACATCCCAATCGCAGTTCTTCTCCGATTTACAATCCTTGTGTATCACCAATATTGAAGCTATTTTTTTGGGTTTTAAATGGATTAACAGCCGCCATTGATGGATGAGCGATAGATTCAGAGGATGGATGAGCGATAGATTCAGAGGATGTAAAGATTCCATTCTAAATAATAACAAAGGAAATTATGACATATTTTTTTTGCAAAATATTTAACAAATAAAAATTATTTCCAAACATGGAATTGTATAAAAAATCTAAAAATTAAATAAAAAAAAAACTAAAACCACAGGATTCGGACCCGTGAGCATTCGTTAAATAGACAAAGCACCTAACCAACACAGCTACCATCTCATTCAGCATAAACAACATATTGGAAAGTATGTATAATGTTTCTGTATTTAAAAATTTAGATGTTGGGCCACGTTATTCGGCAGTTAGAAGTATGGTCCATGTTTCATTTTTTTAAAAATATGCTTAACATTTAATATATGGTTTAATAAGCATTTAATTTATGGTTTAAATGATAAAAAATAGTTGATCAATCAATCAAATTATAATATGAGATGACCAATCAGAATCAATGATTTTTATTAATCAAAACGACACAAAAATATGTGCGTTAAACCACAGCACGATTCACTTCTTAAATACTATAATAGATATGTCTATGGAACTTTTCATTACTAACAAAGTTTCTTATTATTTATTTTTTTTTTTTACAAGTATGTTTCTTGTTTGCTTGTGTTAGCTCATACCCTCGTATTTAGAAGATGCGTGTGTAAATAAATATGTGATGCAAAAATTTTTTGTTTTGGGCATCCATTGCTAACTTCCTTATTTTGTTTCCTCCATCTTTTTTAGTCTCCACCCTTTTTCTCTATTTTTTTCAGCTCCTTAAGTTTGAAGAAATTAACTAGAAATTGTAAAATTTTATTGTTTCCCCTAAAATATGAGTAAGTTCATAATTTTTTTTTTTGCTGTGTTTTTATCCTGGCATGTTCGTTTATTATAAGCAAATATGCTCACGTTCCTTGAAATGAGGCTTTATGACGATCAACATAGTAATAGTATCATTAAACGTATCCATTTTTCATACATATCGTGCTCTTTTAAGTAAAACTTCTATTTTTATTTGTTTTTTAAATTTTATTTTGTTAATGTTCCTTATGACAAAAAGTAAAACTTACAAATTTCACCAAATTGTATACATTAATGCAAACTTTTAACTTTATGTTCACGATACATGCGTACTATAAATATATTAAAATCTTAACACGAGAACCCACAATAAAAAAAAAGTAAGAAAGAACAAAATTTTGGTGTGTGCGGTGAAGACAATATGGAGCTTGGCACCGCAATAATCATAGGCGTCGTAATAGGCGTTATCATTTTTTCGGTCATAGTTGTCTTGCTTTATGTATTTTATTGCTATGGATCTCACCCATCCTGGTTTGACTCAGAGTCTAATGCGTAACTAGCTATTTCTCTTTCTATTATCATATGTATCGGTAATTTTATGTTTTTATTTTATGATGAGTTTAGAATAAGCAGGTTATCTGCACTAATTATCAGTGTTTTTTTACTTGGTTTAACAAGATGTAGTTTATTTAATTATTATAATTAATTATACTCTTTCTTATGAAGTAGATCAATCTTTGGTTTATATTTCTTATTACTGTACATGTTTTGTCGATTTTATTCCAAGATGAAACTGAGTCCAACGACAAACTAGATTATTGTAAACAAAAAATTGATGATCCACTCTAATCTATGAAGAGTTACAAATGCACAATCATACGCAACAATCCCACACAATCATACGCAAATCTTTTTTTTTTTTTTTGCGCTAGTGATATATATACTGTCTGGTTTTAATGAAACAATCTTTGCTTATTCCTCTTTTAATTATATTCTTTATCGAATACACCTCCTCTTTACATTTATCATTGATCGCTATCATCAGCTTTGCTGGTTACAAGTTCATTTTGCGCCCAAAGTAGGAATGACCTGACTTTAAAGTTGACCCACACCAAAATTATTTTTGAGATCTTCGCTCTCTCTCACTTTTTCTTCAAGTGATTCCGATTTGTGTTTTCACTACTTCTTCTTTAGTTCCTGAATTCTTGTGATCTGTGATGTGTCTCTGATCTCTCATCGGTTGAATCTGAATTGGATCCAGAAATTTATTTTGCTTGTTCTTGGCTTCAAAAGTTTTTGAATTAAAGATGATTTATAATCTTTGATTTAATCCTCAAAAGTTTTTGGATTAATTTCGCTGGAAGAATAAAAGAAATTGAATTAGGTGTTACTTTGATTTGAACAGGTAATTGAACGATGTAGCGTGTGTTAAAAGAAAATGCGACGCTAGAAAAAAAAAAGAAAAAAAATGTTAAAAAACTTATAAAACACTAATTTTATTGTATTGTCTTTTATATATATATATATATATACCATTTTCCTACCACTTTTCCTATTAAATTCTAATCTTTATATCCTAATTAGGGTTTCCATACCAGGTGAAAAAAAAACCTAAAACACAAGCATAAGTACCATAATAGTTTAGAGCAATTGTATCAAGAAAATTTACATCATGCATAGGACAAATCATGCATATGAAAAATCCTGAAATTTTTGTTTATTGTTCAATAATATGGATCCACACTAATGTTAAACACTGACCTATGCTTTGAGCAATAATGAGTTCAACTTTTTTTTTTTAGATAAGATTAATATTAACTACTATGTTAGATACGGTGAACAAGACATGAAGATTAAACTCCATTAACCCTAATTTCCTTGAAAGCCCAAAATGTTACTTCAACTCCGTGAAAAAATTACCTAGCCAAATAAAGAAAAAAGCTTAGTGAATTTTGTCACCTAGTCCTTTGCAATAGATTTGACCATTAATAACAATCGAAAGTATTAGGTTAGATTTTGAGCTTTCTTCATTCATATTTGTTACAGAAACATATCATTGTTCGATTCTGTCAATGATCATTTCCAGATCCTCCGAAGATTGTATAGTAAAAGTTTGTCAATACCTCTTTCCCTTCTCTAAATTCAAGTTCTTTCAACTCATTCTGCAACAACAACATTTCAGAAGTCTTACTTTCAACATTGCTGGCCAAGAGATCCTCTACAGCTTTTGGCACTGTCGTTTCGACAAAACTAATAGGAGTTGCACCTTGCATCTCCCCCTTATTCTTATCTCCCCCAGCAGCTTTTCCAGCTTTCCTGCCCCTCCTTTTCTTTTGATGCTCTTTAGTGATGTCAAGCACGCCTTCATTTTCCACAAGTTCCACTTTTCTTCCAACTTCAACTTAAACACAAGGGAGATAAGTGTTTCCTCCTGGCCATTCAGATTCCTTAAACTCATGTTCTTTCAGCACCAACTTCTACAGTTTCCTCATCCCAATCAAAATCCATGTTGCCGACGCCTACTTCACCCAACTGTGTGTACTCAACCTTCAACTGCCCAATACAAGAATCTATTAGAGAATAAGAACTGTCAAATATAGTGTACACAAATGTAATGTACTAGCGACTACACAGTGTACACTTCCAAATAAAGTGTTCAACACTTTTGTAATTACACTATTATATTGTTAGTTTATGGGCCTCAGTCATTTAGTATCTGGCCCAAATCCTATGTTTGTTGTTTATTGTAGATGAGCCAAAGCTGTGTACAAAATCATATTATTTATAAAACATAGTGTTTAGTAGAACATGATAAAATCAACAACCAAAAAACAAAAAAAAAACGATAACAAAGATAATAATAAAAATATAAATTATAGCTAATACATATCTAAAACAAATAACTGTTTCCATGCACTTCGTTCCGTATCTTCACCCAAGTCCTGAAATTAATATTTAAGAATATATGTAAACAATATAGTACTACAAAAACTGTATTAAGGGAGTAGGGTTAATGTCACAATAATTATCTTGCCCGAAATTCAGAAACTTCATCCATTGCAGGAGCAGTCATGAAACGCGAAAGACCTTCTTCTTTGTGATTTTGGATAGTTAATTCTTCTAATAAAAAAAGAATCAATACGCATGATGATACCTATAAATTCAAATTATTTAGAGTTATATCAAATTGAAGGGTATACCTCCAGTTCTCGTAACACACCAATCGGTTAAAACGCAGACGTCAAATGGACCATCATATCCTATGCATTGTTCCTTTATGTCAGATGCTAATGAGCCATGTGCGATACATTCCAATGTATTATCCCTTCAAATTACATAAGAGTTATTGTAAAACTAAATTATCATAACCATAGACAATAGAAAAGAAAAGAATGCGCTTACTCATTGTCTTTAAGACGAAAACGAAGTGTCAGAACAATTTTTCCATCTGTCAGCACAACTGGTATGAGATCTCTTACAATGTCAAGTACATCAATCAAATCTGAAAAAACACACATATCAGTAACACTACAGCGAATTTTTCAAAAATATAAAAAAAACAAAAACCAATATATAATTATACTAACCAATAGGGTATTCATGAGCGGAAAGATTATTGATAATCTGAGAAAATTGTACGAAGCTGGCGAATGCCTTATTAGATAATGGTATTATACGTGAAACCTTTGTGTCGTCAGTCAGAGTAATCATAAAACCGTGTCTAGTTATCTTGTCGCGATCATACCTGAGCAATCAGTTGAGACTAGACCGAGATAACATAATCCAGTGACCTTCATGGCAAACTCGTTCGAAATACTCGAACATCTGATTGTGAACAACTGCCTGAATTCGGCATCCCTACAATATAAGAAAAAAATATAGAAATTATAGAACCAATAAAGAAATATACAGAATCAGAGACTTATTACTACAAAGTTTAGTTTATAATAAAACTAACGTTCTCGTCGGTCATAATGAAGCCAAGACCTGGTAATCCCTGTGGATCGTTAACTCTCCACTTTTTCAAAACTTTAACCACAATCCTCCAGACATCTCTCCATCCATTCATTTCATGAACCAAATCATAACTACCCATGGTTGTCAGAAGTTTAGAGAGAATAAAATATCAGAAAGTAGTTATGTTCTGTTGCATCGAGTCTTTATCAGATCATCTATATATATACGTAACATTTTTAAAATATGATTACGCTTAATGATGATGATTCATTAGAAACCGTTTACTTGAACCGAGTCTTTAAAAACAATTTTCATTATCCGTTATATATATACATATATATTCAATATAAATACAATATGATCGCAACCACTAAAAACAAATGATCTATAACTTTATAATTTTTTAAAAATATAACAAAACAAAATCTATATATGTATATCTTCTTTTTATATAATTTAAAATTTTTCTTTTTAATTCGAAGACAAAACATATGTGTATATATATGTTTTCATACTGATAAATCATTATTAAATAAAGGAATTCATGATTGTATTAGTTTTTTTATTATTATTTTGATATCTGAATATAAATTGGTTATTCATGTATCTAAAAATATAGATATACTGGACATAATTAATCATGACTTAATATTATTGATATAGGTATACCGGATATTATTAAGCAAATAAACATCTAAACATTAAACGAATCTAAATCCTACAAAAATATTACTGATTTCGATTTTCGTAAACAACCACAAAGACTAAACACGATTGGGTCCATATCGTAGAATATATTTACTATCACAATCATTAAAGTTTTTATGAGCTCTTGGAAAAGATAATTATAGTTCGAGGTCTATTGAAAATTTATGACGACAGTCAGTAAGTTTTTCCTGTGACAAATACTCGAAGTATATATATGTTTCCTAATATGTTTACCTTAGGCAATTATCCTGATTTCTAGTATGTTAACTTTAGGCAATTACTCTGACTATACCAAAAATAATCAAAATATTTTTCATAACAGAAGCCACAAAAATCTTATAAAAATGACATAGTTTGACATCGAACCTAACAATATAAGCTAATAAAAAACACATATAGTACATAAAATATAGTTTGATAATACATCACAAAATTAATATATAAACAATAAGAAAGTATTAAATAAAATCACTGATCTTAGTTTTAAAAGTAGGCATAAAATTATTAAGTAATGAGTTCGAGAATACAAAGAAGAAACAGTGAAAATAGAGAGACAGAATAGAGGAGGTCTACAAATAACATCAAACAGTCGATGCTCTCATCCGTACTTGGTTCCGCCTACGAAAGTGATAAAAAGTCATTACCAAAACGTTTTAATAAACACTGACACAACAATATATAGAATCCAAAATTTTAAATACTCACGTCGTTCTAAATGCATCAACTTCTGCATCGACAGGATTGTACAAAAAATCTGAGCATAGATGATTAGATCGGAGAACCACAGACTTCTTATTGATACCTAAAACACAATAGACAAAATTTTTATTCAACATTCAGATTTTAAGACATATATGAGAAAATATGTATATATCTTGGCCATTTTTCATCTTCCAGAACCTTAACACCCAGACAACCGATTCACATGTGTTTCTCTGATATACATCATGTAGATTTATTGCTAGAGAATCACGGGCGTAACATGTAAACCGGCCTTCTTTTCTGCCAGAAGAAAAAACAATATGAAAAATGAAATATTTGGTAAAGACTTTATATGTTAACAGTCCTTTACATATAAAACAATGGACATGATTCATAACAGTGAGTGGGAAACTCGTTTGGCATAATGGTTGCAGCGATCCGAGTACCCTAGAAAAATAACACAGCCAAAAATAATCAGTGAATAATAAATAGAAAAAATAAAAGAAAAACTTCAAAAAAAGACACATACTTTGATATCAGACAGAACCATCTCGATAGTATTTTCGAAGTGTTGAATGCTTCCAGAGCCTGACCACCTTGACAGATATTAACCACCATGTTTTATAAGTATCCAAACATGCAACATCGACAACATCAGACATTTTAGAAACCTATTTTTTTATTTTTTTCGATCGAGAACTCGGAATGATATTTATAAAGAGGAAAACTAAAAGTGACGAAGTATGTGAAAGTGTGTTAAAGATGAAAAGGACAGACAATGCAGTTGAATAAGCAGTTATTCTTTCTTATAAATTTATTTTCATTTGAATTATTAAAAAAAAAATTTGAACAGTTACCATTTAAAGCCTCTTATTGTCAAAACCAACAACAATCCCACTAATTTATGTCAAGACATTTCCATATCGATATTGACCGATTTGTTCGTTTCACGTGTCAGAGAGAATATATTCCATGTTTTAAGTTTCACCAAGGATACACGCAACCTCAATAAGTAAATATACCATTTTACTAAATATATAATTTTGCTAAATTATAACACTTTCCATAAAATAATACGATCACTCTCTATAGCTTATGTTATTTAGCCAATTTTATGTTTCAATATTTTAGGAAATCATATATTCAAACAACATCATAACAAAAATGACTTTTATGTAGACTTATATGTTATAACTTTATGTATCTACTTGGGCAATTTTTCTTAAAATTATATGAAACAGGAAACCTGGAAAGTTAAACGGTTAGGTGCAAACATAAAGTAGCATAATCTTCCCCATAAAAAAATTGAAAAATGAGAAAATTGCTTATTATTGCACACCTTATAAATACTAACTTGAGGTTTTCTTTTCAAAGAACTTTAAAATATTTTATAAGTAGCCTTATCGTTTGTGAGAGCATTCATAAGAACATGGCGAACACAAATGAAAAAAAAAACGATGAAAATGGCTTGTTGATCATCAATCCCCCACCATTGGTAATGAGATTCGGTGTCGTGGAACCTAAGTCACCACCTTCACCAACAGATTCCAAGATAGAGTAAGAAGAATTATGGGAACAATTACACTTACTCACCACATCAAATCAGAAAGCCAAACAGAATACTCCTCAGGTAATATATCCTCTTAACTAAAGGGTATTTTAATCATGTCTTACACAATGAATTGTAAAATCTGCATATTCTATTTATGGAGGATGACAAAGGCAACCCATCTAATGAGACATCCCAAGCAAGTTGCACAAAACGAAAACATGATCTGATTCTAGATCTGGAGATACGGTTGAAGTGCATGCGTTGCGGTTTTTTGGAGACAGAAATTTAACACATAGATACCGCCGAATGGATAAGTAATCAGAAATATATTTAGATTAATAATGAAAAATTGTCTTAAATCTATGTGACTGAGTTATGATATTTTGTTATTGATTGCTCATTGAACTCTCTGTTTTAGAAATAATTCATGTTTAAATATAATATTGAGTTAGTTTAAAGTTATATAATTTTACAAAAATTTAAATTGGATTGTTTGTGTTTGTGCTTGAAGGGAGAGGAGAAGAAAAGTAAACAGAGGAGGTCTAGAGTTTTTAATTAAGAACCATATCAAATTCCATGTTTTTTTTTTCTGTTTGCAATGATCACTTTAAAGACAATATGTACTTGGTTTAGTTTTCTAAAAACTATTAAGTTTATTTCGATGACATTGATAATTTGGTTTTGGAGCATTCTCAATATTTATAACTAGGTGACAATGTTCATCACTTGAAATGTCAATAGATGTCCAATAATATGCTACAATTTAAGTTTCATTAAAATATATTATCGAATTGAGTTTGTCATTGGAATATCAAACTACAGTTAAACGTCAGAGATCAAACCATTACTAAAAGAAAACATTAAGAAAGCTGCTAAATTGTATATGGTGGGGTAATATATATATGAAGAAAAAACGGATCAGATTGATAAAACCGAGTAACTATACAACTTCCAATTTATATACAATATTTGGGTTCAATAAAAATAATAGGTGATACCCATATCCATTAGTAACATTCTTTTGGTGTAAACCAATCAAACATAATGTAATATATGGGTTTTACAAACTCATTTACGATAATAGATAATCTAAACTTAGTACATGATATAAGAATTATTTCAGGTCTAATTTAGTGAAATTTTGAAAACGAATTACATCGGATCCAACTTAGTGATAAATCAAAAAACATCAAATCTATTAGTAAAACCTATAAAACTGAACGTAATTATAATATAGTAAAAGTAACTAACATATTTCGAGATCCATAGAGAATAGATAAACAAAAAAAAAATCATATCTTGTCAAAAACTTCCTTGTAGACGACATTCAATGTTTTGCTTTGTGGTTTGTTGTCTTTATCGGTGATCAATATCTTCAAACCTTCTCTAGATGTAACCCTCGACACAGCGACATAGAGTTGCCCATGAGTAAATACCGGCCTTGGAAGATACAAGCCAACCTTTTCGAGTGTTTGTCCTTGGCTTTTGTTTATAGTCATTGCAAAAGCTAATGTGATAGGAAACTGCTTGCGTCTCATCCTGAAAGGAAGTTTCATCTCCGAAGGAGAGAGGAATATCCTAGGAATGAGTACTTTGTCACCAACCTTGCTACCTGTTATTATCTGAGCCTGGAGAACATAATTAACCATCTTAGTAATGATGAGTCTTGTGCCTTTACACAACCCATTCTTAGGGTCGATATTTCTTAGAAGCATTACCGGAGTACCCTTTCTCAACTTCAAGACATGATTAGGGAAACCAGACATCTTGATACTATTTAAAAACTCCTCGGTATAGATCATATTGTTGGAACCACCTTTATTCATACTGGCTACACTATCCGATGGTACTTCAGATGCATCATTGTAATTGACAACTTCTTCAGCCGTATCAATGCTATCACAACTAAGATAGGTCCTTTCAACACCTGTTATATACAAAACATTCGTTGTATTATATAAATTTAAACAAATAAGTTAAGAGGAACTAATAAAAAATAAACATACCCGACAACTTTGAAAGCATGTAATCATTTATCGTCTCTACATCATCGTTTCTTAGACTCAGTATGGCACGGTCTTGAAAAAATTTAGGATCAGTCTCTTTCGAAAACAAACTCCCATAAATTTCTTTGACGATCATTTTTATAGGATCTTTACAGTCTTTAACCAACAGATCATCAGGAATATCAATCACGGCTTCACCACTCCCATCATCATTTATCGTTCCATCACCAATGTCTAGGATTCACTTTGTAAAGGCAGCTCGTTCAAGCATCGCACGGCTACTATCTCCAGCTATAAGTCGCATGTTCTGTGTAAGTCTCAACACTCTACATTTGTACCACATAGGTGACGAATTCAAAGTGGCCATAAGTATCTCTGTCTTCCCAGCATTTGGAATCACTGGCAATATGTGCCTGAAATCCCCTCCCAAAACAATGACCCTTTCACCAAAGGGCTTGTCAACTTCTAATATATCACGCATCGTTCTATCTAGAGTCTCGAAACAGTCTTTACTCATCATCAACGCTTCATCCCATATAATGAGTTTAGCAATCCTTATCAGGTCGACAAGATTCGACTCCTTCTTGATTGAACAGAAGGTAAACTTATTAACCACGATAGGGATTGCAAATCTTGAATGCGTAGTTCAGCCTCCTTCTAATAGCAACGCAGCAATCCCACTCGATGCAACATTAAGAACAACATCACCTTGGGAACGTAGAGCATATCCTAATAGACTCCACAAATAAGTTTTACCAGTACCTCTAGAACCATAAACAAAGAACATACCTCCCTTGTTCTTATTTACTGCTTCTAGGATCTCATCATACATATTTCTCTGTTCGCTGGTTACAGTAGCTAACATCTGCTCGTTTCTAACTCCAAGAGTTTTGCGATTGTAATTCCTCTCATCCCTAATAAGAGGATTATCACGTGACTCCAGAGCAATATCTTCAGGAAACGGTATAGGTGTGAATTCTTTTTAAGATCTCCCACTTACACGTAAAAGAAGTTCTATTTCGACCAGAGCAAAGTCTTTAACTTGCTCCTGAGATAGACTAACAGCTAATTTCAAAAATTTACAAAAGATAAATTAGCTATCAATATCTTAAAGATATATAATAACAACAACGTAAATGATAACTATACGACTTACTTTGATCCCTGGCAGTCTTTCTGTAATTATATATGATGTCATCTGATAATACCTGCCATGTAGCATCCCAAACTCTAGAAGGAATGAATATACTATGAGTAGTGAGCATGATCACAAAAAGACGACGGAGATAATTGGCAGAAAGCCACAATCCGGCCTCATTGATGGCCTTAATATATTCTTTGTCATCATTCAATAATCCATACGCATAGCAAGCGTCTTTGAACGAAGAATGTAGAACTTTGTTGACTGTTTTTATATCGTCAAAACTACGTGGTCCTTTGACTAAATTAAGCAGAAGCCTTAAATAATACGCTTCACCTGCCCCAATGGGTACATACGTAATTCTACCACGAGAAATTCTCCTTGACCGTGGCGTCCATATCCTTTTTGGTCCATTCCATACAAATCTCGAAGGAAGTTGCGCATAAGTTAACGTCCTCGCCAGTTCTTACTCCTTGTTGCACTCCATCCAAGCAATAAATTTTGACGTACGAACTGAGAAATGATTGATAACCTTGTCACCTGGATCATCCTCGTTGTATATGACCATTTGCTGGTTCGGTAAATGAAAGGGTAGTTTAACTATAGAAACCGTGCGATGGTGAGTACGATTACCAAAAATTCTCCACGTAGACTCCGAAGGTGCTACATACCTATATAGAAAGACATTATTAAATAATGGAAGATTGGAATTTCAAAGATATAAAAGATGTGAACAAAATGTTTAAAACATACCTACAGTTGAAGTGTTTCTTAATCTCGTTTTCTTTATCATCATTCTTGATAGTTGCACGGATGTAATCAGCACCTTTATGAATATATTTGAATAGATACTTTACTGATCGCGACTGTACACACCATTCGACGTTGATATGAGCCCTATAAAGCAGTGTGAGGCTCCTATTATAAGTAACCATAAATCCATTATCACATTCAATACCCTTTTTAACGATAACTTTCTTATCATTACGTCGCCTGTATATAGGATATCCAACATCATCTATTTTAGTGATCGGACTGAATGGTTTTGGAAAATAATTTGTACATTTTCCTTCAGCCATGCAAACACTATCCTTATTCAAAGCACCACATGGCCCATGCATCATGACATCTCCTACTATCTCATACAGCGCTGGATCAATATCCTTGTCAGGAATTTTGGCACATATTATCTTATCAATGTCATCACCTGTTGGTAGCTTGTAACCAGCCTCTAAAAAAAGAACGATGTGTGCATGAGGTAGTCCCCGTTTTTGAAACTCAATCGTGTAGATCGCTGCAATGAATAATTTTTAGTTTCTAAAAAATTAGTTAGCATGATCATCTAGCAGTGGTATGGACAATATCTTGCTAAACGAAATAAGATACTTAGTTTAATAAAACATATCGGTTTTTACGACACCTAACACATTTTCTTTGGTGAGTCTGTGCATGAGATCATCTAGTTTCATCTTGAACACTCGCGTACATATATCTGGCCTATCCTCTTGCTTCAAGTTATGTCTTTTTAGGTGCCTGGTAATTTCAGGCCATTTGGGATTACACGTAAAGGTTATGAAAAGATCCGGAAAACCAAAATGCTGGCAAGTAGTCATCGCATCTAGATAATGTTGCACCATATACCTTGTACCACCAGTATAAGAAGAAGGTATAATAATACGTTTACCATTGTCAGAAAGATCAGTGTCACCTTCATCAACAGTTTTCTTTATCTGATCATAATTTTCGCAATGAAGTTTAGACTGATTCATTGAAATGAAATATAGTCTATTGATCTCAATCATCGTGTACGCATCCACTAAGAACTGCTGGAATAATCTTCCAGATAAAGGGATGATTGGTGACTCGCCAACCCTCTCCTGTATGCGGAAAGCAAAAAACTCTCTCATAGTAATATGCAACCTTTTCCTCCCTTCGGTATCTACAAAACCGATATCGATACCAAGTCTGAACCCGTCCTCGCCATAGGGAAACAATAATGGAAATTGCAAAGGCAAATACGCAAGATGTAGTTCACTGATCCTTTTGAGATTCCCAGTCTTTTTACACTCGATGATGATATCACGTGAATCTGTCTCAATATCAAAATCATTAGGTATCAATGCAGCAACCTCGTAAGTAGTTGGTAGATTCTCAGTCCTTCCATCACTTTTCCTGTCATGCCTTAAAATTAACCTTAATCGGCTTGTATCATCGTTAGGACCAAACCTTTCTCGCACGTTTCATAATGCATCCACATGTTTGTTATGTTTATCTAGCATATTTTTTATTTTCTCAACCAGCTTCTCTCGCAATTTATCAGTCGGTCCCGTTTTTCTAAATTTTTGTAAAAATAAAGTCTTATGACAGTTAGAACCACATAACATTTAAAAACAAAACATATATGTTTTAAAATTGATCTCAATGATTAAATTAAATATAAACCAAAGGAATAATAATCATACCCATAAGCAGCTATTCGGTTAGATGTTTCATTTGCGGTATCATATATATACAGCTATAAAAAGGCTGGTTCTTTTCCAGGAGCTGGTAGCATATCCCCTATAGAATGGTAGTTCTCCCCACTCATCTGGAAAATGTAAGGACCTTTTCCGTCGTTGATTTCTTTATTTATTTTTCCTCCAGGAGAAGTGAAGGAAAACATCATATTATACGCCCGGATAAACTCACAAAAGTGATCACGCAAATCACCATCATTGTACATCAATGCTAATAGCGAATTCAGAGGGGCTTTAAGAAGTGGAAGAACGACTTTACCCTGACCACAACACATGGAGAATATATGCTTCCCACGTCGATATCGTTTACCCAACCTCTCTCCATACCACATATAAGCCTTACACTTACCACATATATATATAGGATCACCATCATCGTAATAACCTGGTTAGAAAAATATTCATTTATTAGTATTAATTACACGATATTTATATATTATGTATTAAATGAAATATATTAGTCCAATGAAAACTATAACCTCCATCTTTCAGACCAGGACTAACTGATTCCAATAAATATGTTCTAGTAACAACAGTCGCGGTTGCTTCCTCATCACAAAAATCAGAGGATTTAGCACGTTTTTTGGGTCTTCCTTTTTTTTATTACCAGAAGTCAGTTTTTCCACATCCTCACTTTCCGACATAGAGTCTTTATCATTATCCCTATCGGACTCAGAATCAGTAGCAATAAAGCAAGCAAACTCTTCCGAGTTGATAGAAATAGCCAAAAAATCTGTTTGTTTTTTTCATGGAAAAAATAGTAAGTATAAAATTATTAATCTACATTGTAATTATTAAAAAAGAAGATCAAACCAATAGCTTCTTCTTCTTTTCTCCTCTCACGCATGATATGCATTCTTCTCTGTTGTGCATTACGAATTCCCTGGGGTGTTAGATCAGGAACTTCATCGATATTGTAACGAAACAACCCTCCAAGTTGGTCAATATCGGTTGCACTGGTAGGAGCATATCGTGCGTTCTTAGCATTACCACCTACAAATTCCAGTTAATAATAAGCAGATTTACAACACGTGAATGTTTTCAAAATGTAATTTAGTTGAAATCTCACCTTTATTTGGAGCAATTGACGAAGATGAACTTTTTTCCAAGGACGCCCAAGCTTACATTTCATAGTTTCTGATGAATAGTACGAAAACAAAAAAAATGTGTGATCTAAATACACAATCATTAACAAATTATATATATAATATTATATTGCACGATAATGCAAAATATACATTTTAGCTTCTCATAATAAAATGAGATTTTGGTAGTAAAAAGAATTTCGAAATAGAAAACCTCACGATAATGTTAACATTACTTATTCTTCGCGATAATATGCCTATATTCTCATGCACCATAATACTCTAATATCAAAAAATTACATTTTTCGTGATAATGTTAAAATAATATTGAGATAATTCTACATTACAATAACGCGGACTTATAAATAATTATTTATTATTCCAAATATATAGAGCTAATTCTAAAAATATACCTCTACATTACAACAAATATATTCTCCTAATATTTTTACGAAAACCGAAAAGTTTATCGTTATATTTCTTAGAACTTGAATATTTTCCCAAAAAAATATGGTTATTTAACATATCATCTCAATAAATTATATCACATTTTTTTCGTGGACAATTATATTATACTTTGTTACGCAAACGTTTTGAGGATAGCTATGAATATCGAAATTCATACATGAAAATAATAATTAAAAAATATCGTGAGAGTTTCCAATGTTGACAACATTACCGATTATCTGTTTGTTTGTTTTTTTTAAATACCAATTAGTCAATATAGTAATTGAATGACAAATCAGTAATGAAAAATACACCGAATACTCACCCACACAGAAGTTAAAAACAATAGTCCCATTCATGATATCTTCGAAAACGACGAACGAAAAATAACCATTGATATCTGAAGTATAAGAGCTTGCACATGTTGTATCACTGGTAAGCTGGATCATATAAGGATGTGTACTTGGCTTGAATTCACCAGTAAGAGGCAATAGATTAAAATTTATTAGAAGAACCCAATCTCCCTCGTTACATATCCTTGAATACTTATAATTAAATTCAATCGGTGCAGTTACATATATTCTTCTATCCCTGAAAAGTAACAAAACAAACATTCAAACATTTATCATTACAAAAAATAAAATATAATCATGAAATTGATGTGTTATACCTTCCAATCCCCCATTATAAAGTCTAACGTGCGGTCACATTCAGGAAATCTTTTAAATTTCCATAAGACTTTCAACTTAGTCTTCCATATATGCTTGGTAGGATCAAGTTCGGAAATTACAAACAGATTTTGATCATATTTTTTATGTACGGCGACAGATAGGAAATAAGCCATTTAAGTTAAATGCAAACCCAGAGCCTCAAAACAATTACAACAATTGCTTCCAAAGGTGCCTTAAATAAACACAGCAGGGACAATATTTAAACCAAACCTTTGTTTCCTATTTATACAATTTAAAATAAAAGGATATATCGAATATTTTACATTTTTGAGATACCTTAATGTTTATTTTACATTTTTACGATAACATATTACTTTGATAGAAAATTTCATCTCTTGATATATTCTTTTCAGATCGGAATCGCAGGGATACATTTTTTAATTTGTATTAGGAATCTATTATATTATATTGTTATAATTATAACAATTTTCCGATTTGTATTAGGAATCTATCGGAGGTGGGACATTTGCATCGTTATATATAAGAACGATGTATTAGCATTACCGAGTTATATCTGACGAATACTTTATAGGTTTTATAGGCACTACATCATGTCGATCGCTGCTTGTCTTTTAGCAATGAAAAACATGACTTTCACCAATGTGTCTGATATAACTCCATCAAACCAACTACGCCGTATTCGTGTGAAAATACTACGTATTTTCGAGTACATCGGTGAACCTGACAACACTCTAGATTTGGTGTTAGTTGATAAAAAGGTATTCCAGTGACTCTATATGTTCCGTGCATATCACTTCTCTGATATACATATTTTTGTTTTTATAGGGTGATAAAATACATGGATCAATATCAAAAGGGTTTATAGACATTTTTACATCAGAAGTGAAGCAGGGAGATTCAATTATTCTGTATCGTTTTGGTGTAGTCCCTGTCATGGAGATTTGAGACCGACGTTGCACAATTATAAAATAATATTGAATTCTCAAACTTATTTTTCAAAGATCTCTTTCTATGATAACCACAACTACCTAAGTATTGTTGAATTTGGTAACATACACAACAATCTCCGAGACCCATTGTTTTTCGTTGGTATGACTTAAGATAAATTAATAAATAATAACATGAAATATTTGTTATTTTATATTTACAAACTTTCTCAGTGACTAACTAATCTTTTTATTAGATATAATTGGACACGTCGCAGTGATTGGAACATTTATTCACAAATCCTCCAAGAGTCAAAGAAAGTAGGGTGGTGTTTACGTGGAGCTCCGTAACGAATCGTAAGTTTATCAAATATGTTTCTCAATTGCAATCACTGTAATTATCAATTTTTACTATATTATGTGATTATTATATGCCCAACAGGGATGCTAGATTGCAAGTGTTATTACAGAACGACTACGCACTGGACCTGATGACTGCATTATCACGGAAAGAACAAAAAATTAACATTTGTGTTATACGATTCGTCAAATTGTTCAAATTCGCACATGGTTGGGTAGCGATAACTGCATACGATTGTACCAAAATTTTATTAAACCCTAACCTACCCGAAGTCGAGAGAATGCGGACTACAATCACAGAATCAAACCACGGTGTGATATTAAGTTTTTGATAAGTATTTTTTTTCGTGTGTTTTGTTTTCGTTTTTATTTATGTTTTCATCATTTGACTCAATAAACGACGGTACAATATCAAAACTCTGCTTATAGTAACATTATTATTTTCGTATACCTTATTTTCTTCCATTTTTTAAATATATTTTTATTATATATATACATATTTATGTTCCTAGTAAAATATTGTAATACTTTTAAATTAACAACGGTATCAATGGACTATGAACACAATTTTGCATTGAAAACATAAAGTGACACTCTTTGTAAATCAAAAACAATACGCTAAAATGAGATTCTTTGCAAAACAGAGGAAGTTTATACAAATTGAATAATTTATTTATTACAATAAAAATAAACAACAACTATGTTGTTCAAGTACACAACTTATAAAAAACGAAATAAAAAATTAATATCTCCTACGGCTACTGATCTTCATATCCATCATCCAAATAGGTAAAATCAACTCAAGTTTCAGGCCTGAAACAAGATGACAATATTATAAAATCATAAAAATAGATGTCAATAGAATACATATACAGGATACAATATCAAAGATGGAATTTACATACCTCATCTTTGCTATTGCCACTTCTGGAGTAGGAGGATCCTTGAGAATATCAGATATGAATCTTTCCGATTCAACTATCCACTCATCTAATTACATACACATATTCAGTACGCATGTAGAAACAATATATATATATATGTTAAACTTCTGATTAATTACTATATTGAATAGATATTAATAGTTAATATTTACGTACCTCTCCACCTATTGAAAGAGAAAAATTGCAATACAATAATATGCCTTGAAGACCTATCACGATTCGTCCAAAGTTCTTCAAATTTTATTGCCAAGTTATCCCAAGCAATACATTTCACGGAATTTCCACTGTATATATTTACACCATCATAGAAGATAATTAACATAGTTTAATATATCAAGAAACCCAAGTCTGACACCAGTTATTTTGAGGATAAGTTGTACTTACCCGAAATCTTCAAGTATAAAACGAATAAGTGCATCCTTGAAGGTAGGATACACGATACCAGCAACAGTCCTAATATCCTCATAAGAACATGGGCCCTTTATGACACCCAACAAAATCCTGAGATAATAAGCCTCGCCAGATCCCTCTGAACAATCTGCTATAACGCTGACTCCCGGGTCACCAATAACACATCGTCTCCTTAACTTTTCCTTACGATCCCAAACAAATTTACTTGGAATTTCTGAGTACAAAAGTATCCTAGCTTCCGGACATTCTTTGTTGCAGTTCATCCAAGCCTTGAATTTAGATATTCTATTAGAACCAAGATTTTCGCATTCATCAGTCATCACAATCTCCGATTCAGGAAGATGGAAAGGCAACACGTTTGGACTAACACTTCTACGTGTATTTGCACCTACGAAACATAATTAGACCTAAGTTACCAACCACTATAACTAAGAAAGCAGAACTTAATAAACACAAAACGATATCAAATTGGATATATAGTATACATCGTACCTGATGAGTTCATTATAGAGGTATAAAGAAAAAGTTCGTAGCATAGAATGGAGTAAACCACGACATGACACTACATGTATATATAACCAAGAATTCTAGGTTTTATTAGAAATTTGACATTTTTTATTAGAAATTTGACATTTTTGTTTTATTTTATAAATATACGCACACGTAAATATAACAGAATAAATTTTCTCTAGAATTTTCAAGAATCATTAAAAGTGAATATATAATTCATTTGCTACAAATACTGGATACTTATTCGTACAAATATTACGATCATAATAAATATATCACAATATTTATTTAACTATATCGTGATATATGTACATTTTATTAATTTTGATACTTATAACAAAAAACACGAACAGAGTTTAGATTTGTATGAATCGGGCCACAATAAAATCAATTTTCAGAGTCACGACAGTTTCCAGAACGTTATGTAGATGTGTTCAAGGATAAACCAAAATTCCAAAACAACGCTTTAAAAGGCCTATTGATTATACCCCTAGTATCATATCTAAGATTACAATAAACGAATTATCGGTATCATAGACAAACGTCATAACAAATTAATTATCGACATAATACCAAACATGATAACCATTACTAAAATAAATGGGATAAAAAAATGATCCACAGACGGTATGTGAATATGCGATACACGCGACGGTTGTATACATAAAACTGAATATAAATAAATCATTTTAAAAAAAGAAAGAACAACTATTTATGACGAAATATTAAACTCTTTCAAATTAAACAAAAAATGAAGTAAGCATAAAATCTAAATCATCAATATTCCGAATAGAAAAAGGTTCTAACAAAACTCTAATCATAAAACTGTATAAGATAATATAATAGCGACCTCATTATCGCTAAACATCCTATGACAGAGAATTCTTCTTCCTTTTAGATGCAGATGTTTTGACGGGACTAGCAATGACATCAGGATCCTCACGATCTCTTTTAGAAGTCACAGGAGCTGTCTTCTCGATAGAAACATCTGTATTTGGTTTAGCAATGACATCAGGAGCATCACAGTCACTTTTAGTAGATGCAGGTACAATCTTCTCTATAGAAGCTTCTGCATTTACATTAGCAATGACATCAGGATCATCATAATCACTTTAAGAACAGGTAGGCAGAGTCTTCTCGATATGTGCTTCTGTATCTTCACCAACAAAAGATTCCAAAATCGGAGGCTTAAGAAAAAAAATCATAACAAATAAACAATCCGTTATGTATAGTTACATATCTAAATATTCAGACAAAATAAGAATCGAAAGCAAACCTCAAAATAGACCTGACTACAGAACTTCTGAATCATATAGTCATCAGATGTAAACCTGTCAACCGAAAACGAAGTCTTAACCTTTTTGACATTATCTTCCGTTACCACAACCTTGAAAAGGAACTCTTTTCCTTTTAGATCACGCAGGGATTGAGGCAGTCCAGACGAATTATCCTACGCAATATTTTGAGAGTAATTTAGATGAATTATATAATCATAATGCTTATCAAATAAAACTATAAGTGTACCCCAACAGATTCTTCGAAAACTTCCTCGGCAGTCTTCTTAAAAAAATTTTGAGCAATTTTGTCGAACATGACAAAGACTGCTATCCCTCCAAACCCATCGTCCACATTCAACAACAGAAAAAAACTGTAAAAGAATAATTAGACAATTAGTTTTACAAATATAAATAAATGTACGACATAATGATTATAAATGTGTGTAGACGCCAAATTCAAAGAATATAGATTTGACTACCTAGCAACAACTTGAGACTCAGAAACATTGCTATTGCAATTAAGGCATTTCCAATACGGCGGCAAAGGAGCATATTCTCTCTTGGGGATAGGATGAACCTTTTTTCACACTTTTTGCATGCTATGTAATACCACGAATTATTATTTGCAACCGAGCGTATGGTCGCCAATGTCACATACTTACCAACCTGCTCATTCGAAACAATCAATGACAACCACCGATACAGAAATTTTTTATAAACAAAAATGATAGAGTATCGCATATTCACATACCGTATCGATCAAATGTATAGAACTTAACTTCCTCCTAATATTAGTTCCCAAAAATTCATTGTTTAATGAATCTTTAGAATCTACACCCGAATCATCTTCGTTAGGAATGAGAATATACTTATCTTGAGGCAACCTTAACGGAAAAAATGAAAAAACTAATTATAGTAGAACTAACATATGTACAAATATAAATACAACATAAATGAGAAATAAAACCAAACTGTAATTTCATTGAATAGATTCTTACAAAGATCAGAATTTCGCCACCAGATGACACATTGGCTCTAAAAAAATCTGAGTTGTATTAAAAGCATTTGAGACGATCATCTCACTTAAAATGTTTAAATAAACCGGTGTTTAAGAAATACATATAATTTATGTCAAAATTATTCATAATCTTTGCTAAAATCGAATCAGAATAAATCATTAAATAATATATCTCGATAGTTTTTGATCAAGCAAGCCTTATAACAACCACAACGACGGATGTGCAATTACGTTTCACGTAAGCATCAACTTCTTTTGCATAATCAGCCCAAAGAGTACACGGTAATTGTAGGTCACTATTATAATTAACAGACGATCATGAGTTCAATTATATAAGTAAAAATAACGCAAAATAAAATAAAATATTAAATTAAAACTTAGTATGTTACCTCTCATCTCTAAGATAAATCTTAAGCCTAGAACAACGTATTCCTTGAGCCATGACGTCCTCAACATGAACAACTCTTACGATTTTTCCGACCACGTCTTAGCGTTTGTAATAAAGTAACACGAAACAAAAGAACCAAAACAATTAGCCAAAAAATATCTAATGCAGAAAGTGTTTAATATCGTGTCATAAAAAACGTTGAATAAACTCTGTGTCTCAGTTTAGATATGGTACCGATCAAATAGCCACTGTCCAAATCAGTTGATAAAATATCTGGAAAACTTTTCATATATTTCTTGGGAATTTCCTGAGGGAAATCCAAGCATCCTGAGACAGTCGTAGTTGCATAGAACACTATCTTGATAGGTGTTCGTGTAGTTCGATACTCAGAATTATACTCAACAACCTTAAAAGTATTGATAAGCACCGATCTCCCCTCAATCAAATCTTTACGAAAAGATTTAGCGAAATCTCTTTCAACGGTTGCTTGTATCCTATCACCCTGAGTTCCAAAGTACAAAAAAAAAATTAACCAACAACTAATTGACTAACCGGATATTCATAAATTATAGCACTAACCTCTTGATCAACCAAGGTCATCTCAAGTGAACACCCCCCCCCCTTCTGCCTTTGAATCCATCCCAAACCTTGAGAATATTAACCTTGATAACATAGTTATCAGAGCCAAGACGTAAATCCCTAACGAAAACATTAGATACTGATTTTCTTTTAAAAATCGACATAGCTTAGACCACACGATATTGTAACAAAGAATAAAAATTGGGAGAAACCAAGGCGAAGAACGGGTCTGTATATATATATATATATATATAATATGTAAATTAGACTTAATTCGGATATGATTTACTAAAAACTACTTTTTAGAATATACATATATCGCAACAAAAGTTAAAGATGATAAAATCTTCTAATTTTCTTTATTTTAAAAATATTAAAAACGATAAAATCTTCTAATTCTCTGTATAAAGTAAAACATTAATACTCAGATAATATCAATTTATATACACTTTAACGGAAAATTAACATAATGAAGTTAATAACAACTTTAAAAAGGACAAACATTACAGGAACTGCATATACAAAGTAGAAACTATATTTCATAAATAAGCTTTTAGCGATTTAGGTAAACAATTTAAGGAATTCTTCCTAAATGATGGGTTTAAGCTACCAAAAACGTTAATACATACCAATAATTAAGGGTACCAATAAATTAGATAAAATGAGATCAATCAAAATATCTTTACAGTTTATCCTTTGTATAATTTATCCTCCATATATTATATTTACGATTCTGAAATAATATATTGCATAAAAGAATAATTGTTAGTTTAACTATAAAATGGAAAATTTCTATAATATATTGTAACAATCGCGCACATACGCAGAGATTAATAAGATAATTCATTTGAGAAGAAAATGCCAATAAAAAACTAAAAAACTACAATGTAGTTTTACACGATATAAAAATGTATAGGCTCGTATTCCAAGATTAATGTATTCGTGAAACGGAAATCACTATTGATCGGCTGACACCAATGCCTCTTGTAGACGTACCACTTCAGGAATAGCTGGTGCCAACATTATCCGCGTGTAATTAAGAGCGGCCACAGTAATCCAATTACCTTATGATCACAAAAAAACAATTAAAAGAATTAATAACTTAACAAACACTTTTAATTTTTGTCGAGTTATATCTATATTCGAAAAAATACCATGCATTTTAACCTTAGAATACCTCGGATGATATCAACTTTTTCAAACAGAACGATACATATTATCATATCGTCCTCACAATGCGTTAAACCATCGAGAAAATCTCGACCAAAATTGCCAACCAAACGACATGGTAGACGACATCCTCTAATAATTATAAAATAAAGCAATCAGCGGAAAATTGGTTGTAAGTAAGTAGCTTTGAATTATAAACTGTATGATAGTACACAATACCTTTGATTCTCCAATTCGATATATATCTCATTCATCATGTAGCTTTCAAAAGGATTTTGTGGATCAACGTAGTTTCCAACAGTCATAACACGTCCAATTAGATCTTATCGCAAAAAAAAAATAAAAAGGCAAGTCAACACTATAGAGATTTACACCTTACAAAACATATAATGTGTCATATCACAAGAACATGCATAATACACACAGCTTACTGACACAACTGTTAACGTCGCAGGATCCATCTATGATATATTCGAACTCGGTAAAAGAGAAGTAATGATCTGAGTTATCCATCACAAATACACCGACAGACGTTTACAGTTTACAAAATATCAAAAGAATGAGAAACAACTCTATATATACGCCGAACCATATCTCAAAATATGTATTTATTTTATTTTATTTTTATAAAATTTAAGCAACGATAAGATTACGGCAAAACAAAATAATATTGTGTTATAATTAAACCTTTATTATTATAACAAATTTGATATATATAATTATTCTAATATCATTTATTATATATTGTTTTTTATTAAAATAAGAAATAAGTATGTCCCAATAAAGAAACTAAAAAGAAAATATGATAAATAACTACTGTCTCGTGATCATCAACCAACGAACCCAAATGCATGGTATGCACTTCTAAACGAAGGATACACGACTCCACCAACAGTCATAATATCATCAAAACTACGTGGACCCCTAACTATGTCCAATAAGAGCCTCAGATAATACTCTTCTCCGTACTCTGTCGGCGATTCGTCCACAATACACGCACAAGAATTTCCCTTTAGTCTTGGCCTCCATGTCTTATTTTTACGATCTCATACAAACATAGAAGGAATCTCCGAGTATAAAAGATTCCTCGCTCTGGATAAAACTGATTACACCTAAACCAAGAAAGGAATTTAGGTTTTCTAGCAGGAACACGTCTATCTAAATTATTAGAAAATGAAATATTTTCCCCGGGGAGATGAAACGGCATAACTTGCCAATTAACATGTGGTTGCCTGTGAGCACCTAGACATGGATAATACAAAAACAATCATATATACAATAACAACAATCAATCGAATACCGTAAAGAAAACTAACAGTTATTGACGTCTCTAAAAACATAATACAAAACTCATTTACCAAACGCTTCCATCAAAGAACCCGAATGCAAACAAATCTAACTATGCAGACTGGTAACTCGCAAAGCCGCGATAGATGCATATATATATCTATGTCGTAATATATGCATATATATAGAAATATAAAAATTATGTGGTTTACGCGTTGTTTATTTTTTTCTAGGGTTTCTTAGAATTTTTTCCTTTAATAACATTTTTTACATTTTAACGAATAGACTTTTTCACAGAACTTTTTATTTTTTAACTACTAAGTTTTTCCTTTTTAACAAATAATTAAATAATGAATTTTATATCTTGGGTCTGATAAAAGAAACACCATGATTTTCATTGTTGCTAGATGGAAAAAAATAAAAGTTATGATATGATCACAGATATCTTCGAATCCTCTAAAATATTTAAAGATTTGAGCTACTTGGAGTCCTATAAGTCAATAAAAACATACGTTATTTATGTGTATATATAATTTATATTAATTTCTCCGATATTCACATTTCAATATCAAACAACAATAATAATGACATTAAACAATATATTTTATTGATTAAAATACAAAAGTCTGAACAATAAAGAATATTTAAACTATAATTTATATACATGGTAAATAGTTTTAAAAATGATATATGCATATCTGAATAAGATGCATCATAACACTATTCAATGTAGACGTCCCATACTATCATGCATGCATGGCCTCTTATGCGGATATCTGCATTTTTATAAAAAAGATTGGAGAGAGAGAAGGCGACCACGGGTTAATACAAAAAAAGCCAAATACAATCATTAAGTATTAGAAAAATAAAGTTAAAAAAAAACTCACTGTTCCAAAAACTCATCTAACTCTCGAATACGAGGATTGAGTTCGAACTTAGTAGAAGAAGTGGACGATATAGTGATCTTGCCTACGTTTATAAAACACATATAGAATCAAAACAATAAAGCAGGAAGAATATAGAGACTATAAATTAGTATACTAAAAATACCTCCAAAATAATCAATGACCGCCCATCTAAGCACGCACACAATGATATCCTGATCACAGTGTCTCCAAGATGCATAAAAGCTTTTAGCCATCTCACCGGATAATTTACAACTCAAATCAACACCACTAAATTAAAACAAGTCACACATAATCAGCTAGATAGAACAAATATAAACGACAATATACAGTTTAAAAACATTCAGCAGACAGTACCGTTTATCCCTCAGACATAATGTTATGGTTAAATATGCACCCCATATTTCGGAATCACATACATCCTTACATGGACTGCCATATGAAGGAACATGATGCTCTCCAGACAGTAAACCACACCACGTCCCAGATCGACTTACATTTAAGACCCGACCTATCAAATCTTCATAAACAATAAAAACTAAACCATATTAACATCAGCAGCAAAATAATAACAAAATTCAATAACTAAACCGAAAATAAACATACCAACTAAATAATCATCATCATGGGCACGGTCCAATATCCTTTGAAAATCAACGAAGTCAAAATAAGCGTTTTCACATCTACGTGAAGTCTTGTCAATGATAGTTGATGGTAGGAACAATACTTTGTATCTATGAGAAGTCGGTCTACAACTATCCTCACAATCGATAACAGAAAAACGAGTGATAATAATCCGACTACCAACATCTATGCGAGACGATGCGACACCGATCTCACCATCTCTAACAGTGACCTGAATTTTAACACCCTGTGAATAAAACAGTCAATTAGTCACCAACAAAATTTTATAATATTTTTTTATCATAATACAATAAATACCTGTTCATCCGATAATATGAGCTCCATGGAAGAACTTTTCGAAATTATCATATGCATCCACGTCTGTAAAACCTTAACAAAGATAGTACAACCATCTTTGGAAGGACTCAAACGGGACACACACCTTCCAAAACACATTGAACCAAGAGAAACTGTATAAGTACACACCGAATTCTGGTGTCCCGATATACTAATATTCTTTTCGATGAGTACGTATATCACTCAGTTCGACGTTTTTCTGATCCTCACTATCATCGTCAATCTCTGTCTCATCATCCAACATAACATCTTCATCATCATCTTCATCATCATCAGTAGAATCAGCATCGTCATCATCTTCATCTTCGTCATCACCGCTATCACCTTCCGAGTTATCACTTGAACCATCAGATCCTTCACAAGACTCACCGTCGTCAATAAATCATCTTCAGAATCGTATTCATCTGTTTGGTCCATATAATCAGTATCATTGCACGACTCTGGATCAGACCCCATATAATACTCAAAACCATAATCATCATCAGTACCACGACCAGATAACACCTTGGTATCATCAGAGGCACTATCTTCTGCATAGATAAATATATGAAAAAAACAGCGTAGTTAGAATTCAAAAATACATATCAAAAAAAAAAACGGTGCTCAAAACAAAAAACAAAGAATTGAAACCATTAAATTCTTTATTTATAACCCAAGCCTTCCTCGCAAAATCCCATATAAAGGTCTTGTGAGCATGATCACTCGTATTAACACGATCAGAACCTAAATGCACAAAACAAACATCAGAACAAACATAAATACATATAAAAAATTTAATATACATCATTAACAAAAATATATTACAGGAAGAGCAGAAATACCTCATTTGATAAAAAAACTTGTGATCAAGAATAGATATATAATACGCAGAATCAATATCTACATAAAAAATGAATACGTTCGTAGATTAATATATAGTAAAGGTACAAATTTGAAAGACTAAGATATAGCACTACAAAAGGTACAAAACTGTAAGATTAATAGACAGTACTACGAACCTTCGATAGCAAGATTATATGTCCGCAAGGTCCATTCGTCGATAGCAGGATCCATAAGTAACTTGCATGGATAACCTAAAACTACAAAACAACTACTAATAAGTATTATAACTTGCATGAATAACCTAAAGAGGGACAACAACCTTTTTTTTGTGATATCGACGAAAATGTATGGAGTTACATAACGATAATCAGTTATCTCTTTGTGATCCATATTCTGACGATCCAAATTCAACACAGATCTTAACCCGCGAGCATAAGCCTGGTTATCAAAACCTATGGTCGAAAAAATCTTTAGAATCGTTAAAAAAGTAGAGAGCATATATATTATTATTAATTTGAGGATAGCTAGATATATACCCGAAGCAGTAGACAGAACTTCCCAAGTGATGATGACTTTATGGATGATCAAAGTTGTACTTAGACGAACACATAGTTAGGTTTGCATGCAAATAGACAAACATGATGAATCTTTTCTAAAGAGATCCAAAAAGTTAATGCTATTATAAAAACCATAGCAAAATAAACACGGAACTCTAACAGAAAAACTAAACTGTAAATTATGAGACGATTGGTTGAAAACACTCATATTTATACGTCTAAACAACCTAGGGTTTATTTTCTTGTGAAAAATACTAAAAGGTAATTCTTGTTTTATATATGATATTATCTTCCCATGAATTTCGTAGTTATTAATTATAAAAAATGTAAAGATTCCATTCTAGATAATAACAAAGGAAATTATGACATATTTTCTTTTGCAAAATATTTAACAAATAAAAATTATTTCCAAACATGGAATTGTATCAAAAATCTAAAAAATTTAAAAAAAAAAACTAACCACAGGATTTGAAACCATGAGCATTCACTAAATGGACAAAGCACCTAACCAACACAGCTACCATCTCATTCAGCATAAACAACATATTGGAAAGTATGTATAATGTTTCTGTATTTAAAATTTTGGATGTTGGGCCACGTTATTCGGCAGTTATAAGTACGGTCCATGTTTCATTTTTTAAAAATATGCTTAGCATTTAATATATGGTTTAATAGCATTTAATTTATGGTTTAAATGATAAAAAGTAGTTGATCAACCAATCAAATTATAATGTGAGATGACCAATCAGAATCCATGATTTTCATTAATCAAAACGACACAAAAATATGTGCGTTAAACCACAGCACGATTCACTTCTTAAATACTATAATAGATATGTCTATGGAACTTTTCATTACTAACAAAGTTTCTTATTTTGTTTTTGATTTTTACAAATATGTTTCTTGTTTGCTTGTGTTAGCTCATACCCTCGTATTTAGAAGATGCGGAGAGATGACCTGAAACACTCCTCTAAGAGATTATTTATTCTCTCGTCTCAGCCTTTATTCTAGCGTCTCCCTCGCGGGTCTCTCACCTTTTAATGAGCTTGGAAATCTCCAATTTGTCCTTATAAATTTGGCAGAAGTAAATTATAAGAGAAAATTGAAAAATCGGCCAATCATAAATAAGCAGAGATAAACCAATCAAGAGCGGCGAAACAAAAATTTGTCCAATGAGATATAAGCATGAGTAGCCAATCAGAAGTGAGCTTCTCAAATTTTAAAGGAGCGTGTCGACATTTTTTAGGCGCCAAAAGTTTAGCCAATCAGAACAGGCTTTGTCTTCTCTGTCGGGGACCGAGTTGAAAGATAAACCATTTTTGACCAGCTCGCTCGCTTCACCCCAGCGATCGCTAGAGAACAAATTCTCAGAACTCGAATCCTTCTTGACATTTTGCTGCACTCATTCCTCATTGAAGCTTAGTCAAGGTAATTGACATTTCGTTGGATTTTCTTCTTCATTTCGTTATTGGAAAGTCGTTGCCCTAGAACACACGATTGAGATTAACTTCGATTATTGAATAGGCAATGGTATACTATGGAAATTGTAATTGGTTGCTAATCGACTGGGTATTTATTGGATTGGATTTTTATATGCTGTAAATCGAGTTATATTAGAGTTTCTCCACGAGTTGACAATTAGATCTAATTAAATGAGAGAGATAGAGTAACAATTGGTATACCTGTGTTTCTGGAAACAACTGGAAACATTTCTTATGCGGTTGAGTATGGTCTATGTGTTATTTTGTCAGGTGATAATGATAACGAACCTATTTTTTGATTACGGGGGATATTATTCAACTTCGGAGGAGAAATGGATTTCAGCCCCAGCGTCTATGTATGGTATAATGTTTAAGTCATCAAGTTTGGAGGAGATTACTTATTCTGATTTAGTGGAAAAGATATGCACGAAGGTTGGGATTGTTGAATCTTCGAGTAAGTTGATACTGAGTTACATTCTGGTACTAGTGCAAACTCAGAAACAGTTTTACATTTTGAATGATGACGATCTAGCCGTGTTCCTGACCTCACTGGATAAAGAGGGACGCAGAAGTATTATTAATGTAGAGGTCATCAAAGGTGTTGAAGTTGGAGAGGGAATTTCCAGAGTTGAGAGGGTAAGTTCAGTTGGTATAAATTATGGGGGGTTGCGTTTAGGTAATGGTGGATCAAATAATGGTGTACTTGCTATTTACACAGGCAACTGTTCAGCAGGACAACAACATCACGAGAATGTCCTATTGATAGAGAAAGCTGACGGTGATGAGGGAAAAGATAGTGATGATGTTACACGTGATGGAGAAGATGGTGATGATGTTACATGTGACAATGGAAAAGATGGTGATGATGTTTCTCGTGAAAATGCTGATGTAGTAGATGATGATGCTAAAGCCAAGTTTGATAACGAAGAGGAGGAATACAGAGGGTTTGATTTTGATAATGGTCCCCCTCCTGAAGTTGTAGAAACACAACATTTTGAATGGGAAGATGGTATGAATCTGAGAGTGGGGCAACAATTTGCATGTAAACAAGATTTGATAGATTTAGTGTATAGAGCTTCACATCAGTATTGTTTTGGTCTGACTATAAAGAATTCAGATAAGAGGCGATATGTCGTGAAATGCGGTGAAACAGGTTGTAATTGGTATTTACGAGCTTGGAAGGATGTGAATACACCCTGTTTTTCTATAACAGTATACCGGAAGATTCATACTTGTTCTCGGGCCAGTGCGAGTACAAACAGCAAACAAAGGAAAGGAACACCAGGATTAGTTGCATCTGTTGTTAAGGAGTTGTATCTTGGTCGATTAGATACACCAACTCTTCACGCTGTCATACACCAGCTATAGAGATCTGTACTCGTATTTGTATGCTACAGAAGGTGAATCCAGGTACAAAACACAAAGTGTTACTGGACGAACAAGGAAGATTCAAATACTTATTTGTCGCTTTGGGAGCTTGTGTTGAGGGGTTTGTAGCTATGAGAAAAATGGTAGTTGTTGATGCAACTTTTTTGAAAGCCGGGATGGGTTGTCAGCTAGTCTTACCTGCTTGTCAGGATGGTAATCGTCACCATTATCCGATTGCTTTTGGAGTTATTGATTCAGGAAAAAAATGACAGTTGGGAGTGGTTTTTCAGGCAGTTAAAAACGGTTATACCCGATAGTCCTGAGTTGGTCATTGTTTTGGACAGAAATTTAGGCCTTATTAACGCAGTAGCTGAGGTGTACACGGAAGCTAAACATGGGTATTGCACCTGGCATCTTTCACAGAATGTGAAAATGCAAGTTTCAAGGGATAGAGAAATAGTTGCATATACATTCATGGAGTGCGCAAGGCAGTAGACAGAGGCCGAGTTCCTTGATCATTATTCGAGGATGGCATTAAAGTATCCTGCTGTGACCGATTATCTAGAAAGGCGTGTAGAAGTATCGAAATGGGCCAAGTGCTATTTTCCAGCAGAGAGGTACAATCTAGAAACTAGTAACGTTGTGGAGTCCTTGAATAGTGTGTTTAAAGATGCAAAGAAACTGCCATTATTACCTATGCTAGATGCGATTGTTGACAAGTTGTGTAAATGGTTTAACAAGCATAGGAACGAGGCTTCAACGCCACCAGAACGCAAACTGGTGGCCTTTGTGGAAAATATTTTTCACAGTAGATGTGCTGAATCTAAGAAGCTAGGTGTCACGGAGTTAAACATCATTCAGATTGAATACAGTGTGCTTGGATTAGATGGGATTAATTACACGGTGAGCTTGAAAAATAAAACTTGCTCGTGCAAGCTTTTTGATATAGACAAGTATCCATGTGTACATGCATTAGCCGCATTAGAAGCTTACATGAAGCGGCCAGACAGAGAAGTGGATATTAACATAGAGGACTTGTGTTCGATGTATTATTTAACCGAGCAGTGGGCTTTTGCTTATAACAGAACCATCTATCCTGTTCCACATAAGTCATAGAGGGTTGTCCCCAGTGATGTTAAGCAATTGAGCGCTTTGCCCCCGGTTTACGAGCCTAAAAGGGGGGCAAAACAGCAGAAAATGCATCCATCCGTTGGAGAGCGTCGACCGAAGTCGAAGAGGACGAAGACGAGTAATAAGCGTCAGCCGGAATCTTACAAAATTTATAGCTATTTTACTGGAGGTGAAAACGCTGGAAGTGAAAAAGCTGGAGGAGGTGTCTCGGGTCATAACGTGGTTTAGTTTGGAAAATGAAGAGATATGTTGGGATTGGTATCAACTCGGAAATACTTAGTACAACCATCTTTGGATTTAGGTTTTATGTTGTGATTGTATTACTCGGAAATACTTAGTACAACCATATTTGTATTTAGGGTTTATGTTGTGGTTGTATTACTCGGAAATACTTGATGCGGTCAATATCTTCAAACGACGTCTCGTTTGAGTTAATGCGGTCAATATCTTTAAACGACGTCTCGTTTCCCCCAAACGTGATAAAGCGGATTGTTATTTAACGTAGACCCAAAGAGTTTCTGAAACACAATCCCATTCATTCATCTAATATGGCTAGGCAAAGCGGGTTTTCTGATTTGCCCATAGAGATGAAAACCGAAATACTAAAGAAGGTAGTCAGTTCTAGCACTCGCGATTACTGTAGGGCTTTAGTGGCAAGTAGGGATTTTTACCAGATCTCCAAGGATCCAATCTTCCTTCGGACCGTTGATTTGCTAAGCGTGCCCACACGTTAGTTCTTTGATATGGCATGGATGAGAATGTTCAAGGACAGATGTTTCGCATAAGGTAATCCTACGACTCTATTTGAAAGAGGTCTTTCAATTTTTTCTATGACCATGATATAGCGGTAGGGATGGCAATGCTTAAGGCGTCATCGGAAGCGGGATTCTCGTTGGCAAAATATTACCACCAAATGCTTGTCCTCATCATGTCCGGATGCGACATGAGCTTAACATATGTCCCTGTTTTTACACGGGCGGAATCAGAAGAAATGCGATTACGAATTGAAAGAACAAGCCCTAGAGGACCCATGTATGTCACTCCAGCACAGTTTGGAGAGAGGATTACATTGGTGGTGGAAAAAATTAATAACTTGCCTTGTGAAAGTGGAGACATTCACCCATTAATAATTATGATGGGATATGCAGACGTGCCCCCCGATTGGTGCGATTCTTGCCACTGGATAATGGAGGCGGAAAAATTCCAGTTGGATATTAGAAATCGCTTCGTGAAAGAGTGGCCAACTTGATCCATCAGAGTGAAAATTTTGTTTTTGTTTTATTTAAGTATTACTCGTAACTTTGTAAAACAACGTATTGTTTTCTCTCCTTAGTCTTTTGTTCAAAGTTCTCTTTCTCGTTAAAAGTTCAAAGTTCTCTTTCTCGTGTATGTAAAGAGTAAAAGTACCTCGTATCAAGAGGATATAATATGAGTTATTCTCAAAAAGTCAGAGAATGTTCGTCGGGAAAGGGAAATAGTAAAAACTATGTAAAAGGGAGATAAAGAAGAAAAAACTAAGGACAGATAGTGGGCCCGTTCAACAAACCCAGTTAATATAAACGCTCTAGTTTTGGTCAGGAAAACCTGGTATAACTACGCTCTAGTTATACTCATTTGTTGTTCTGTCGACCACAAATAATTGTGAACTGGGGAGGAGAAGCAAGAGAAGAAGCAAGAGCGAAAAAGTTGTGAAAAAGAAAAGTGAAAGTAGTACTTTTAGGGCAGAGAATGTCGTGTAAAAGTTAAAAACACGATGGAATGTTCGTCGGAAGAAGAGAAAGGTGATCATGTGTCAGGTAGAATATTATTATAATAATAGGAAATATGATTAAAAGAGACCTGTTTCTAGGTGACGTCGTTTTGAAGAAGTTAACCAACCCTTAACCACCAATAGACCAATTTAGACCGATTTCATAATTTGGAGATGGCAAAATACGACCACGATAATAATCTGTATTTTAAAATATGATCGTTTTCATGCTAACACTTATCAGGGACTAGTAAACAGTGGTTTAAACAACTAAAAATAATGAAGAAACAATACGAATCTCACCACACCCGACACTTAAGTGTCAATCTCCTTCTATAGTCACATTGTCAAGCTTAGGCCATCAATGATGGAAAGAATACGTATCATACTTTTCCTCGAATTTTGTTTGATGAACAAGTTGATAATTTGCTGTTATAACCAATTATGAAACGTATTACCGGAATATAGTCTTCAAATTTCAGTATTACTGCGAATACAGTATATCCACCAAAAGTAACACTATGTGGACGATGTGGACGATGTGTATAACTGGAAAACAAGGCACAACTACATTTTAAATTCTCAGTTACAATAAACGACATGTGTTCATATTAAAATAAATTATGTCAGCCACACGTGAGCTACGACAGGTGTTATTTAGCTAAACACGTGTCTATGTGTCAAGTAGAATATTATTATAATAATAAGAAATAGGATTAAAAGAGACCCGTTTCCAGGTGACGTCGTTTTGAAGAAGTTAACCAACCCTTTACCACCAATAGACCAATTTAAACCGATTTCATAATTTGGAGATGGCAAAATACGACCACGATAATAATCTGTATTTTAAAATATGATCGTTTTCATGCTAACACTTATCAGGAACTAGTAAACAGTGGTTTAAACAACTAAAAATAATGAAGAAATAATACGAATCTCACCACACCCGACACTTAAGTGTCAATCTCCTTCTATAGTCACATTGTCAAGCTTAGGCCATCAATGATGAAAAGAATACGTATCATACTTTTCCTTGAATTTTGTTTGATGAACAAGTTGATAAGTTGATAACCAATTATGAAACGTATTACCGGAATATAGTCTTCAAATTTCAGTATTACTGTGAATACGGTATATCCACCAAAAGTAACACTATGTGGACGATGTGTATAACTGGAAAACAAGGCACAACTACATTTTCAATTCCCAGTTACAATAAACGACATGTGTTTTCACTTGAACACGTGTCTTATTGGGTGGAACAAATAGACCCCACTACAATTACTTATTATTTTCCGGGTTTATATATTTTCTGCCCAAAACATACATTTCCAATTTTGAGTTTCCCCCCAAAACAGATGTTTCCAAATTTGAGTTTCCTCCAACATCAAAACTCATTAAAATATATGGGTTTATGCACAAATCACCAACCAAAACACAAAACACTCAGTTGTTTGCAAAAAAACAATTTCTTGCAAGAATGCCAAGTCTCGGCTCGTCGTCTGACTCGGAGATTTCAAGCAGGAGCCCTCAACCCGAATTGTACGAAGATTCTCGAATCCCGCGATTCTGTTATTGTCATCGTAAACCAATCATCCAAACTTCCCACACCGTTTTGGATCCGAGACGAAGATTCTTCACTTGCAATAAGGAATACATAAGTTCAGCTGTTGATTTTAATTTCGTATCAAAAATATTTATACGGTTTGTGTCTTGTAGAACCCCAGATGTCATCTCTTCAAGTGGTGTGATGAGGCGATGCTAGAAGAGATTGCAGATGTTCGCCATGATTTGACCGAGATGCAAGGCCGGAGTGGTTGGACTAGAACCATGAACCGGATTCACTCGACGGAGATTTCCCCACTACAGGAATCGGTAAACAACCTCAAGGAGGAAATGGTTGAGGCAAGGAGGTCTCATGCTCTCCTTTATGAGATGGTGTGTGACTTGGTTTTCAAAGAAATGGATAGGGAATTGGAACAGACGCGACGAACTAAGATATTTAAGGAAGTTAAGGACATGGTTGTTCTATCTGTTCCTGTTGTGGCCTCGGTTTCTTTAACTATCTACCTGTTCAAGTTGTTACGATTCATGGTTGTACTCAAGACTTACTCAATTTTCCGAAAAAAACATGTGGTTACACCAAATGATACTGAGTATTACATATTTCGATTTTCGGAAATACATGTGGTTACACCAATTGTTACCGAGTATTACATATTTCGATTTTCGGAAATACATGTGGTTAGACCAAATGATACCGAGTATTACATATTTTGATTTTCGAAAATACATGTGGTTATACCAAATGATACTGAGTATTACATATTTTGATTTTTGGAAATACTTGTGGTTACACCAATTGTTACCGAATATTACATATTTCGATTTTCGGAAATACATGTGGTTACACCAATTGTTACCGATTATTACATATTTCGATTTTCAGAAATACATGTGGTTACACCAATTGTTACCGAGTATTACATATTTCGATTTTCGGAAATACATGTGGTTACACCAAATGATACCGAGTATTACATATTTTGATTTTCGGAATTACATGTGGTTACACCAATTGTTACCGAGTATTAGGGTTTCCTTATTAGGGATTCCTATGTATTGACTGAGATAATATTATGGATAGAATAACACAGGAAATTTTACTAATATTTTTTTGTAAATAAAATATTATTTTACTGTCATAATTTTTAATTAATAAAATATTTTACAACGAAAAATAGTAACACCAGGAATTAATTCATGGCGTGTGTCTCGGTCATCAGGCGGGCCTCCTTCTTGAACCGCTCTGGTTCCAAGACGCACATGCGTGCGACGTCTGCGAGGTAGTTGTCATCTTCCTCGACCTTAGGGTGAAGCAGCATGTCATAAAGCGCTTAAAGGAGTTCCTTCACCGTCGTTCCAAACTTCCAGGTAGCGGTGACGAGTAGCGGATGGAAGACATGGGGTTTGTCGATGTTGGGGTGCAGAATCGGCGTCTTCCACGAAACCATTGGTGGCTTGAAGGGGTAATCCGGTGGGAAACGGATGGAGATGAAGAAGATGCCCCCTTCGTATGGACTACTAGGGGGGCCCAACAGCGTTGCTTGCCATTCTAAAATGTCTTCCGCCACCGGCCCTGCACTGAACCAACTCGCCGGAAACCGCACCAACTCCCTCAAATTAATCATGATCCACGCCTTAGGGGCCATTTTGAAGTGATAAAGAGAGAAACGATAGCACTAAATAGAGAGAAGAGGATTTAGAAGATAGATATGAGTGAGAGAGAGAGCGAGTTATATTTATGGAAAGAGAAAGGCAAAACCCTTGGGTGTGCCTCATATAATAAATACCCTTCAAAACCGTTCAGCCTTATCGTGCAGAGCAGTTAAAAGTCACATCTTTCTCTCCCCTGCTAAACCCGAAAAATATTTATTTACTTAATGTATTGAGTAAAAATCAAATACAGTGTTGGTAGTTGTACCAGTCTTACTGCAGTTAATGAAAGCATTAACAGCCGTAAGACTGGTACAACTACCAACACTAATGCAACGATTAAACACTTCGTATAGACAGTTTTTATTATATTAGTTTATTCACTTCTCCTTTTACAGAGATAAATAAACGCGTTTTCCCCTCTTTCCTCGTTTTCCATTCAACGCGTCTATACAATAAATCACGTAAGTAAATGGTGAGTAAACACTCCAAATATCATCCAGGGAACATTATCTATACACGAGATATTGTACTTAGCATTCTTCAAGTAGTCTCATCATTTCTAACAATACATAAACAAAATGGAGAAATCAGATGAAAAAAATATGATGAGAATGGTCTGATAATCATCAACCCACCACCTTTGAACATGAGATTTGGTGTGGTGGAACCTAAGTCGCCACCTTCGCCAACTGATTCTAAGATCGAGCAAGCAGAGCTGTGGGAACAATTCAAGCAAAATCTTCCAAAGGTAATATATTCTCTCTGTTTAATGGTTTATAAATATGTCCTGATCATGAGTTAAAATTTATATATATTTTTTTTTTCAGGAGAAGGAAAAAAACATCTCAGTCGATAAACCTTCCCACAAACGTTGTACAAAACCGGAACGAGAATTGATTCTGGATCTAGAGATAGGATTGAAGTGCATGCATTGCGGATTCGTGGAGAGAGAAATTCGAAACATGGACACATCCGAATGGGTAAGTAATTAGTCATTTTTTTTGTTATGACAAATCTCAAAAAAGTTGAAATGTATATGACTGGAAAATAATCAGTTGATGTTGTTTGGCTATATGATTTTTAAACTTATGTGAGATTTTCTACGTTTCTGTTCGAAGGGAGAGATGAAGAAAATAAAGAAGAAGATAAAAAAGAAGAGGTCTGGAATGTCATCGAATTACAAATAAAGCCTATTCTTTTATTTTTAAAAAAATTCATATATGTAATCTCCTATTTTTTTTTCCTCAGAACCTTGATATTTATGGTAATTTGGTAATTTATATTTGGAGAAATTATTTCTGGTTTGTTCAAAATTTTAATATTCGATAAATTAATAAACTCGATTAATTAATAAATTTCTTTGGTCCCAAATTTATGTTTTGGTTCAATTAATTTCATTATAAATTAATGAGACCTCTAAATTAATAACTCTCTCTAAAAATATAAGAGTCCCAATTATATTAATTTAGAGGATAGAGTTTATATTTTCGATAACGTATTAACGAGAGTAGCAGTTATTCCGATATTCCTCTCTCTCTCTCTCTCATACGGTCACGTTTATTTGACGTGACTACTCACTTCCTCTCACTTCGTCCATTTTCTATTATTTAAGTTCACAAAGAAGTTCCGAAATCCATTCTACTTCTTCATTACTTTCCCAAATCCATCACTTTTTCCTTTGTCCCCTCTCTTAGGGTTCCTCTCAGATTTTCCTTTTATATTACAAAATCCATCATTTTCTCTTAGGGTTTCAGAACTTTTCTCCACAAAACTCGGCCTCGACCACTTCATATATAAATCCATGGCTGAGAACTCCTACCTACTAGCCCTACCAGACGAACTACTGGAAAAGGTTCTCGCGAAGTCGGCTAACACAATTGGTGACCTTATACGGATTCGCTCGATTTGTCATAGGTTCAACGACTGCACCAGAGGCCCTGGCTTCTACGCTGAAGTTGATCCCTTTAATATGGGTCATCCAGAGGATCAAGATGTCCATCTCATCATCGATGTCTTCAGAGAGTTCTATGATGCACGAAATCCAGGCAAGATTTTCATGCGAGGTATGCAACTCTTTTTTCATCGAAAATATTTTGGAGGGATTCTACTGATCAAGAAAGTGGCGGATATGTCTACGGGATGTTCATGAAACTCGTTATGGAACATCCCGAGGGTGATGAGTACCTCAACAAACTAAGCCGGGAAACAATAAGGAAGTGCACCCGCGACCTCGTTGAAGAAGTATATCTTGGTTGGCCATTGGGATTGCCAGAGATATTCAATGAAGGCCACCGTCGCTTTTTACCGTGCCTCAATACTCTTATCCACTGTCCGTGCGGTATAGTTAACCAATGGGAGCGTTGGTGGAATGATGAGTATAAACCAGGGAACATCTGCGACTGCTGCTTCTTAACTCGCGAATGCGGAAGGTTCTTCCTATATGTGTACCGGGTAGTTAGGGTTTTTCCTGATATGGGAGACTGGTGAATGTGTCTGATGTTTTCTGTCTTATGTTTTTTGTTTTTTGTACTTTCTTATGTTCTGGATTCCGTATGTGCACATTTCGTTATGTTTAGTACTCCTTTATGTTTTGTACAAACATTATTCTAATAATTTTAAATCCAACTGTTTAGGCCTAGTATTCCACATATATAACTGGTTAAACCAAATTATACTACAATGGTTAAACCTAATAATACTAGGTTATACAATTGATATGTGGTTTTACCAATAATACCAAGTTTTCCCAATATTTGGTTTTCAATAATCCAAAATCAATAATAGAAATAGAAGAACACACCCTAATTCAGTTTAATCCAAATACAAATACATATATCAAATGTCATATGAGACTTAACGTCTCTGCTTTGTGTTTGGCCCTAGCTTCGATTGCTCTTGTTTCCGTTTACTTGCACCCACTTCTGCGTTCACAACGTCAGCACCGTCTGGTTCTACCTACACATACCAAGTAATACAACATATTGTTACCACGAAATATTAAGTACTACAACAACAATGGATATTACTCTTCAAACTTCAATACCCCTTTACTTCTAAGCAGGTACGGAGATCGGGCTACAAGCTGCTCCGCCTCTTTCAGCTCCGCCTCATTCATCTCCGGCTCTTTCTACTCCGGCTCTTTCTGCTCCGCCTCCTTCTGCTCCGCCTCCTTCTGCTCCGCTTCCTTCTGCTCCGCTTCCTTCTGCTCCGCCTCCTTCTGCTCTGATTCCTTCTGCTCCGCCTCCTTCTGCTCCGTTTCCTTCTGCTCCGCTTCCTTCTGCTCCGCTTCCTTCTGCTCCACTTCCTTCTGCTCCGGCTCCTTCTGCTTTGGCTCCTTCTGCTTCTTCTTCGGCTTCTACTTCGGCTGTTTCTTCTTCGACTGTTTCTGCTTCCTCGCTTTCTCAGTTTTCACCAGACTTTCAAGTTTCTCTCCAGCTTGATCATGTTCATGTTCTACATCATTTCGAAAAACTTCTCCTCCCTCATCTCCTGGTCCTTCCCTTTCTCTTCTTGTCTCTTTTACATATTGTTCTACAGAGCAGAGTCTTGTATCAAAGCCATCCATTCGGGCACTGATTCGGAGAAACTGAGCGTCCATACTCTTCTGCAAGCTCTGAAGCTGTTCCACAATTCCAAGAGGCACCACCTTCTCCGTCCCCACATCATTCTTAGCCGCTACAGGATGGTTTACCAACTCCTTATTATCTCGGGCATCAACATCGATCTTGCATATCTCTTTCCAGAATATCGGCTTCTTTTCCCCAACTAAACGCCTCGTCCAATTTTCAGGAACGATATCACCGATATCTTCCTCTTCATTCCTCTCCATGACTCCAGCAAGCATAATTACCTCATCCTCGGATGGTTGCAATATACTCTCGATGACCCTAGTGTTACCCAGTGTTTCATAGAGTTCCGACAAAGGGAAACCTTTTAGTGTGAATTGTTGGAACTTCTGCCTGCACATCCGGGGACAATCCCTCCCTGCTCCTCTAACATCTTCTCTGTATTTGTTCTTCAGACATGGGATGGCCTCAAAGGCTAGCAACTACACATAAACCCAAAAAATTACACTTACGCTCATAGTATTACATAGTTATAAATTCTTTATAATGCGACCCCATTGAAATGCCTCATTATGTGCTCAATCTCCTTCATATTTACATCGAATGAATACCTACCCCAAGGAAACCTTTTACAAGCCTCGAGATCATCCACAATCCTCAGGAATAAGGGGTCAACAGATGGTGCTCCCTTACCGGTTTTTGTTTTCCTACTAATTATAGAGGATAAGAAGTAGACGACACACATTTTCAACCGATCAGGATTAACTAGTCCTCGCATCGACTCTAGCTTTTACTCAACAGCAGCAAGGGAAGGGACGGTTTCCTGGAAATATCTATTTCTTAAACGAAGAATTTCCTATGCTCTCATAGTCCTCTGGGTACGGGAGACAGTTTAATCCACACAAAATGGCATGCTCTCTAAGGGAATAGCGAATTGGTACGCCATTCACTAAAAACCAAGCTTCCCTCTTCTTATTTGTGTTTGCTGTCCGAAGAAGAAGCAACCACATTCCCATCATCTTGTGTGTTGTGTCCTCATGCATGGCCCTATGCATATGCCAAAAGTGCTTGAACTATGGGTGTTCTGTAAACCATAACAGCTCATGTGGTTCAAGGTCTAGGGACTCCAATTTCGCAACAGCTTTGTGGATATAACATCTTGTTCCCAGCTTTATTGAATTATGATACTGACTGGGCTCGAAGAACATTCTCACGGGTGGCAATGGCTGATTCTCCTCCTCCTCAGCCTCAGCCTCAGTTCCCCTCCACAACACTATCTGATTATTACCCGTCTCTGATTCGGCAACTCCTTCTACCATATTCTCCTGCGACGATTCGGAATCTGAGTACAGTTCTGGTCTAGCATATCTAAACACTTTTTCGTTGCCTAAATCCATAACTCCTATTTTGTAATTGCCAACCGAATAGAGAACATATAAATCGAATTTTGGATTCTACACAAAACCGAGTTGAAATCTACAAAGCAATCTAGATAGAAATTAGAAATCAGAGGACGAAGACGAACGAACCTGATATAGCGAGGCGTTGATTTAAGACAGACAGCAGAAAATCACTCGTAGTTGTCCCAGAGAATACTAGGCGAAGACGACGACGAGAGAACGATTTCGAAATTTGAAAAAAACATTTCTCACACTTACCACAATTTTGTCTCCAATTTTTAATCCTAAACCCGATTTCTTCGGATTCAACCCGATATGACAGACTCGATGTGGATCTTCGTGGTTGGGTTAGTAAATATGAACTTTAGTAAGGACCTGCCAGTATTTGACCGCTTTTCTCCCTTTTCCTTGCTTTGAAATAAATCGAAAACAAATTAAATATTATAAGGAGGAGATCTGAAAATTTCTATAATGCGGAAGGAGTACGCGAGATTATTCTTCGAAGATGCGTGTGTAAATAAATATGTGATGCAAAAATTTTCTGTTTTGGGCATCCATTGCTAACTTCCTTATTTTATTTCCTCCATCTTTTTTAGTCTCCACCCTTTTTCTCTATTTTTTTCAGCTCCTTAAGTTTGAAGAAATTAACTAGAAATTGTAAAATTTTATTGTTTCCCCTATATGAGTAAGTTCATAATTTTTTTTTTTGCTGTGTTTTTATCCTGGCATGTTCGTTTATTATAAGCAAATATGCTCACGTTCCTTGAAATGAGGCTTTATGACGATCAACATTGTGGGAGTTAGTCTGAATACTTGCAGGTGTATCAAGGTCAACGAAGAAGAGCTGTGGTCAAAGACTTGGAACGAGAAAGAGTCTTCTTCAACAGAAAAAGCCTCAGTCTGAGAAAGAGTCTTCGAACGGTCTTGAAATCAAAAGGAATAAGCAGAGTCCATTCTCTGATTCCGAGGCAAGAAAAAGACTTCCCACCTAACTCGTACGAACTCAAGCAAGCAGAGGGAACACAAGCGTGCTTTCTGATACCGGAGGAGCAGAGCCTGCAGCAGCGCCTTCGTATCTGTGCACAAGGATTGCAAAGAGACAAAGTTTTGTATCTAGAATAATCTCTTTGAGGATATAAATAAGGTGAAGAGGGAATGTCTCTGTAAGAGTGTGATAGAGAGCTTGTGTAAAGTTGCAGAGAGAATATGGTTGTAGAAAGCTCGGTGTAGAGCTAAAGGATTTAGTGGATTCATCCGGAGAACCTCTCCGGGGAGACATAGCGACCCACATTGGGCGTGAACTCCTTAAATCGCCTGTGCCATTTTCTTTTCTGCATCCGTTTTCATACTTCTTCATACACACGAGTGAACTTGTTTTTCCGAGTGAGAGAGAGAGAGTTCAAGACACTAAAAGGTTTCTACTTTAGTGTTAAACAGAGCATAAATCTCAACAAATTGGTATCAGAGCTCCAGGTTCGGAGGTTTCTTATCTCAAGGTCTGAAGAAAGATGTCTTCCGCAAGAACGGAGGTAGAAAAGTTCGATGGAAAGGGAGACTACATGCTCTGGAAGGAAAAGCTGCTAGCTCATATCGAGATCTTGGGATTAGCAGAAGGTTTGGTAGAAGATGAAGCTCAAGAATCAGAAGATTCGTCTGCAGAAACACTCGAAGCAACAGTTAAAAGCAAAGACGAGGTTACTGCAGAGAAGTCTCTTTCTGAGAAGATGAAGAAGGTCAGATCTACCATTATCTTAAGCGTAGGAGACAATGTCCTCAGGAAAATCATCAAAGAAAAAACAGCTGCGGCCATGTTAAAGGTACTAGATCAGCTCTACATGGCTCTTCCTAATCGTATCTATCTGAAGCAAAGACTATATGGGTATAGTATGACTGATAGTATGACGATTGAGGAGAATATAAATGATTTTCTGAAGCTAATAACGGATCTAGAACACGTTAAAGTTTCTGTATCTGATGAGGATCAGGCTATCATTCTGCTTATGGCTCTTCCAAAGCCTTTTGAGCAACTAAAGGATACTCTGAAGTATGGAAAGACGTCTCTTTCCTTGGAAGAGATCATTGGAGCCGTTAGATCCAAGGAGCTCGAGTTGGGGGCAAGTGGTAAACTCTCAAGAGGTAGGTCAGAGGCGTTGTTCGTTCAAGACAGAGGAAGATCTGAGAAAAGGGAAAAACCGAATGACAAAGGCAAGCAGAAGCATCGGTCAAAGTCTAAAGGGAAAAAGACTTGTTGGATCTGCGGTAAAGACGGTCACTACAAGAAGCAGTGTTTCGTTTGGAAAGAAAGAAACAAACAAAGAGATGCTGGTGAATCGTCAAATGTCATAGGACAGGTTCAAGATGCTGCAGCGTTGATGGTTTCAGAGGTTTTGTTGTCGCTTGGAGATGAACTGAAGGAGAAATGGATCATGGATACTGGTTGTTCTTTCCACATGACTCCGAGAAGAGACTGGTTTGTAGAGCTCAACGAAGTAAACTCTGGAAAGGTCAGAATGGCAAATGACACTTACTCTGCAGTCAAAGGTATCGGAAGCATAAGGATCAAGAATGAAGACAATACAACAGTTCTTCTGACCAATGTAAGATACGTACCTGAAATGTCCAAGAATCTGATATCTCTTGGGACTTTAGAGGATCAGGGATGTTGGTTTCAGTCTAGAGAGGGAGTCATGAAGATCAACAAAGGATGCAGGACACTTATCAAAGGAAAGAAGACAGATACGCTTTACATTCTCAGCGGGTCTGTTCTCACAGGAGAAGCAAGTGTCTCAGTTGGCCCTAAAGACGAACCTCAACTATGGCATCGAAGGCTCGGACATATGAGTCAAAAGGGGATGAAAGTCCTACTAAAGAAAGGATATTTGGACAAAACCAGGGTCAAGGATATGACATTCTGTCAGGATTGTGTGTATGGAAAGACACACCGAGTCAGTTTTGGAACAGGGAAGCATGTAACAAAGGAGAAGCTGGATTACATTCATTCCAATCTATGGGGATCACCCAATGTTCCATTATCACTAGGGAAGTGTCAATACTTCATTTCATTTATAGATGATTACTCAAGAAAGACCTGGATCTATTTTCTTAAGAAGAAAGATGAAGCCTATGGAAGCTTTGTAGATTGGAAGAAGATGGTGGAGAATCAACTCGGTAGAAAGATCAAGACCCTCAGAACCGACAATGGACTTGAGTTCTGCAACAGAGAATTCGATGAGTATTGCAGAGATGAAGGAATTGTAAGACACAAAACATGTGCTTACACTCCACAGCAAAACGGAATTGCTGAAAGAATGAATCGAACCATTCTAGACAAAGTGAGAAGTGTTCTGAGTGAGTCTGGTCTACCTAAAAGCTTCTGGGCTGAAGCCGTTCAAATCAACAGGTCACCATCGTCTGCAGTTGATTTAGAGATTCCAGATGAAATCTGGACAGGAACGAAGCCAAGATACGATGAGATGAGAGTCTTTGGATCAGTGGCTTACATTCATAGTGATCAGGGAAAGCTAAATCCAAGGGCCAAGAAAGGAGTTTTCATCGGTTATCCTAGTGGAGTGAAAGGATACAAATTCTGGTTAGTTGAAGACAAGAAGTGCATCATATCTAGAGACGCTGTATTCCAAGAAGACAAGATGTACAAGCACTTAAATCAACAATCAGAGTCTGGAACAGAAACACAAAGCTCAAGGATACCCTTGATCTACGAAGTCAACAGTGGAGACTTCAAGGATCTAGGTGGAGCTGATAAGAGTCTAGAAGAAGATCAAGAAGTAGAACCTCACTCAAGTGCAGAAAGAAATGAGCAGGAAGACGAGAGCTCAGAAGAAGAAGAAAGTTCTCAGCTCAGCAGTGATCTCAGAACCTATCAGTTGGCAAGGGACCGAGAAAGAAGAGTGACCAGAAGACCTGAAAAGTTCAACGATTCAAACTTAGTAGAACTAGAAGAAGATCTAGTATCTGGCTTTGCTCTAATGGTGACAGAAGATGGAGGTTATCCTGAGCCATGCTGTTATGAAGAAGCCATGAGAGATATAGACTGGGATCAGTGGAAAGAAGCTATGGACGATGAAATGCATTCACAACAGAAGAATCAGACGTTCACCTTGATTAAGAGACCAAAGAACTGCAAAGTTATAGGCTGCAAATGGGTCTATAAGAGAAAAACAGGTGCAGAAGGATCCGATAAACCGAGATTCAAAGCCAGGCTAGTGGCAAAAGGGTACCTGCAGAAAGAAGGGGTCGACTATCAAGAGATCTTCTCACCTGTAGTGAAGCACGTCTCCATCAGGCTCATCCTGTCATATGTGGTTAACCTTGATCTAGAGTTGGAACAACTCGATGTTAAGACTGCATTCCTACATGGAAATCTTGATGAGTACATACTAATGGAACAACCTGAAGGCTATCAAGTTTTGAATGGAAAAAAAGAAGAAGATCAAGTTTGCTTACTAAGGAAATCTCTCTACGACCTGAAGCAAGCACCAAGGCAGTGGAACCAGAGATTCAATACCTTCATGAGGAATTCAGGTTACCAAAGAAGCAACTATGATTATTGTATTTACTACAAAAAGCTTGAAGACAACACCTATATCTATTTGCTCCTGTACGTCGATGACATGCTTATTGCAGCAAAAGATAAAGGAAAGATTCAAGAGCTGAAAGAGTTGTTGGGATCCGAGTTCGAAATGAAAGATTTGGGTGAAGCAAGGAAGATCTTGGGTATGGAAATCAAAAGAGATAGAAAGAATGGGACGCTTGAAGTATCTCAAGGGGATTATCTGAAGAAAGTTCTACATATGTATGGGATGGATCAGTCAAAGAAAGTGCAGACACCGTTGGGGACTCATTTCAAACTCAAGGCTGCCACAGAAGAAGAGTTGGTTGCTCAAGAAGAATACATGAAGACTATTCCTTACTCAAACGCAGTGGGAAGTATCATGTACTCTATGATCGGTTCAAGACCTGATCTGGCCTATCCTATGTGTGTAATCAGCCGTTTCATGAGCAAGCCATCAAAAGAACATTGGCTAGCTGTCAAGTGGGTTTTAAGGTACATCAACGGGTCTCAGGAGTTGAAGCTCAGCTACAAGAAACAGGACAGTGTGGAAATCAGAGGGTTTTGCGACTCAGACTACGCTGCGGATTTGGACAAGAGAAGATCAGTCACAGGGTTTGTTTTTACGGCAGGCGTCATTAGCTGGAAATCATGTTTACAAAAGGTCGTAGCCTTGTCTACAACAGAAGCAGAATATATGGCATTAACAGAGGCAGTGAAAGAAGCCATATGGTTGAAAGGTCTTGTTGCAGAGCTGGGATTCGAACAAGAAAATGTTGAAGTTATGTGTGATTCACAGAGTGCTATCGCCTTATCCAAGAACTCTGTGCATCATGAGAGAACCAAGCACATTAATGTGCGTCTGCATTTCATCAGGGATAAGATTGCAGAAGGAGACATCAAAGTTTTAAAGGTATCGACTATGTGGAATCCTGCAGACATCTTTACCAAGATTGTCCCTGTGAGCAAGCTTCAAAAGGCGTTGGAGCTGCTCAGAATATCAAGTCACTAAGAAGAGTGAAAGAATCCGGAGAGGGGAAGAATCCAAAGGAAACTAAATCAGGAACCTAAGCTAAGGTTAAGTATTCAAACCAAGGTGGAGTTTTGTGGGAGTTAGTCTGAATACTTGCAGGTGTATCAAGGTCAACGAAGAAGAGCTGTGGTCAAAGATTTGGAACGAGAAAGAGTCTTCTCCAACAGCAAAAGCCTCAGTCTGAGAAAGAGTCTTCTAACGGTCTTGAAATCAAAAGGAAGAAGCAGAGTCCATTCTCTGATTTCGAGGCAAGAAAAAGACTTCCCACCTAACTCGTACGAACTCAAGCAAGCAGAGGGAACACAAGCGTGCTTTCTGATACCGGAGGAGCAGAGCCTGCAGCAGCGCCTTCGTATCTGTGCACAAGGATTGCAAAGAGACAAAGTTTTGTATCTAGAATAATCTCTTTGAGGATATAAATAAGGTGAAGAGGGAATGTCTCTGTAAGAGTGTGATAGAGAGCTTGTGTAAAGTTGCAGAGAGAATATGGTTGTAGAAAGCTCGGTGTAGAGCTAAAGGATTTAGTGGATTCATCCGGAGAACCTCTCCGGGGAGACGTAGCGACCCACATTGGGCGTGAACTCCTTAAATTGCCTGTGCCATTTTCTTTTCTGCATCCGTTTTCATACTTCTTCATACACACGAGTGAACTTGTTTTTCCGAGTGAGAGAGAGAGAGTTCAAGACACTAAAAGGTTTCTACTTTAGTGTTAAACAGAGCATAAATCTCAACAAACATAGTAATAGTATCATTAAACGTATCCATTTTTCATACATATCGTGCTCTTTTAAGTAAAACTTCTAAATTTTATTTGTTTTTTAAATTTTATTTGTTAATGTTCCTTATGACAAAAAGTAAAACTTACAAATTTCACCAAATTGTATACATTAATGCAAACTTTTAACTTTATGTTCACGATACATGCGTACTATAAATATATTAAAATCTTAACACGAGAACCCACAATAAAAAAAAAAAGTAAGAAAGAACAAAATTTTGGTGTGTGCGGTGAAGACAATATGGAGCTTGGCACCGCAATAATCATAGGCGTCGTAATAGGCGTTATCATTTTTTCGGTCATAGTCGTCTTGCTTTATGTATTTTATTGCTATGGATCTCACCCATCCTGGTTTGACTCAGAGTAATGCGTAACTAGCTATTTCTCTTTCTATTATCATATGTATCGGTAATTTTATGTTTTTATTTTATGATGAGTTTAGAATAAGCAGGTTATCTGCACTAATTATCAGTGTTTTTTTTAGTTGGTTTAACAAGATGTAGTTTATTTATTTATTATAATTAATTATACTCTTTCTTATGAAGTAGATCAATCTTTGGTTTATATTTCTTATTACTGTACATGTTTTGTCGATTTTATTCAAAGATGAAACTGAGTCCAACGACAAACTAGATTATTGTAAACAAAAAATTGATGATCCACTCTAATCTATGAAGAGTTACAAATGCACAATCATACGCAACAATCCCACACAATCATACGCAAATCTTTTTTTTTTTTTGCGCTAGTGATATATATACTGTCTGGTTTTAATGAAACAATCTTTGCTTATTCCTCTTTTAATTATATTCTTTATCGAATACATCTCCTCTTTAGATTTATCATTGATCGCTATCATCAGCTTTGCTGGTTACAAGTTCATTTTGGGCCCAAAGTACGAATGACCTGACTTTAAAGTTGACCCACACCAAAATTATTTTTGAGATCTTCGCTCTCTCTCACTTTTTCTTCAAGTGATTCCGATTTGCGTTTTCACTACTTCTTCTTTAGTTCCTGAATTCTTGTGATCTGTGATGTGTCTCTGATCTCTCATCGGTTGAATCTGAATTGGATCCAGAAATTTATTTTGCTTGTTCTTGGCTTCAAAAGTTTTTGAATTAAAGAAGATTTATAATCTTTGATTTAATCCTCAAAAGTTTTTGGATTAATTTCGCTGGAAGAATAAAAGGAATTGAATTAGGTGTTACTTTGATTTGAACAGGTAATTGAACGATGTAGCGTGTGTTAAAAGAAAATGCGACGCTAGAAAAAAAAAAGAAAAAAAATGTTAAAAAACTTATAAAACACTAATTTTATTGTATTGTCTTTTTATATATATATATAAACCATTTTCCTACCACTTTTCCTATTAAATTCTAATTAGGGTTTCCATACCAGGTGAAAAAAAAACCTAAAACACAAACATAAGTACCATAATAGTTTAGAGCAATTGGATCAAGAAAATTTACATCATGCATAGGACAAATCATGCATATGAAAAATCCTGAAATTTTTGTTTATTGTTCAATAATATGGATCCACACTAATGTTAAACACTGACTTATGCTTTGAGCAATAATGAGTTCAACTTTTTTTTTTTAGATAAGATTAATATTAACTACTATGTTAGATACGGTGAACAAGACATGAAGATTAAACTCCATTAACCCTAATTTCCTTGAAAGCCCAAAATGTTACTTCAACTCCGTGAAAAAATTACCTAGCCAAATAAAGAAAAAAGCTTAGTGAATTTTGTCACCTAGTCCTTTGCAATAGATTTGACCATTAATAACAATCGAAAGTATTAGGTTAGATTTTGAGCTTTCTTCATTCATATTTGTTACAGAAACATATCATTGTTCGATTCTGTCAATGATCATTTCCAGATCCTCCGAAGATTGTATAGTAAAAGTTTGTCAATACCTCTTTCCCTTCTCTAAATTCAAGTTCTTTCAACTCATTCTGCAACAACAACATTTCAGAAGTCTTACTTTCAACATTGCTGGCCAAGAGATCCTCTACAGCTTTTGGCACTGTCGTTTCGACAAAACTAATAGGAGTTGCACCTTGCATCTCCCCCTTATTCTTATCTCCCCCAGCAGCTTTTCCAGCTTTCCTGCCCCTCCTTTTCTTTTGATGCTCTTTAGTGATGTCAAGCACGCCTTCATTTTCCACAAGTTCCACTTTTCTTCCAACTTCAACTTAAACACAAGGGAGATAAGTGTTTCCTCCTGGCCATTCAGATTCCTTAAACTCATGTTCTTTCAGCACCAACTTCTACAGTTTCCTCATCCCAATCAAAATCCATGTTGCCGACGCCTACTTCACCCAACTGTGTGTACTCAACCTTCAACTGCCCAATACAAGAATCTATTAGAGAATAAGAACTGTCAAATATAGTGTACACAAATGTAATGTACTAGCGACTACACAGTGTACACTTCCAAATAAAGTGTTCAACACTTTTGTAATTACACTATTGTTAGTTGATGGGTCTCAGTCATTTAGTATCTGGCCCAAATCCTATGTTTGTTGTTTATTGTAGATGGGCCAAAGCTGTGTACAAGCCCACTTCTGCAAAAGAGAAAAAATCAGCATTAAGGAGGAATTGGTGATCGTTTGTCCAAGCTATTATAAAAGGAAAGACTTTAAACAGAACCCTAATACGAGAGAGAGAAAAAGAGACGTAGTACAAGCAAGAGAAATAGAAGGAGAGAGAAGAGAAAAAGGGAATCCAAGAGAGCAACGAAGGAAGTTCGAGTCTTCTTTGTCGTGTGCTGTGATTCAAAGTTACTTCTCTTCTATTGTTCTAATCTGTGACTTGTACTTGAACACAAAGAGAGCGCCGGTTAGTGCGTTTGTGTATTCTTGATTGATAGTGGAGGTTGTGGGAGACGGTTCCCACCCCAGACGTAGCAGTTTAAGGCCGTGAACTGGGTGATCAAACGTGTGTGTCATTTAAGTTTCTAATTCATCTAATAGATCTAAGATCTAAGCACTCAGGAGAAGTTAAAAACCCTTACAAGTGGTATCAGAGCAATCCAGGTTTGAGTGCTAGAAAGATTTGGATTAGAGACTCAGTGATGACGACACAAAAGATGGAGGTGAGCATGTTTGACGGATCAGGTGATTTTGTGATCTGGAAGAAAAGGATGCTCGCATACTTAACCGTTCAAGGTTTGAAAGATGTTCTTTCGGAACCGACATCCAAAGAAGTGGATGTAAAAGAACCAGAAGCAATGAAGGAAAAGAGCAAAAATGATGCTTCAAGGCTGGAGCGAGATGAAAAGGCTTTGAATCTTATCTTCATGTGCGTTGGAGATCATGTCTTAAGGAAACTAGACAAGTGTGAAACCGCAGCTCAAGCGTGGGCTACTCTTGAGAGGCTTTACATGGCAAAGACTTTGCCTAATCGGGTCCATGCTCAGCTTAAAGTGTATTCTTTTAGAATGCAGGATTCAAGATCAATTGATCAGAATGTAGATGACTTCTTGAAGCTGATTGCAGATTTGAGCAACCTCAACATTGAGATACCAGAAGAGGTTCAAGCAATACTGCTACTCAACTCTCTTCCCTCTAGGTATGATTCTTTAAAGGATACTTTTAAGTATAGTAGGGAAGCTATTCAGTTGGAGGAAGTAGCTAGTGCTGCAAAATCTAAGGAGAGAGAACTGTCTGAAAATGAAAGGCTTTCAAGATCAGATGGAGAAGGGTTATATGTTGAGGCTAGAGCCAGATCAGAAAAGAGATCAGAGAATGGAAGAGGAAGGTCTAAGAGTAGAGGAAAGAAAAACAACAAAGGTTGTTTTATCTGTGGAGATGAAGGACATTGGAAGCGGGAATGTCCTCATAGAAAGAAACCTGCAGATTCTGCAAATGTTGCAACAGATTCAAAGGAACCAATGGTGTTAAGTGTCAGCACTCAAGATAGAAAGAAAGAATGGATTATGGATTCAGGCTGTTCATACCATAGTACACCAGACAAAGAAGTCTTGTTTGATTTCAAGGAGTTTGATGGTGGTAGAGTTTTGATGGCTAATAACACTCATTGTAACATCAAAGGAATGGGGAAGATTCGGATTTAGAATCCAGATGGTTCTGTAGTGATACTCAAGGATGTGAAATATATACCAGAGGTGAGTAGGAATCTTATTTCTTATGGAATGTTAGAGAAATCTGGTTGCAGGTATGAAAGAGGTAACTTCAAGGTTCAGTTCTACAAAGGAAAGAAGAAGGTAATATCTGGAAAATACCAAGGTGGTTTGTATTATCTTCAAGGCACAGTTTCTAAAGTTGACGTGAACATGCCAAAAGCTGAGGTAGAAGTGAAAAAGAAGAAGGTAAAGAAGGTGACATTCAGTGAGAATCTGATTCAAGGAGCAACTCCTTATGGTTTTGAGACAAGGGATTCATCAGCTCAAGGTGGAGACTCTTCTTCATCAGAAAAATCTGAGAGTTACGAAGTAATTGAGTCTAAGGAGAGCAAGGAAGAATCTGAGATAGAATCAACACTCGATGATATTTTTGAAAGTAAGAAGCGGATGCATCAGAAAAGTGTTGGAGAAGAAGAGAGTTTGAACAAAGAACTTGAGGTGAAAAATTTGGGAAAAGTTTCTAAGATATTGGGAATGGGTTTCTTTGGAGATAAGAGCTAAAGGGGATGTAGTTTTATCTACGGTTCACAAGGGTAAAAGTTCAATAAATTTTGTAACTGAAACAGTACCTGGACAAAAAGCTCAGGTTTGCTGCGATCTTCTCAACCTAGTTTGAAGTGTGGTGCAGCTTCAGGTAACTCCATTATCGACATGCTACTCTCGCAGGAAGAAGAACATAAAAACGGGTTGGTGATAAGATCTTTGATGTAATTTCTGTATATTGAATCGTAGAAGAGAGAGATACAAAGCTTCACCGTATCGTATTTACAAACTCATGACGTATGTAAAACGCATACAGGAATAGTAAGCTCAAACGCTACTTCCACAATAACAAAAACTGAATACGTATTTCTCAACAATTCTAGTATTTATACTAATTGTCTTCCAACTGCTTCTCTCACGCGTTTTCTTCACACGCTTAACCGTCTTCACTCCCGAGCTAATACCCAGCTAGACTCATGCAATGGAAGATTTGTCCAAGATAGCAACACTTCCAAACACCCTTCTTCATTATGACGCATGTCTAATAATTCGCTGGGTGCTACTACGATTTCATCAACATCAGATAAAACCGCTGGCAATGGTAGAACGTCGTGATTTGAACCCAAGGCTTCTTTCAAATGTGAAACATGGAAAACCGGATGAATCCTTGAATCGGATGGTAACTTCAAGCGATAAGCGACCTTCCCAATTCTCTCTAACACCTCAAAGGGTCCATAAAAACGGGCAGCAAGCTTTTGACAAATTCGACGAGCCACTGACTTTTGTCTATACGGTCGGAGTTTAAGAAACACCATACTTCCCACTTCAAAATTCACCTCTCGTCGATGTTTATCAGCTTGACTCCGCATCAACTCTTGAGCTCTCAACAGATGAAGCCGAATATGTTCCAACATCGAATCTCTTTCTTTCAGCATTTCCCCTAGCTCAAAATTAGCTGTTGAACCTTCTTCAAACCTCACAAGAGTTGGTGGTTCTCTCCCATAAACCACTGAGAATGGAGTATTTTTCAGGGCTGTGTGATAGTTTGTATTATACCACAATTCTGCCCATGAAAAAATTTTTGCCCATTTCCTTTGATGAGCTGATGCTAGACAACGGAGATAAGTCTCTAAACATCGGTTTAAAATCTCTGTTTGTCCGTCAGTTTGAGGATGGAACGCTGTACTATACTTCAACTTTGTTCTAGCTTGGTTAAAACATTTTTTCCAGAAATGACTGAGAAAAATCCGATCTCTGTCAGAGACAATGGTCTTGGAAAACCCATGTAAGCGAACAATTTTTTTAATGAACTTGTTCACCACCTGAGTTACAGTGAAAGGATGCTTTAATCCAATAAAATGGCCAAATTTGCTCAAGCGATCCACCACAACTAATATAGCATTGAATCCCATTGAACTTGGAAGACCTTCGATGAAGTCTAAACTGATATCTTCCCAAATAGCCTGTGGAATTGGTAAAGGCTGGAGAAGACCTGCTGGACTGAGGGTAGAATATTTATGAGTCTGACAGATTTTACACTCAGAGACAAATTTTTGTATGGTTTCACGCATCCCACTCCAGTGAAAAGACTGTTGAACTCTCTTTAGTGTTTTTAGTATACCCGAATGTCCTCCTACCACACCTTCATGTAACTCTGCGAGAATCAAGGGAATATATGCAGATGTTGCTGGTAATACCAATCTCCTTTTATACCACAGTTTACCATCTTTGACGACATAACCCGGTTTGACTGTTTCAGCATTATTTACTCGGTTGATCAGTATTTGAATCTCCGGGTCCTCCTCAATTTCCTTGAATATGTCCTGTAATTGGACCACAGAAGGTACTGTCATGGCCAATAAGGATGTGGTAACGTTTTCCAAAGGTGCTTGTAAACTCCGAGATAGTCCATCCGCCGCCTTGTTTTCGATGCCCGGCTTGTATACTATCTCGAAATCATAACCCAACAGTCGAGTAAGCCACTTTTGATGTTCCATCGTCACTTCTCTTTGTTCCAAAAGAAACTTAAGGCTTTTCTGATCGGTATGAACCACGAACTTCCGGCCTATTAGATAATGTTTTCATTTCTGAATAGATAGAACAATTGCCATTAGCTCCTGTTCATACACTGATTTCAACTGTTCGCGAGCAGTCAACCCACAACTGAAAAACGCTATTGGTCTCTATCTTTGCATTAGTAATGCTCCTAACCCAAAACCAGATGCATCAGTCTCCACCACGAAAGTGGCAAAGTCAAAACTGGTGCAGACGTCATCGCTTTCTTTAATGTATCAAAAGCAAGTTGAGTCTCACACGACCATTGAAACTTGTCCTTTTTTAATAGCTATGTTAAAGGTCGAGCCAACGTGCTGTATCCTTTCACAAAACTCCTATAATACCCTATGAGTCCTAGAAATCCGCATAATTCCTTCACTGTTTTGGGAGTAGGCCATTTTGTCATTGCTTCAGTCTTTTTTGGATCAGTTGCCACGCCTTCCTTTGAGATTATATGGCCCAAATAGTCCACTTCGTTTCTAGCAAATAAGCACTTCTTCTTGTTTGCATATAGTTGTTGTTCAGCAAAAATTTTCAGGTACAACCCTCAGATGAGCTTCGTGATCCTCCACACTTCGGCTATATACCAATATATCATCGAAGAACACTAGAACAAATTTCCGAAGGAATGCTCTGAACAAATCATTCATTAAAGATTGAAATGTTGCAGGCGCATTTGTGAGGCCAAATGGCATCACTAAGAATTCATAGTGGCCATCGTGTGTTCTAAAAGCTGTCTTTTCGATGTCACTCTCCTTCATTCGTATTTGTTGGTAGCCTGATCTCAGATCCAATTTCGAAAATATTACAGCTCCATGAAGTTCATCTAGTAGCTCGTCAATCATTGGTATGGGAAACTTGTCAGGAATTGTTGCTCGATTCTAAGCCATGTAGTCTACACAAAACCTCCAACTTGTGTCTTTCTTCTTGACTAAAAGAACTTGGCTTGAAAAAGGACTAACACTTTTCCTGATCGTTCCTGCATCCAACACATTTCTGCTACCATTTTTTCCATAACCTCTTTATGCATCTGGGGATAGCGGTATGGTCTCACATTCACCGGACCTTGTCCAGGCTGCAATGTAATACCATGTTCGCGGTCTCGACTTCGAGGTAATCCCGATGGAAGATCAAATACTTCCTCAAACTCTTGTAATAAGGTTACAATCAGCTCGGGAATCTTTTCTGTGGACTCTTCTTTTGGGATGTTCTTTTCAAACTCCAGACAGACGCCTTTTGATGTTATCACTGGATTCGGTGCAAGTGTCTTCAGAGATAACCTTTTTGTGTGCAAACTTGTGTCACCATACAAGGTAATCCACTGTCCTTGGTATTTAAAAGAGAATTCTTGTCGTTTCCAATCCACCTGACATTTACCAAGGGTTTCTAGCCACTGCACTCCCAATATCATATCCACATTTCCTAACTCCAATGCTATGAAATCTGTCGTGAATCTGAATCCTGACAACAAGAAAGATATGTCTTTACATGCTCCATTTCCTTTGATCTGTAATCCATTACCCAGTAACACTTCTAACTCCTTTTCTGTTGATAACTGTAACAGAGTTTTCTGCACCGTTGCTGACGATATAAAATTGTGGGAAGCCCCACTATCGAGCATGACCACCACCTGTGTCTTCCCGATAGTCCCGTGAATCTTTGTGGTCTTTGGTGTATCAATTGTCAGAAATGCGTTCAATGATAGATGTCTCAACTCACCCATCTGTTCAGTTTCTTCTTCAATGAATTCAAACATGTTCTCATCCAAGACTTCCACTTCAAATCCATTGAGTACTGTCAACACTCGTAGCTCTTGTTTCGGACAAACTTTATCGTGGCCTCTGAACCACTTGGCATCACACTTGAAACATAATCCCTGACTTCGTTTCACATCGAGTTCTGCGTCAGTGAATTTTTGGCGAGGTCTTATATTGGTTCGTCCTTGCGTTTGATTTTCTTTTGAATCCGTAGACTCAATAGTCAGCACTTTCGGTTTGAATGGTGTTGTATACTGAGTCCGTTGATTGTTGTAAAAGCTATTGATACGAGTATTGTTCTTTGATCCATACTCTCTCCGAGAACCATCACCAACTAACTTGCAAAAAGCACTACTCTCCATTGCAATATGATTAGCTAGCCCTTTCGGTTCCTTCATCTTGATAACTTCTTTCATTTCCAGTGTTAAACCATTGTAAAAGATGTCTTCCAAGCCTTTATCATCTACTCCTGTGACTTGTGACGACAGATCCTCAAACTCGGATACATAGTCTCCAATGGATCCCGTTTGTTTGATCGAGTACAAACGCTTTCCCGGTTCTTCCTCTAGTGATTCAACAAATCGTACCAACAACTTCGCTTTAAAGTCCCTCCAATCTCGGAAACCATGGCGTTTCTTTACCCAAACAAACCATTTCTTGACTTTACCAGCTAGTGAGAGAGCAACTAAATCGAGCTTCGCTTCATCATCGTAACGGCCAATATCGAAGAAATTCTCGACTTCCGCAATCCACACATATGGAGCACAACCATCGAATATTGGCATCTCGATTTTCTTAATCATGCTCTCTCTATTTGCTAAATCTGTATGACCTGACCGATAACCTAATGGTATTTCACTCCGATTCGTTCCAGTGAATGAATTTGGTTCCTGATTGTGATTTTGTGAGGAATTAGGGATTTCGATCGGTCGGACACCTCCGTCGGCTCGCGGTGGTAGCTTTGATTGTTGTTGAATCGCCATTAGTATCGAATTGAGTTTCTTGTTCATCTCTGCCATGCGATTTTCTGTTTGAGTCTTCGATTCGCAAAGCCGAGTGAAACCTCCTTGTAAGAACTCTAATTCATCGCGCATCGCCGATAATCCTCCATCTCCTTCGTCGCTGAATACTTCCGACGGCATATCTCCTTTCTGAGCTGATTCGATCTCGTCACGACGCACCATTTGATAAAATCTTTAATGTAATTTCTGTATACTGAATTGTAGAAGAGAGAGATACAAAGCTTCACCGTATCGTATTTACAAACTCATGACGTATGTAAAACGCATACAGGAATAGTAAGCTCATACGCTACTTCCACAATAACAAAAACTGAATACGTATTTCTCAACAATTCTAGTATTTATACTAACTGTCTTCCAACTGCTTCTCTCACGCGTTTTCTTCACACGCTTAACCGTCTTCACTCCTCTGTTCTCTTCCTTCCTTCTGTTCATTTCCTTCTTTTATACACATTAAGAGGTCTATCAGTTGGTTTTGGAAATGTTTTTATGTCGATAAAGTAAAATCATATTTGATTAATGGGTTAAAGGAGTTACCTGGAGGCGGCTAAAATTACGGTGAGGACACTTTGATTCCAGGTGGAGCTGTTAGGAGATTCAAGGGAAGACAAGTTAGCTCTGTTTTCATGAATCTGGGAAGCAAGTCGAGAGTACAAGGTTCAGGTTAAGGGATTTACCTGAGGTCATCTAAGTAGCTGAAGAACATTGGTTGTTCACTGGGAGAAGCTGCAAAGAAGATGAAATTGAGACTAGGGTTAGTTTCAGGTGGAGTAGCTGCAAACGATTCAAGAAGAGATTGATTTAAAGCTCAGTGCACATGAGATGAATCAACAGGTCGATAAAGATGAATCAAGTTTTGTGGAGAAGCTACGAAGTATAAAATCAAGTTCGGATTTCACAGTGTCTCGGAAATATCAGTTGATACAGAGACAGAGCAAGGAGGAGATGATGCAGGTTCGGAGGGTTACCTGATGTCATCCCAAAAAGCGGAGAAGATGAAGCAGTTCGTCGGAGAAGCTGATAAAGAGGAAAAGTCAAAAAAAATTTTAGAATTTTGGTGGACTGGAAATCTGATGCAGCACATCGTTGATTAATGGGCTTTTATGACAAACACGTCGCGGGCTTTAAACGTGTTTGTTCAACTATTATCTTCATCTTTTATTTCTAGTTTGTTTTCTTTTAGGATCAGATAAACACAAATCTTTTAGGATTAGGATCTTTCGTAATCTCTTTAGCTTATTATTTAAGGTCGTCGAATAGCCTTGTGATCGACACCTTTTTTTGACATTTAAAGCATTTATTCAAGAGCTTGTTTAAGCACTAAGAGGAGTACTCTTAATCCTTTGTCGTAGTCGAGCTTTCGACTGAGACAAAATCGAGATCGTTTCAAGCAATTCTTCGAGTTCTTGTTGTGATTTCGTTTACGTAGCTTCCGCCTCTCTATCAGTTGGTATCAGAATCGGTACGTTCCTGAAGGTTGTTGACGTTGAGACAATGCCTCCGAAGAAGAACATCAACAACACCGGTCACAACACTAATTCGACAAGTGATTGGACCGAGCTTCGTGCTACTCTCCTGGCGATGCAGGAGAACATTCAGGCGACGATTCACGCGTCTATTCAGGATATGGGCGAGACACTATTGACGCGTTTGGACGCTCGTATGCCAGGTCGTGCACAGGGTGAGGAGCGTATGAACAACCCCTTTGCAAATCGCGATGATAATGATGACGTGGAGGACGATGAGTATCCCAGGCGAGTTCGTCGTGATAATTACCATGGTGAAGGCGGCGACAACAGGTGGGAGTCCGGTTTTCATGTTGATATTCCGGAATTCCTAGGAGGAATTCGAGGTGATGAACTCCTTGACTGGATCGTTTCGGTGGAGGAGATACTCGACTTCAAACGAGTTCCCGAGGACAGACGTGTTCCTCTTGTGGCGATGAGATTTCGAGGTCATGCCGCGTCTTGGTGGAAGCAAGTGAAGTCGACAAGAACATGCACAGGGAAAGAGCTGATACAGTCCTGGGAGAAATTAAAAAAACACTTGCGCAAGGCCTTTCTTCCGCACAATTATGACCGCCAGATGTATACACGCTTACAGAATCTGCGGCAAGGGAGTCGTAGCGTGGAGGATTACGCGGAGGAATTCTCCGTCTTGCTCACTCGCAACGAGCTTCGTGATTCAAAGCCTCAGCTGGTATCTCGTTTCATTGGAGGTTTGCGCCCCCAGCTTCAAACGGCGATGGCACAGTTCGATCCTACGACGATCAGTGAAGCCTTCCGACGAGCTTCATCCTTTGAACAGCAGCTGAGATCGTCAGGTTGGACCTCTGGGTCTGTTCGAAACAGAACACAGGATCCTGCGAGTGTTGCTTCTTCTGCAACGCATAAGGACGTTGGTGATAATGTTGTGCAGTCGTCGCGCGTCACAGCGCCTCCGGAAGACCAAGCTTTACGCCGTTCTAGCCAGCCCAACGCACTAAGATGCTATTCTTGTGGCGAACAGGGGCATCGCCAGACAGCCTGTCCCCACCAGACGCGTCGTGGTCTTGTCGTCGGAGATACTACAATTGATTTGGCCGCGGCTTATGACTCAAAAGCAGAGGACGATGACCTTGAGGACTCTGAGATTGTTCCGACACACGGTGACACAGGACGACTTTTGGTGTTTCATCGCAATTGTGTCACACCTCGACGACAAGACGAACAGTGGTTGCGAACTAACATTTTTTGATCGACGTGTACGATTAAAGGACGTGTCTGCACTTTTATCGTCGATTCGGGCAGCTGCCGCAACGTGATATCTGCTTTTGCGGCTGACAAATTGGAGATTCCCAAGGAAGCCCACCCTGCTCCTTATACTCTTGGGTGGCTGTACGAGGGAGTTAGCGTCCGTATCACAGAACGTGCACTCGTGGCATTTTCTATTGGGCCACATTATCGCGATCGTACGTACTGCGATGTTGCTCCTATGGACGTCTGCCACCTCTTGTTGGGTCGTCCGTGGGAATTCGACAGGAAGATTATCCATGACGGAGCGCGTAATACCTACAGCTTCATATGGGAAACACATCAGATCCTTTTAGTCCCTTCACGTGAAGCTTCGTTACCTGCCCCGCCATCTCCGATCGTCTCTGAGCCGAACTCGCGTCGCACACCGGCACCATCGATAACAACACTCTTATGTTCATACTCTGATTTTACAGCTGAGTTGCGTAGGGAGGCATCGCGTATGCACTTCTGCCTTCGTCCCCTACGCGAGTCCTTTCTTCTCGCTCTACATCGGCACTTGATGCTGTTTTAGCAGAGTTTGTGGACGTCTTTCCTGACGAACTCCCTACACAGCTTCCACCACTTCGCGACATTCAGCACACTATTGATCTGGTGCCTGGTGCGACGCTTCCCAATCGTCCACACTACAGGATGAGTCCTCACGAACACGAGGAACTTCGTCGTCAAGTGGAAGATTTGCTTCGCAAAGGCCATATTCGTGAGAGTCTTAGCCCCTGTGCGGTACCAGCGTTGTTGATCCCAAAAAAGGATGGCACTTGGCGTATGTGTGTAGATAGTCGTGCGATCAATAAGATTACGGTGCGTTATCGATTTCCTATTCCACGCTTGGATGACTTACTCGATCAGATTGGATCAGCAACTGTCTTTTCAAAGATCGATTTGAAGAGTGGCTACCATCAAATTCGAATTCGCCCAGGTGACAAATGGAAGACGGCTTTCAAGACGCGAGAGGGTTTATTTGAGTGGCTAGTCATGCCATTTGGGTTATCAAATGCACCCAGTACGTTTATGCGTATCATGAATCAAGCCTTGCGTCCCTTCATAGGCAAATGTGTGGTGGTCTACTTCGATGATATCCTTATCTTCAGCGCTTCTATGGACGATCATGTACGACATATTCGTGATGTTTTGCTTGTTCTTCGCAAAGAAACATTTTTCGCGGCAAAGCAGAAGTGCGAATTTGGTGTTCCCGAAGTGCTTTTTCTGGGATATGTGGTGTCTGCAAAAGGTTTGGCGGTAGATATGTCTAAGATTGAAGCCGTCCAATCCTGGCGCGTACCGTCACGGAGGTTCGCAGCTTCCACGGATTAGCTTCTTTCTACCGGCGATTCGTGAGCCACTTTAGCTCTATAATGGCTCCGATCACGAGCTGTATGCGAGAAGGGAAATTTGAGTGGACTTCTGAGGCAGCCGCTGCTTTCGAATTAATCAAGGAGAAGCTCACTTCAGCCCCCATTTTGGTTTTGCCAGACTTCTCTGTCACGTTTGAGCTGCATTGTGATGCGTCGAAACTTGGCATTGGGGCCGTATTGAGTCAACTTGGGCGCCCTGTTGCTTTCTTTAGCGAGAAGTTAGCAGGCGCAAGAGGACGCTACAGCACTTACGATGTGGAATTCTATGCTATCGTCCAAGCAATTAAACACTGGAGACATTACTTGATTCACCGTGAGTTTGTTTTATTTACTGACCATGATGCACTTCGCCATCTTGATAGCCATGCAAAGGTTTCTGCGCGTCATGCTGCCTGGATTTCTTACCTGCAACAGTTCACATTCTCTATTCGTCATCAATCTGGCAAGACGAATCGAGTCGCGGATGCGTTGAGTCGCAGGCATTCTCTCCTTTCAACAATTCATACGACGGTGGTTGGATTGTCTTCCCTCGCGGAACTATATACGACTGACCCCTTTTTCAGTCGCATATTTGCAGAAGTATCGAATGGTCCGAATTCTGATTATACGCTCCAGGATGGTTTTCTTTTTAAGGGCCTACGGCTGTGTGTTCCTGAGTGTAGCTTGCGTACACAAATCATTCGTGAATTACACAATGAAGGACATGTGGGGAGGGATCGCACCCTGCAGCTTATCACGACGTCGTATTTTTGGCCGTCTCTGCATCGAGACGTTGAGCGATTTGTTGAGTGCTGTCGCATCTGTCAGCAGGCAAAGGGCAAGGCGTCTAATGCAGGCCTCTATTTGCCTCTTCGCATTCCGACTCAACCCTGGACTGATGTTAGTATGGACTTTGTTCTGGGGCTTCCTCGTACACAGCGTGGCAGTGACTCAATCTTTGTCGTTGTGGATCGTTTCTCGAAGATGGCGCATTTTATACCTTGTAAGAAGACAACAGATGCAGTGAGTGTGGCCATTTTGTTCTTTCGGGAAGTTTACCGCCTCCATGGATTACCAACTTCCATCGTATCGGACAGGGACACGCGGTTTCTTAGCCACTTTTGGAGATCCTTGTGGCGTTTGCTAGGGACGAGCCTAGACATGAGTTCGGCGTATCACCCTCAGACGGATGGCCAGACGGAGGTGACGAACAGGTCGCTGGGCAATCTTCTTCGCTGTTTGGTTGGTGATAACATCAAGTCATGGGACTCTAAGTTGTGCCAGGCAGAATTTGCGCACAACCACGCCGTTAATCGGAGTGTTGGTTTTTCACCTTTTCAGGTTGTGTACGGCGTCGTTCCTCGCTGCCCGCTGGACTTGTCAACACTTCCTGATCGCACGCGTCATCATGGTGAAGCTATTGACTTTGTGGACAGCCTGCAGCAGGTTCATCAGTCCGCGCGTGAAAATTTGGTTAAGTCTTCTGCTAAGTACAAGCTCGCAGCTGATGCGAAACGCCGTGAGGTGATCTACAACCCTGGCGACTTGGTTTGGGTAGTCTTGACGAAGGATCGTTTTTCGGTGGGCGACTACAACAAGCTCAAGTCGCGTAAAGTTGGACCGGTGGAGGTACTCGAGCGTATCAACGCAAATGCTTATCGAGTTCGTCTTCCAGCACACCTGCGCACTTCCGACGTGTTTAATGTGAAGCATCTTTCTCCATTTTATGGTGATAACGACCCTGTCGATTCGCGGACGAATCCTTCTTCACCTGGGGGGACCTGATGCAGCACATCGTTGATTAATGGGCTTTTATGACAAACACGTCGCGGGCTTTAAACGTGTTTGTTCAACTATTATCTTCATCTTTTATTTCTAGTTTGTTTTCTTTTAGGATCAGATAAACACAAATCTTTTAGGATTAGGATCTTTCGTAATCTCTTTAGCTTTTTTTTTAAGGTCGTCGAATAGCCTTGTGATCGACACCTTTTTTTGACATTTAAAGCATTTATTCAAGAGCTTGTTTAAGCACTAAGAGGAGTACTCTTAATCCTTTGTCGTAGTCGAGCTTTCGACTGAGACAAAATCGAGATCGTTTCAAGCAATTCTTCGAGTTCTTGTTGTGATTTCGTTTACGTAGCTTCCGCCTCTCTATCAAAATCTCAGAAAGGGTCAATTTCAAATCATCAGAACAAGGAGATGAAAAGGAGATTGAGGATACCTGAGAATACAGCGGATAACAGCGACAAAGGAATCGCAGGAGATGAAAATTTTCTGGTCGGAGAAATTTTTTTCATCTAATTTCACTATCAGAGAAAGTTAGCAACAATACGAGCATATCATGGTAAAAAAATGCTGTTTACTGGTCCCAAAAAACGAGTTTGTTGCCAATATAAAATGCTTATGTTTCTCAACCTCAACAATTCAGACATATTATTACGATTTGTAGCCCAAATTTTTGGTCATATTTTTCAGTTTTGTGACCTATTTTTATAGAGAGAGGGAGGTAAAAAGTATAATCATTGTCAAGTGTACAAATAGATCAAAGAACCTTTTGTTGCGAGAATGGTGTCTAGCAGTGAAAGAACGATGAACATGGTGTAAGACCGCAAAAATCCGATTGAAATCACGATTAGAAAATAGCAATATTATAAACGATATGTTAAGGTAAGAGATTAAAACGAGAGTTAGAAAACCCATTGAAAACAGACGAAAACACGGAGTCGAGATATGATCTCTTTCCTTAACTCAATAAATCGCCCGTAATGTGTGACGGTTTGTAACGATTTTTGAATCCCAGGATACAACCGTGATGAGACTATTACGCAACACCCTGCAAACTGAAATTATACTACGCTATAGCTCTCGAGACACTTACGATATTAAGACGAGAGGGATTTGCTGGAAAGAATTATTTGCTGTGTGTTTGGAGTATTCGAGAATTCGATTATAATTCGATGATCTAGAATGAGAGAAGATGGCGTCTATTTATACTGAAAGGTTCAGCTTGATCCGCAAGGAATAAGCTTTGGCGAAAAGGAATATTCACGAAATATTCTCCTTTTTCTGCAAGTAAAAGGATTCGGAAATCTTTCGTTATTATCTGGACGCAATCTTTTATTTCTTAAGATTTATCCTTTCAATATGCAAAAAATATATCGCAGGAACTACGAAGCCCACAACCCACACCCAGCTATATAGAGCCCAAGAGCCCAAGAGCCTTAAGAGCCAACTAAAAAATGCAACGAGCAACGAGCAACGAGCAACGAGCAACGAGTACGAGCCCGAGCCCGAGCCCGGCACCGGCACCGGCACCGGCGATGGCGGTGGCGGCGGCGCGCGTAGGTGTTTTTGCATAATGCCCTTTTACTTCCACAATGCTGCTGACCCTTATTGTGAGAAGGCCATATATATACAAGAGATTTTTCTCCTTGGTGAGCAATGTGGGACAAATACACTTCTACTAAACTTCCACTTTTAGTTATAGCCAATAGGAACATTTCATTTCCATAGGCTCAAACCCAAATCTCAAATGAATTTATAAGGTCCATTTGCTTATTAAACTTCATTTCTTATTCACACACAAACTCAATATTACAAGTCCAAATGCTTATTAATATTGGGTTCCAACACATGGAGCCACAGAGCACAAGACAAAAGTCAGTAGAATGAAGTAGCAAAGCGGTGAGATCAAACTTTCGACTATTTTTTTATTTCGTCAAATTTTATCTGTTTAATGAGGTCTCTAATACGACATACAGAGAGTGTCACTGTGTTTCCAACTCGCTCGACTGTTTTTAAAAATTGCTTTTTCCAACTAACACAGCCTTTACTATGCAGATTTAACCGTTTCGAAGCATGTCGTCGACGATGCAGACTATAATCTATCAGAAAGAGTAATGGGTAAAGGATGCTACCTGACGAAATCAAGGTTGACCATTTATTATTGACCGGAATACCTAGTATTGGTCGCATAGATGCTGAAAGGGACGACTGATTGAGAGCGGCCGAGGAACTCGCAATTTGGGAAGCTTTTCAAATATCCACCCACCAGGAAAGTTCACTCAGGGGAGGTTGATTCATAACATACTATGCAGGCAATTAGTGTCAAAATGGAGAAATGAGTTATTTTTCGTGTTAATGAGGTTTTCCTTGCGCGAATTTCACATTATTACAGGGTTACTTTGTCATACAATACCAAGGGAAAACGAGGTGTCAGAACATCAGAATCCAGATTCGATCACAGTTTTGAACAAGCTATTCGGTAGTAAAAAAAGAAATGACTGTTATAGAGGTTGTAGAAATGCTAATAGAAGACAAAAAAAAAAAAAACAACCAACGAGCAGATGCAGATGAACCCATGGAAAAGGTTTTGCCTGGTTCTCATTCTTTTGGTGGATAGTGTGGCTGTGTGCAATAACAAGGACCTCTAAATTACTCCAGACTATGTCTAAAATCAGTGGCGGACCCAGACAATTTTTTAAGGGGTGTGAAATTATTAGCTAAAAAAAAAAATTTTTGGTCTTTATGGAGGTTTGAAACTAGGTTTCGGTGGTTCAGAAAGCCATGCTCACCAACTTTGCTACTGATTTTTCACATTATTCTAATACAAAATTACATCTATTAAGGTTTAAAGGGTGTCATATGACACAGTATCCTCTTTACTAGGTCCGCCTCTGTCTAAAATGCTTTATGATTTTAAATACTTTTTAACATATCTGTGAGGCAGAAAGTCCTTCATTAATACAATGAAGAGGTTTGGACCTCTTGCTCAAAGCAAGAATTATCCGATAGATAAATTGAAGACACAATTGAAGCAGCAAAATAGTTGTTGTTACGGTTTTCCATTTGCACTTCAGTTACAAGCGTTTGAGGCGATACCCCTACTTCTGTCTAAGATCCCTGATAGAGGAGATGATTTAAGCTCAAACATCATTCACAAACAAAAGGAGATAAACCAGGTGGAAGCGGATCTGCAGGTTAGTACGTACACCAAGGTTGTACACCTATATACATTTCTCGGTTATGAGTATTGTTTGCTGAACACTTAACGTTAGCATTAGTGTTGAGCATGATAATAGTGTACAATAGCATAAGTACAAAAGTGTTGAACACTCTATTAAGAAGTGTACACTTTGTAGTTGCTAGTACATTACATTTTTTGTGTACACTATATTTGGCAGTTTCTATTCTCTAATAGATTCTTATATTTGGCAGTTGAGGGTTGAGTACACACTGTTGGGTGAGGTAGGCGTCAACAACATGGATTTCCATTGGGATGAGGAAGCTGTAGATGATAAGGTAGCCTATATGGAGAAGCTGTTGCTGAAAGAACACGAGTTTAAGGAATTCGAATGGCCAGGAGGAGACACTTCTCTCCCCTCTGTTAAAGTTGAAGTTGGCAGAAAAGTGGAACTTGTAGAAAATAAAGGCGTGCATGACGTCACTAAGGAGCATCAAAGGAAAGAAAGGGGCAGAAAACTGGAAAAACTGTTGGGAGAGATAAGAAATAAAGGGAAAACGCGAGACACAACTCCTATTTGTTTTAGTGACAGTGTTAGAAGCTGTAGAAGATCTCTTGGCCGGTAATGGTAAAAAAAAATTGTTTATAAACTGTTTTAAAATTATTCTATTTTGTTACAATATTATTCTAAAAAAATATTTTTTATATATAAACTTTATTTCGAAAGTTAGATATTAGTTTATATATCTAAATATTTCCTTAAATATAGGTCATATTAAATTTAAATTAAACTATTTATTTTTTTAATTATATTTAATGTTAAAATAGATATTAATTTAAATTACTCTAGACTTTCTTAAATATAGGTTAGATTTGATTTAACATATAAAATTTAAATAATTCCAGAATAACACATATGTGATTAACGAATTGTTATTTTCAATAATATCCAATCAAACTAAAATTTCACATATTTAAATCTGATAAATATTAATATTATATAGTAATTTGATAGGGTTAATTAGGTTTTTTTATAATTGTACTCTTATACAGGTTAGGTTATCAAAACATGCAGAATATTAAGATAAAAATTATTTCAAAATTAATAAATATTTATATTATATATAATATAAACAGATGTGTTAGAATTATGGTCTTCCATGGTTCTTTTCGGATTAATAAAATGAGCGAGTTAGAAATATACTTTTATAATAACAGTCATTTTTCAGTTAATAGAATGGTTGGATTAGAATTATAGTTTTATGATAGTGATCATAATAATACTAGAAAAAAAACTAAAAATAAATTATAATTAATAATAAAAATAAATCTCTATCACTGATTAAAAAAATTATATCTATAAAGAAAACATAAATTATTTTACATTTTTTGATTAAAAAAATTCTCGTACGGATGCACGGGAGGATAAAATCTAGTTATCAATTAAAGCAATGCTGATTGTTCTATGCTGACGAGTTGTTGTGTGTATATAAATTTCTAATATAAATCTAAGAAACAAAATCATATGGATATAAATCCCTATTATGGTTATCAAACCCAAAACCATTCTATTCAAGCTTCATGATTCCAAGACCAGTCCTATGTTTCGAGCCTACACTTTTAAATCATCTAACATGTTCTTCTCAAACCATGAATGTTTGCATTGTTTATAGTTTTTGGTTTCTGGTTTTTAGCTATTGGGTTTTGATTTTTGGATTTTGGTTTCTAAAATTTCAGACCAAAAACAAGATACACACCGTGGATTTAGTGTTAGAAAGCTTGATTTTGAGTCTTAAGAACCAATCCTTTATGTCATCTGAAATCTCAATCACCCTCATATCTGCTGTCTGATGGCTCTTCTTCATCTTTCTCGGCATCCAAAAGGCTGTAACAAAAGCAAAACCTCGTGTGGCTCAAATCTTCTCAAATCTAGCATTATCTGTATTCTAGATTGTTGCTCTATGTTGGATCTTCTCAAATCCACACTGCTAACATCGTGAAATTGTGCATAATCCAGCTTCTCGTCGGCTCCTTTCGAGATAAGACCAAAGACAAACTTGTTTTGAGAAAACCACTGCAACCTTTTACCAATCTGTTGAAACGCCATAGATTGAAGCTTAAGGATCCCATAGATAGCCTGAGCTCTGACAACATGTTGATATTTCTAGCAAAGTGATTCTAGCTTCATTAGTGGAGCTTTATCTAATTAAAATGAAATAGCTCATAAAGAGTTTTATTGTGTAAGAAAGTAAAAGAGGAGAAAACTAATTAAGAACACCGAGCAAATAGCAAATCTTTAAGATTGATATTAAAAAGAGGACAGGGAGGTGGCTCAATCGGCAACCCTAGTTAATTCATTTGATATATATATATATATATATATATATATATATATATATATGAATCAATTACTAGAATACCTAGTAACATAGACTTAGGTGTTGATTGGTTCACCCGCTATCACCAGTAAACGCTGCGTTTGCGGTTTGTAGCAGTTACTGACGTCTTATAACAATTATATAAATCGCTGCAAACCGCTTCGTATCGTTTTATACCGCTGGAATCCAAAAGTTACTTCCCACCAGCATTTGCGGTTGCGGGCGGTAGCGGTTGGATAAAAAAAAAGTCATGCTAAAAATAATGAAAAATCAAGTTAAAAACAATTATTAAAATCTAATCTTTACATTACTAGACATAATTTTGGGTAATGTTCCTAACAGTTGAAATAAAATATTATTCTAAAATTTATTAGTTTTTAAAATAATTATATTGTATTTATTTATATTTTTTATTAATTATTTTGAACTAGTGATTTTGATATTAAACATAAGAATATAGTTTTATATTTTTTCATAATTATTTTTGATATTTATTTTGGTAATTTTATGTTTAACCACTAAAATATTCGCTGGTTCACCAGTTAAAAATATCTCGCAAGCGGATCCGCCTTAAAAATTTTAACCAGTCGTGCAAACCGCTTAATAACGTTCAAAATCATAATCGTCTATTTCCGCAAATTCTCGTACTCGCAACCGCAACCGCTGCGTTTAAACCAGTCAGGCCCTTAGAAACAATGGGCTTGTGAATGATATTAGGCTTCAATAGTGTGTATGACTATTTCCGCACAAATATGAGATTTAAATCTACGATATCTGCAAGGAAATGCGTTGGCGGCTCTTCAAAGTTACCACACAAGAGCAAACTGCAAAAATACCCACCACAAGCAACATTGGTAACTAGTTTTATCATTTCATCGAAACTTTGCAAGATGGTTTGGTCGATGTGAATTAAAAAAGACTGGACGATTTGCTATGATGCTACAATTATTATTGGTAGATATATGGAATATATCCGTTTCTAGTATATTTGCAAATATTGTGTATAGTTTGCATATATCTCTAGTATGTAACCTTCCTCTTTCTATGGGAATTTAGGGTAAATACATATATATATATATATATATATATATATATTGATCTTCGGCTCCTACATCAACACAAGAAAACCTCCATACAACATTGGCTTTTTTTGACATGGTATTAGAGCTTTGATTCGCAAACCTAGCTCATTTTTTTCGCTTACATTTTTTCTTCTCATCTATTCACTCTTCGTGTTCTTCGCTGTGATTCGATATGGAAAAAGACAAAGAAAGTGGGAACAATTCGGAGTTGTCGGCGACTAAAACCTCCTGGATTTAAGAAGTGAACGAGACTCTCCTGGATTTTTGGGTCAAGTTTGGCGCTGATGCCGACCTGGCCCTCTGGTCGTATCTCGTCGATGCAGAATTGTGTGATGACCTCTTGCTTTGGTTTTGTCTTCTGGAGGATAAGGTCGGTTGTTGTGTTTTGAGAGCTAATCATGCAGGCTTGGTTAGCGGATCGAAGTTTGCATTCGTTGGTATAGCAGGATCGAGCTACTGCTTGATTACCCTTAAGAGTGTATATGCCATCAGGAGTTGAAAACTTGAGGCATTGGTGATAGGTGGACGCTACGGCTTTCATCGCGTGGAGCCAATGTGTTCCTAAGATGGCGTTGTAGATTGCTGGTTTGTCGAGGATGAGAAAACCTTGTGTAGCGACAATGGCACAAAGTTCATGTGCATGTCATCTTTCTTCCGTGAGCGCATTCTTACTGCCGCTTACCTGATTAATCACACTCCTACTCCTCTCCTTGCCGTAAAACCACCTTTTGAAAACTTTATAATCGTCATACACCGCTTTCATCACTTACGCATCTTCGATTGTTTATGCTATGCCCATAATCAACATCACAAGGGTGATAAATTTGCCTCCAGAAGCATTAAAGGTTTTTTCATCGGGTATCCTTATGGGTAGAAGGGTTGGCGTGTTTTTGACTTGGCCTCCGGCAAAAATTTTATGTCTCGTGAGGTTGTCTTTTGCGAGTCTGAGTTTCCATTCGCCTCAGAATGATTTTTCGCCTCTTACCGGTGATTCTTTGCCCCTTTGTGATGGACTTGATTTTGGATAAGCTGATGTCTCTCCTCCTTCTGTGTTGAAATCACCATTGTTATCTGCAATAGAGATTACACGGGAAAAAGGCCGATTAGTACCTCAACACCATCATCTGCTACCAATAAATACCCAAACCATTTTGATAGGTTAATCAGTACCTGAACTTATTAAAATCAGTAAATACATACCTCAACAATATTTTTGTGGCCAATAAGTACATTGACTTTCTGTCTGTTAGTCAAACATATTAACTTGCAAACGGAATCCGACTTGGATACCACTGTGGATACTCTATTCGAATGAAACTAATACGACGCCGTTTAAGGTTAAAAATCTAGAAAAAAGGCAAAAACGACGTCATTTTAAATTTATTATCCATTAAAAAAAAATACAGCATCTATATCTTCTTTCGTGGGAGAAAAACATTGATAGTTAGGATTTGGGTGGTGTTCAAAATCAAATTGGAATGACTTCATCGTCGAATGCTAACGCTTCTTCGGAGATTCATGGTAGGTTTAGGTTTGCAATTTTGGTTTTGATTTTGATTCAAACACTTTCGGAAAATCAAATCGAAAATTTCAATTTTGATTTCTTTAATGTATAATAAATTTAAAACGACGTCGTTTTGGCCAAAAAACATTATTGAGGTATGTATTTACCGATTTTAATAAGTTCAGGTACTGATTAACCTATTAAAATTGGTTGGGTATTTTTTGGTACCAGATGATGGTGTTGAGGTACTAATCGGCCTTTTTCCCGAGATTACACCTCAACCAACAACTTATTTTGAACCAGCTTCTGCAATTGAACCAGCATTTGTTATCACTCTTGTACCGATTTCTGTTACTGAACCAGAACAAGTAATTACTACCGAACCGGTTTCCATTATTGAACCAAATCCGGATATTCAGACTGACTCAGTGACTCAGATTCTCCAGTTCGTTCCAATTTGCAAATTGAAGATATCCTCGTCAACTGCTGCTTTTGACTCTTTGCGCGTTGTTTCGTCTTCACCAACGACTTCATCATTGTCGCCTGATCAGTCTTCTGCATCTCCAATGACTTCATCTCCTTTGGGTTCTTCTGTGACTATGCCTGCTTCCTCATCTGATGAGATTATTGAAGGGTGATTTGCATCAATATTATGTTTGGAGGAGCAAATTAGGCGAATGGCATCGAAAAGGAGTCAATTCAGTGTGTAGCAGAAGTCAACCAAAAAGTAGGGATGGAAAAGACACTATGCCCCTTGCTCCCGTAAAGAAGACATTGCTTTTTCTGTGTCAGATAGGGACCACATGATGATAGTTAAGCGCGGACGCTACCTGGTTTTGGCGACACTACCAACGTTAACTTTAGTAACTTTTTGCCCATCCCTTATGTTGTTTGTCGTATAGTTAATTGTACGGATCGGTTAAGTGGAGGGGACCCTTGGGATCTCAAATAAATAGCCAACAAGAAAGTCCCATAAACCGCCTCTAGTAAACAATTGTCTTAGGGCTTGTCTACTTCTTGGTTTACCAAGGTATGTCTACTTCTGTGGAAAAAATCCGACTACGAACCATTTTGTAGTTGGCTATTTATTAACCTCTTCACCCTTGTTTGTGTAGATGGCAGGAAGGCAGATGGTGTTGTTGGTGAAAGGGAAATAGTTCAAACAGAGCAACGGAGTGTGGACTTTCCTTACGGACCGCACTGGGAATACTAAAGCGGTGTTCCTAAGCGCGCGGATGATATTTTGTGAGGTGGTAAAGCTCGTTAAGAAGAAAATGGGTATCAAGGAAGATGTCGGCATAACACTTACTTTCCAGTGGCCCTCATACATGCTGATGGACGACGGCCGCGACGCGCCACCGGTGCTGATGTCGTCAGATGACGAAGTGTCTCTTTTTGTGGAAATGAGGTCGGAAATCGACCAGCTGAACCTGTGCGTCACCACAGACGAGATTGTGAGTGTACCTGGAAAAAAAGGAAAGAGCTTTGGTTGTCCACGGCACGACGGAGGATGACGACGCGGGCGGTGACGGTAAGACGTCTACAAATAGCTGACTATCGCATAGTCCACTACATGTTATACATAAATATGTCTAATACGGTATGTAGTTAACTATAATATCGATGGTATCCTTGTGTGACATAGTTAACTATTTACCCATATATTCACGCCATAAACAGAAAATTTCACTTCAGGATGGTAAGACGTCTACAAATAGCTGACTATGGCATAGTCCACTACATATTATACATAAATATGTTTAATACGATATGTAGTTAACTATAATATCGATGGTATCCTTCTATGACATAGTTAACTATTTACCCATATATTCAGAAAGTGAGTTTATATTCACAAAAACACCATTGGGTAGTCGTAGTTATTTATTGTTAACCTTCTCATGGTAGTTGTCTATTGGTGCAGTCCCGTCTAATGAAGAAGAGTGTGAGAGGCTGGACGAGTTAGCTGTCATCTCTTTGGCCAGAGAGGAGCCGGACTTTGAGAAGGGTGAAGATTTCGTCGGAGAGGGTAACCAAGAGAATGTGGATGATGCTGGTGAGGAGGTACCCCTCGAGGATAACAGTGACGCTGAAATAGCTCGTACCAAAGGAAAGGCTAAAGTGCCGGATTGTGGACCTGGTTATGTGCCGGATAGTGGAGCCTATGAAAAGGGAGAGTGTAGCCGCAATTCAAGCAGGTACAGTTGCGCAGACGAAACTATTAATGGTGTTTTCTCTGAGACAGATGAGGTACCAGCAATGTTTGGAAGGGATGCTCTGCCGGTTGTGGATGAGGTTTCTGATGATGGTATGTATATATATATATGTAACTACCTTCATAGCTGTTTACCATTGATGGTAAGTATATATATATATATATATATATATATATATGTAACTACCTTCAATTAAATCGATTTTCAGGGATAGACGGTGCATTGAGAGAAATGCGATACAAAGGGGATGGTATTTTTGTTGGCAGAATCTTCAGAAACAAGGTGGAGTGTAAAATTAAGTTGGCTATTCACGCCATAAACAGAAAATTTCACTTCAGGACCCCACGGTCAACACCCAACTACATGGAGTTTCTTTGCATCAATGAGACATGTCCATGGCGGGTATACGCTTCCCTCATGGGTGCGAGTGGGAACTTCCAAATTAAGAAGGCCAAACTGAAGCACACATGCCCAATTGAAGACCGTCAGAAATATCACAAACAAGCGACAACACAAGTGATTGGTGAGCTCATCCAGACAAGATTTATCGCAGGACAAAGAGGTCCTGGCCCAATCGAAATCCAGCGAATCATGCTTCAGGAGTTCCAAGTGAATTATTTCGTCACCTTGTTCTTCAAGAGCACACGAATCGGTATCTGACTATAACTAGTTGACTCCTTGAATGACGTAACAGATATTTTTGGTGTTGTGTCTACTTATGAAATGTAGGTCAACATTTCATATTGGAAGGCGTGGAGGTGCAGGGAACTTGCATTGGAGAAAGCATTTGGTTCAGTCTCTGGAAGTTTCGCATTGCTCCCTTCTTACTTGGAGAATCTGCAAAACTCTAACCCTGGGACAGTTTGCAAAACAGAGTTCGGTGTGGACAAAAATGGTTGTCAAAGATTCAAGTACCTATTCATATCGTTTGCTGCTTCAATAGCTGGACTCCCATATTTAAGACCGGTGGTGATTATTGATGGTAAGTTAGTGACTACAAAAATAGGACTCGTTGCTAGTTGACTACTCATATCATTATAACATTGTTAGTAATTGACTACGTTGGTAATTGACTACTATGTAAACACTTTCCACTTAGCAATGTACACGACGCTACTTACTTAGACCTCTCTATTCGTGCAGGGACCCATCTGGTAGGCAGGTATGGGGGCTGTCTGATATGTGCCAGTGCTCAAGATGGGAACTTTCAGATCTACCCAATTGCATATGCAGTTGTGGACAGCGAGAACGATGCATCTTATGAATGGTTTTTCAATTGCTTGAAAACTATAATTTCCAATGACCGTGATATTATGTTTGTTTCAGACAGACACGGGAGCATCTACTCTGGTCTCAACAAGGTTAGAACTAGATAGCTACTCTATGATTACAAGTAACCGATAATTGTTTATATATAGTGGACTACTAAACATTACCTGTCTTTCTTTGATTTTAGGTGTTCCCTGCTGCCGGCCATGGGGCGTGTCTTGTTCACCTAGCAAGGAACATCACCGCACGGTTTAAAGAAAGCCGGCTGCCTGGTCTGATGGTATCAGCTGCTAAAGCGTATACTGTGAATGAGTTCCATCAGATATTTGCAGATCTACAAAACATAAGTCCTAGCTGTGCGAAGTACTTATTGGATTTAGGACTGCCACGCTGGACGCGGGCATACTGCAACGGCGAACGATACAACGTTATGACTACGAACGTTGCGGAGTCTCTCAACAAGGTCTTGAAAGAGTGTAGGGAATTTCCACTAATCTCGATGCTTGAGGCCATCAGGATGAGTCTTATCAGCTGGTTTGTAAGGAGGAAAGCTGCTTCAGCGGCACAGCAACATGCTATCAATCCGAAAGTACGTGACCTGATGGACGAAAACTTCCATAGTTGCACCGAGTTAAAGGTAAAATAGTAGTCGACTACAAACTATCGGTTATCAGTTAATATGTCTATTTATTTGTTGTATTTGGCTACTTGTAATGGACTATGTTGATATTTAGGTTGTTGTGGTCGGAGATGATGAGTATGAAGTTTACGACAGACAGGGGGAAAGGTTCGAAGTGAACCTTGTTTTAAAGACTTGCAGCTGCAGGGAGTTTCAAATGCTTCTCATACCATGCCGTCATGCAATGGCAGCTTCTTCGTGCAGCAAGATTGAGCTCGATAAGCTTGTGGGGGAGGTGTACACAACAAGGTACACGAGATCCCTTTATGAAGGAGCTTTCCACCAAGTACCAACGCCTGTAAGTTCTGGTGGGACAGAACTACTTCCACCACTGATGCGCCGACCCCCAGGCAGACCAAGGAAAACAAGGATCCCATCCCGGGGAGAGCTGAAGGTAGTAATTAATTATGTTAGTATGTGTCTACCGCATAGTCATTTACGTGTCTTCTGTACTAAACCGTTTGCTTAATTGTTTACAATCGTTTTATCACTTAAACAGAGGCGTTCGAGGAAGACGACGAGGATTTGCAGCAGGTGTCTTGGAAAGGGTCACAACAGAGCTTCATGCAAACTTCCGGTGCATGAAAGGTAAGTCAAGTCGCAGGGGTTATGTAGGAATGAGGCAGGGAGAAATCGGATATGATGCACTTCAAGGCAATTTAAGGGTCAACATTTTATGTCGGTTCTTATCTCGTGCTTATTTGAAGCTTTTTTGGTATTATGCATCCTATAATATGTAATTTGGATATTGGAAAGGGATCACTATTGGAAATTTTTTTGTAAGGCCTCAGATACTTTTCTCTCCTACTTATTTTGTTATTTCTGAATTCGAGACTATGGTAAAATATGTTCTTTAATATTGTCATTGTTGGTTCATTGGGATTAACTTGAGTTACTAGCTCCCCGTGATAGTCATCTACTTGTAGTTAATTATCAATTCCCAAGAAATAGTACCAATATTTCCCTTAACTTAAATTAATAATTATGCAGTTTGGATTTACATTTGTGAGACTTTATGTGATAATCAGCTACTTGTAGACATATACTAGTTTGTAAGGATATGTATTTGTAAAAAACAGATGACTAGTAGTAGTTATTAATGACGAAGTTTATAACACACACAAACATAATAAAATGCTAAAACTATAAGTACCTAAAGCGAAATGCGATGTTTGACAGATGATAAGTTCATAAAACAACTAGAAAATAGGGTTCTCTAGGAAATATGGTGAGGATCAAGTTGGAGGGTCTTGGGAATGACGACGTCGGCTAGAGAAGGCGGCTCGATCAAACATAGGAGATCATACGCAAACTTAAGAGATGCATCACGAAGAACATCATCACCCACAACAGTGTCTAGAGGCATATTGGCAGCGTGCAACTGAAGAGACATGAGTGCCAGCACACCGAGATGGCCTTGCGGACACAAAACAAAATATATAGTTAACTACATGTAATGACATACTAAGTATCTGACCTTTTGATAAAGTAGCACATACCAGATGCCGATGTCTGGAACATTGGTTTCACAATTTTAATTGTGAACGGCGTTAGATCGTCGGCTTTCATCTCGGAATTGTAGGCCACTCTCCTGATAAAATGTGGTAGAGTCTGTGCTAGCGGTGCAACACTTGTTTTAAGTTTTATCTCTTTGAGAGTCGCATACGCATTCAATACCATAACCTTGTGGCTTTCGAAATCGATGCATAGACCCACCCAGTATCGGTCATCAACTTGGTAAGGACAATAAATGTGAGCAACCTGAGTGTACCATGAGCGCCTGGATTTGACGTATGCGGCTGAACCAGTAGGGAGTGAGAGAGGTTTTCTTTTCGGGGGATTTGTTAATTGTGGAAGGAGTTCAACAATGCCGTGAATGAAGGTGTACTCAACGTAATCATAAGTGCACTGATCGTCGTTTAATTCGGCCAATTGGTGACGGAATAACCTAAGAACGCTGTCGATAGTCTACAATAAAAAGAGGGAAAAATCAAACATAAGTAGTCAGCTATTTATTATGAATAAGTAGTCGACTATTTAAATGACTTACCATGACGGAAATTGGGTATTTCAAATCGACGATCTCTTTCAAAATGTTCACTGATAGGACAATTCCATCCCAGCTAGGCAAATGCCTACAGAATCCAATAAACAAAAGGTAATGTCATCTGCCGTCAAAAACCGATCAACAACAACTAAAGATTATACTCACCGACTGTCTTTCATTCTACTCTGCAGGAGGATGACTTGTTCAAAGTTCGGTGTTGGAAAGAAGTGCGACAGCTCAACCGATTTCTCATTCTTCTTAACACGTTTTTGTCGGGGGAATATAAAATCGGTCATCTGTGATGAAGGCACGGGTAGTCGTTTACTCTTGCGAATAGCTCCTTGTCCTTCTGCTCCCTTTTTAGATGGTTGGGCCATGTTTTTTTCTTCCTGTGTAAGACCAAGTGACCAACCAGGAGGCTCAACCCCTGCTGGAATTTCGATCTCTGCCTCAGGATTTGTAGGTTCAAGAATAGTGTTCTGGGTCTCCAGCATGACCTAGGTAACATTAGTAAACAATAAAAAAGTAGTCGATTATTTATGTAACACACTACGTTTTATACGTCTATATAGAGAACGTAATCGACTACTTTATGAACCTGCGGATCGTGAACCCCAAGAGGGACATCTTTATCGGCACCGGATTGGTCGTTCGCATCTAAAACCTAAGTACAATAGAATAGATAATCGACTAAGTTAGACGCATAGCCTAATACAAATATAGAAAGTAATCGACTATTTTATGAACCTGCGGTTCTGGAGGGACATCTTTGTCGGCCACAGTTTGTTCGTTAGCTTCTAAAACCTAAGTATCAAAGCATAAATAGTCGACTAAGTTAGACGCATAGTCAAAGACAATATATAAAAGATATAATAATAGATAGTCATCTATTGTACACTAACCAGATCTTTATGTGGGAGTCCAGAAACGATAGACGAAAACTCGTTGACATCGGTTTGGTCCTTGTCTTGTAATACCTGAGACTTCCGGTGGCAGATAATTGATAACAGAGATGAACTTACTTATAACCGATAAACAATGGTAAAAACATCTACTCACACTAACCGGTCGTTGTGGTGGGAGTCCAGAAATAAAAGGCACGTGAAGGGAGTTATCCTCGAAGGTCTGGGTCTGCTCTGCCAGCTTCTCCTACAAAGGTAGTGAAAACAAAACAGACGAGGTTATTAACTATTTTATAAATAGTAGTCAACTAGTTATACCAACCTGATCGTATGGTGGGTCACTTGTGTTGACGTGTGTAACCCCATCGTCTTCCATTTGACGTGTGCTAGCAATGTCGGAATCGTACTCAGAAACCTTTGGATGACTTTCTGGAGGGTCTAAATTGGCCTACAATAACCTAATAAATTAACGAGATAACTTATTTGAGTATATACTTACTAATAGTTGTCTACTTACCTGTGCGGGTGGGGACAAAATAGGATGAGTTTCTGAACTGTCTACATTGACCTACATAAACGATAGGCAGTTAAAGTAATTACAACTTACGTAGATGCATACTAATAGTTGTCTACGTACTTTTACAGGTGGGGACAAAATAAGCTGAATTCCTGAAGCGTCTACATTGACCTATATTAAGGAGAGAAATTGTAAGTAGGGAGTAAGTGCAGTGTACGTAGATGCATACTAGTAGTTGCCTACGTACCTGTCCAGTTGATGATAAATCTGAAAGAACAAACGCTATTTGGTTAGTCGCGATAGTTGCATCGTCTTCGACATCATCAACATCGACCTGCATTTCGTTAGAAACGTCCACACCAACATCATCTCCCGTTCTATCTTCTTGGTCATCACCATCTTTATCTTCAATACCATCACCGACAGTACTATCAGCTCCGTCGTTAGGTTCAGCAGAAGTACGGCTTGACTCCTTCGTCTTGGTAGCGTGATCAGAGGAAGACTTGGATTCCTCACAGGAAGATATTTGCTGAAATCTAACGTGCTTCACTTTCTTCTTACTGGATTTGACCCTACGAGCAGGCTTTCCCTTAGAAGGTGCTCGGACTTGGGATGAAGCGCCTTTTAAGCTCGCAATATATTCCTTAAAAGTGGACAAATACCTCGGTCCGGAGATCAACAAAATCTGCACGAAGGCTTTTTATCTCCGTTAAGACCACTGCATTAGCACTTTCGACCTTATCAAGAATGGAAGAAGCAGCCGTATCTAAATGCACATCGGAAGATGTATTCTGGGAAGATGACGCTGGTGTCTTGGTATGCTTTATATGAAAGTGTTCTTTTTCACCGCCATTCCATGTCTTCCTTGAAAACTTTTGACCGTCATTGATTGCTGCCACTAAGTTGTCAACGCTTTCGTCTGGGACATCATCATCAAACTCCAGGTCGGTGTCATCCAGTAAATGTTCATCGTCCGGTAAGATTGCCTTGACAGCAACCTGGATATGGTAAAATAGTTTCAGTAGACAACTAATGTGAATCTGACTACAAAAAACTGACTATTAGACAACTACTGTATACATTTTTCCGGTTCCGATCAGAATTTGTAATGGGTGAACAAGATAACAATGTACTGATAACTGTCTAACAGTAGTCAACTATCGTTTATTTGACATACCTTTTGGTTATTGTCGAGAAACTTCACATGAGGCATAGAGATGTTAACAGGTTTCATAGCACCATGACTTAAACTTGGGGATTCATCTTCTTCATCCTCTTCATCCGTCAAAGAAGGCTTGCTGGATTTAGCTTTTAAATCCTTTTTCAGTATAGAAGGCGCACACTCCAAAACGACCATCTGTAGTGTATGTAGAAAACCCTGAAAAGCACATGTTGGCTGACAAGGGTACGATGTGGTAGCTGTCCTAGTTTTGATGCTGTTAATGGTCAGATCAAAAGATTTGCGACCCCAAGGATATTCCAGAAATTGGTCAACATCTTTTACCATCATGATGTGCTCGGCACTTATCTTAGCGTTTCTAGAAGTGGGACATACAATACCATCGATGAGGAGTAAGCACGCCAACTTAAATCGGGTGTCTTTATCTTTGTATGGTCGGCCAGCAAGAGTTGTCGCTATCCATCCAGGGGTTTCATTCTTCTCAGAGCCAAATAATTCAATGGTATACTCACTGACCTTGTCTTCTTTCAGCTTCGGCGGCGGAGGCAATTTGGAGCAATCTAAACCTGTCGTCATAGCGAACTCCCTAAGAGAAAACCGAATTGGCTGACCAGCGAAGAGACACCAAACCTCTTTCTTCTTCTTTGTAACCAGCTGCCTTGACAAAATGAAGTGAAGGAATCTAACCGATGATGCAATCTTGTTGCCTGCTTCGATGAGTTTACCAAATTGGGAGAAAGACAGCTTCTCCATATGGTCTTCTTCCAAAGCTAAACTTATCGTGTCAAGATAAGGTAGCTGGAAGTAGGTGTTGACCTTCTTATTCTCCGGTTCGTTGCCTAATGCAAACAGTCTTTCCGGAAACCGGCTCATAGCTTAACTGGTGGACACTGAAACGTAAATGACTATAAATAATCAACTACCATAAGAAAATGATATCTGTATATGTAAGTACACAACTATTAGTAATCAGTTACTAGGTGACTTAATCGACTACTATAATCGAGTATACGAATTAGTGTATGGCATGGACTCCAAGGTTGTAGTACTGTTTAATTTCGCAAACAAAAAGAAGCGCGTGTTATATAGTAATTCTGTGATAATGAACGAGAACTTTTCACTACGAAAATACAGAACATATAAATTCCATACTTTGCCCAGGAAAAAGTAGATTTATTTTCATGAATCTAGAGGCGAGCGAAACAAAACTACTAAGCAAACAACATAGATCTAACATTCGAGCATAGGCGACAACAATTAAGCCTCTAATTACGATTAGTAGACAACACAGATATACGACTACTAGGGTAATTATATACTAATAGACCATAAGCTAGAAATTGATTTCTTCAAAAATCCAATAATAACTGGTGCGAACGACGGCGGCGGCGATGCGGGATCTACAGAAACCGAAAACATAGTAAACTGTAAAAATATAAAGTTACCAGAAGAAGATATCGTGGGAGGGTGGGATACGGCGGCTGGGTAGTCGTGAATCGGTGCGGCGGATGGCGGTTCCGAGTGGAGGAAAGAGCGAAGATGCCCGGAAACTTTTTAGGGTAAAGCCAGGCGTCTGGGAATATGAAAGAGAACAGTGGAGAGAAAGAGAAATGACAGTTGCAAAATAAGTTCGTGGTCTGAGAGAAGAAAAAGTGATAAATGGCAGACGTGAAGTTATGAAGGGTAATAAAGGAAGTTTTTTTGCGGTTTTTTTTAGAATTTAAAAAAAAACGGTTAACACTTGGAGAAGCAGTTGTTCTCGAAATTAAAGGTAATTTAGAAAGATTAATTAATAATTATTATTTCGAATACTGGTTTATCACATAGACGATTACATTAAGTAGTTTTTGAAATAACCCACAAAGTTTCAAAAATATATTAATTGGTCAAATATTTATAATTTAATATACCCAAACCAACTAAAAATTTTACAAATTAATCAAATGCTACTTTTTAAACAAAGTATTGACATGATTGTAAAATATTATATATTCACTTCTTTAAATCATGAAGATATTTTTTTCATTATTTTCACTCTTATTCCAATTATATATGTGTTCTTTAAAAATAATAAAAAAACATTAAAATTTTAAAATTTAATTTTTTCTTCCTTTGTTTAACCAATACAGATTTTTCGTTTGATATATTAATTTAAAAAACAAACTAATAAATAAAATATTTGCTATGAGATTAATAACAACTTTAAATTTAAAACCAAAAACATAGTTGAATATAAAATGAATAAAATCACACAAAATTTTTTGAATTAAATATATTTTTGTCAATTGATTGTGTAAGATTTTTAAATAACTTTTCAATGATTATACGTCATCTGTTCTAATAAGAATGAAATTGTTTTTCATCATTATCATTTTTATTCTTGTTATATCTGTGTTTTCAATGAATATATCATATTTATTTATTTTAATAATTTTTGTATGATTATATTCAGTTTCATCATATTAATTCTGATTTCTTCTAATCATAATTAGGTAGGCAAAACCTGTACATTTTAATACATAAAAATTTTGAAAAATGAAATAACAATTAGAAAACTTAGAACTAAGAACGTCTACATTAATCTATTGTAATTTCAAGTCGAATATACAAATGTAATTTTTTGATCATTTTCACATAATATTACATGAGATAATGTAGAAATATGTTTTGCATATGTGAAAAAAATTAGATGAATATAAATCATAATTATTAGTTATTTAAAATTCTACGTGAAAAACCTTAAAATAAAGTAACTTAAACTTGTATAAGTAGCATATATTTTTGTTATAAATAATAAATTAAATGTGTAAATTAAACAGTTATAATGGAAATTTTAATAGCGTGTTGGTTTTTTTTGTTGTTAATAGATTTTTATTTTTAATTTATTTTTTTATCATAATATTAGAATTAGGAAAAAAAATTAATTTAATATTTTGATATATACGAATAGAACTGAAATTTTAAATGCTGATGTGGATTCCTTAAAAATAATATAGCTTTAACTGTTATTGATAATAAAATAATTTTAATTAACAATTTTTCTTATATTGTTTTGTAAACTTTCTTGATTTTGAATGTTGATGTGGACCAATAAAATTGTCTTTTAAAATCCTATGTGGACACCCTGAGAAACATTTAGCTTCAATTTTTATTATTAGTACTAGATTTTGCGTCCACGCTACGCGTGGGTATTTTATTGATAAAACGATATGCAATTAATTATATTTATTAAGATATAAATTTTATATATTAAGATTTTAATAATATATTAAAAATTTTATGGTGTTAATCTAATAATTTTTATGTAAATTGTGAGGTTTTAACAGTTTTTTTTAATGTATATATATAATATGTCTCTTTTCAAAAATGTATTATTTGGTGAAACACTTATAAGTTAATATATTCAAACCGACTAAAATTTTTACAAAATAATTAAATTCTACTTTTTAAACATAGTATTGACATGACGATAAAATATTATACATTCACTCCTTCAAATCAAGAAGATAATTTTTTCATCATTTTCAGTTTCATTCCAATTATATATGTGATTTAAAAAAAATAAAAAAATAACTAAATTTAATATTTAATATTTTTTTTCTCTTGTTTAACAATTACAATTTTTTGATCTATTAATCAAAAAACAAATTAATAAATAAAACTTTTGCATTGAGATTAATAACAACTTTAAATTTGAAACCAAAAATAGTTGAATATGAAATGATTAAAATCACACAAGATTTGTGAATTAAATATATTTTTGTCGATTGTTTGTGTTAACCTTTGAATAATTTTTCAATAATTATACCTCATCTCTTCTAATAAGAATAAAAAAAAAACAATTTCATCATGTTCATTTTTATTCTTGTTATATCTGTTTTTTCAATAAATATATCATTTTAATTATTTTAATGATTTGTTTTATGATTATATTCAGTTTCATCATATTCATTGTCACTTCTTCTAATTATAATTAAGTAGGCAAAATCGGTACAATTTAATAAATACAAATTTAGAAAAATGAATAACAAACTCGATAACTCAAAACTAAGAAATTTTTCATTAATTTCTTGCAATTCCAAGTCAAATATACGAATGTATTTTTTTCAATCATTTTTGCATAATATATTATATAAGATTATGTGGAAATATATTTTATATATGTGACAGAAATTTAGATGTATATAAATCATAAATATTATTTATTTAAAATTCTACTTGAAAAACTTTTAAATCAAGTAACTTAAATTTGTATAAGTAGCATATATTTTTTTTATAAAAAATTAAATTTGTACTTAAATCAGTGATAATGGATATTTTAATATCATGTTGGTTTATTTTTGTTGTTAATGGATATTTTTTTTTTACCATAATATTAAACTTTGGAAACTTTTTAAAAATTTTTAAATGTTGATGTGGATGCCTTAAAAATAATATGGCTAAACTGTTATAAATAATAGAATAGTTTAAATTAACAAATTTCCTATATTTTTTTGTATTATCAATGTAATTTTAAAATTTAGAATTTTTTTTTAATTTTAGTTATTGATGTGGACTAAAAACATTGACCTTTTAAATCTTATGTGGATAACCTTAGAGGCATATAGCTTCAACTTTTATTTTTAATAAATATTTTTTTTGTTAACAATACAGATTTAAAATTTGAAATTTTTCTTAATTTTAAATATTGATGTGAACCAATAGAATTAAAAAAAAAATCATATTTGGACACTCTTAGAGGCATATAGCTTCAGTCTTTATTTGTAATATATTTAGATATTAACGCTGGAAGATCCCATACGAAGCCCATTGCGGCAAGTGATTTTGGTATTTCCTCCATGTTTTGAGGCTTACTGAATGTATCTGATGCTGTTTGGTTCAGCTAATTGTTACATTTGTGGTTCAGGTTGGGTTGGATTGCTAAAACCTTGTTAGATGCCATGTTATTCTAATTCCTTGGATACCTCAGTTTCTTTTGCCTTAATGCCGGAACCTCTATATCTATTTTTAGTGCTTCGTTTTTAAAAATTTTCAGATATCAATCACTTGACATGTTTCTCGGATTACTTGAAATTTATCATTCTTCTGAAATTCGGTGGCCAAGTTTTAGAGATTTTACGGTCTCTTTTTTAATATTAAAGCGGCTTTCTAGTGGCTTTGTTTATATCTTTTTTCATCATATTCTTTTTAATTTAGCTAATAGTTAAACATAGTTAAACATATAATTTAGTCAAGTTGGTTCTTAATTTTACGTTGTAATGATTTATTCTTTAGTGAATCTAACTCTGTTTTTTGCTTTTTTTAATTGAAATGGTTGTACACACATAAAAAAATAACTTACAATTTATTATATTTATGTAACAAAAATTTGAACGCTAATGTAGGAGTCTCTAAATATATGTGTATACATATGTAAATAAATTTTAATATTTTATTTTTCTTATTAATTTATATAATTGAACAATCTAATTTAAATTTAAAATTTCCTATTTTAAAATTATTTATTTTAGTTTTTATTATTAATATAAATTTTGTATATAATTTATTCATCTGTTGACAAAAAAAAATAATATATTCACTAGTTAATTTTCCCGCGCAAGGCGCGGACTGATATAATTTCTATTTGATTGTTAGAAAATGTAATTGTAGTTTGGATTCATTTGTTTTTTTTTATTCTTGAGTATATTTGTGTATTAGATTTCTTTGAACTTTAATGTTGGAAGACATGATCGTGAAAACAGTATAAAATAGAAAAAAGTAAATAAAAACATAGTAGTATCCAAATAATTAGTTTAAATAGTTGGATTTTTTTATCACTGACATAATTTTTAAAGTACCGTATGAACTTATTCGATTTTGATAATTGTTTTATGTGTTTTAAACATCACAAATACTGTAATTCCATTATAAAATATATATTTTTTTCTTTTTTTGAAACGACATTCTATTACTTTTTAAATAGTTTTCATTTTTGGTTTCTTTTAATATTTTTGTTAGTTTTTTCTAAATTTTAGAAATATAAGAAATAGTAAACACTAAGAGATATATATTTTCTTTTTTACTTTTAAAAAAAAATTTGTTATTTTTTTAAAAAATTTTGTTATATATAATTTTAAAAACGATTTGATTGACTATAAAATTAAATATTAAACCATATTTAAACTGGTCTGTTTTAAGTTTTTTTTTACACATCATCAGATAAGAAATAATAATAAAATAACATGTAATTGCAAAATATGGTTAAACTGTCTGTTTATAGCCAAAATTCATTTTGGAGCTGACACGTAAGCGAAAAGCTGTGAAACTTGCTGTAAAACGTTTTTTTTTTATTTTTTTCTAAAAATTTCAGTTTTATATAATTTCAAAACGACATTCTATAGCTTTTTAAATAGATCACGTAATTGTAAAATAGGGCTAAACGGTCTGTTTATAGCCTAAATTCATTTTGGAACAGACACGTAAGCGAAAAGCTGTAAAACTCGCTGTAAAACGTTTTTTTAATTTTTTTAAATTTCGGATTTATATAATTTCAAAACGACATTCTATGGCTTTTTAAATAGATTCCATTTTTGTTAGATTTTTTAAAAATTTTGAAAACATAAAAAATGGTAAACACTAAGAGATATAATTTTTTTTTAGAAAAATGGTATTTTTATTTTTATATCAAAATTTCGGTTTTATATAATTTGACTACAGAATTAAGCATTTAACCATATTAATGATTTTTTTAAACAATATTCCATTAATTAGATATATATTATCTTTTTTAAAAAACTTTTTGTTAGATTTTTTGTTAAATTTTGTTTTTTTTTGAAACAACATTCCTTTACTTTTTAAATAGATTCCATTTTTTGTTTCTTTTAACATTTTTGTTAAATTTTTTCTAAATTTTAGAAACAGAAAAATAGTAAATACTAAGAGATATAGATTCCTTTTTTGTTTTTTTAAACGTTTTTTGTGTTTTAAAAAAAACAAAAATTTTGTTAAATTTTTCTAAAATTTGGTTTTATATAATTTTTAGTTAGAATTTAAGGAAAGGTTTTATATAATTATTAGTTATAATGTATAATTTTGATTTTATACAATTTTGAAAGTTGTGAGAGAAGTAGTGAAAATTGGCTTATATATATATTAAACCATAAGAAATCGATGTCTAGATTGTTGTTAAAATTTTAGTTAGATTTTTTATTTATTCGAAGACATTGGAAATAGTAAATTTCTAATTTTTTTATAAAAACGTTTTTGGGTTTTTTTTTCTAAATTTTGGTTTTATCTAATTTTAAAAACGGTTTGATTGAGTATAAAATTAAGTATTTAACCATAATAATTTAAACCGGTTTATTAGTTTTTTTTTTACACGTCATCAGATAAGAACCAATCAAATAATAACATGTAATTTGAAAATAGGGCTAAACAGTCTTTTTGCGGCCGAAACTGATTCTGGAGCTGACACGTAAGCAAAAGACGGTGAAATTCGCTGTGAACGCGACACGTAAGCAAATCACTACACAAATAAGTATATAGATCTTTATTCATTTTTTAAAAAAAATAATAAAATTTAGAAACCTTTTCCAATGTTGAGGTAGATCAATAAAAAATTTATTACAGATTTTTTTATTCAGCAATAAAATTAGAATTTGTAAACTTTCTTAATTTTCTTTTTCAATAATAATATTAGAATTTAAAAATTTTCTTTAATTTTGAATGCTGATGTGAACCAATAAAATTAATCTTTAAAATCCTATGTGGATGCCTTGAGAAGCCTATAGCTTCAATTTTTATCCTCTAAACCCAGATTTTTGTAAACTTTCTTGTGGAGTATAAGATAAGATAAGAAGATATTATAAAAGTGATGCACAACACAAATTATACGGAAAGTTGGCTTTTTTAGACTTAAAGTATTCAAAAATGTTAATTTTATACCTAAATTTATACATGGTACTAAAACATACGTGAAGTTCATAATATTTTAAATTTTATACCTGAATTTTGTTTTTTTGCGTTAAAACCTGCATTAGACTAAACAGTGTTAAGAATCCGTCAAATAGTGTATACGTGGCTGCCACCTCAGCAACGATGTCTTCTAGAGTTTTTTTAATTCTACTTTATTTTATCTTACAAAACAATAAACTACACCGTTTTATATTTTTGTTGTCTTTCTCTTTCCTTCAACCTTTCAAGTTTCAACCAATGAAAATCTGTTACCGTAAATTGGAGACCCAACTCGAAAATGAAAATCTAAAATCACTCAACCCTGGATTTCGAAATTCCCAAATCGTCTTTGTTTTTGTCTTCAATTTTTGTTTTCTTCTGAGTTCGTGAAAAATGGCATACCATTCTTTGAATCTAATAAACCAAATTTGTTTGTCGCCATAATCGTTTGACCTCCAGAAAAATTGCATACCACTCATAGAGCAACGAATGCCTATGCATATCTGATATCTTGTTCTCTTCAACTTCTCTATAATTTGAGAAACGGGAGCCCATTAAAGCTCAAAGAACCTGGAGAGAGTATGATAAGTGATAGGGGTTATTACGTAGAGAAACCAGATCTTAAGGAATCTGAAGCCATCTCGGTAGCAAGCCTCTTGCTTGAAAGTTGAGATACAGTCTTAAAGAAGCCTATCAAGATCTTCTCTGGAATTTCTACCAGAAAGTAGATCTTCCGTTGAATTTTCGTGAAATTAAAAAGAGTAAAACTCAAACACTACGAAAATCAAAAACTCTTTTGTCGTAATTGAAAAGACGAAAAGAGAGAGCGAGAAGATTATGAGTTACTCACTGTTAGGGATCCATGAGAGAGTTAAAGAAATACAGAAAGGCCAAAATGGTTTAATACCGTCTTACGATCTCATTCGTTTGGCGGATTACGAACAAAAGCACCTCGTCTACCACTGTATCCACCTAATCATGTTTTGCCATTAAAAGATTTTAGATTTTCGTTTTCTTCCGAATTCGTGACACTCCAATATCGGTAATAAATGTTTTTTTTCTCTGTGTTAGAGTCGTAGCTTGAGAGGACAACAAAAATATAGTACAAAACGGTGTGGTTTAATCAACACAGCAAAAATCGTTTTGTGAGATAAAACAAAGTAGAATTAAAAAACCTGGATGATGTCGTTGCTTAGCTGGTAGCCACGTAGATAAGATTTGACAGATGGTTAACAGCGTTAGACTAGACGTAAGTTTTAGCACAAAAAATAAAGTTCACGTATGAAATTTGAAATATTATGATCTTGGCATATGTTTTAGCACTGTATACAAATTAAGGTATGAAATTAACATTTCTGAATACTTCAAGTCTGAAAAGGCCAATTTTCCCAAATTATACGCAACGATCCCAAACAATCATACGCAGTTTTTTTTTTGCGTGGGCGAGTGATATACTGGGCTTTACTCTTTTAAAAAACATCGAAAGCCCATTTTAGGCCCAAAATTAGGAATGACTTTTAAGAACTTTAAAGTTGACCCTTGTGCTTGAGAACTTTACTCTCGAAATCGATAACCCTAGTTTCACGACCGAGGAGGGAGAAGCCGTTTTCTCTGGGTTTTCGCTCTTTCTCACTTCTTCTTCAGGTGATTCCGATTTCCGTTTTCGCTACTTTTTCTTTAGTTCCTGAATTCATGTGATCTGTGATGTGTCTCTGATCTCTCATCGGTTGAATCTGAATTGGATCGAGAAATTGATTTTGCTTGTTCTTGGCTTCAAAAGTTTTTGAATTGAAGAAGTTTATAATCTTTGGTTTAATCCTCAAAAGTTTTTGGATTCATTTCGCTGGAAGAATAAAAAGAATTGATTAGGCGTTACTTTGATTGGAACAGGTAGTTGAGCGATGTCGCGTGTGTACGTTGGTAATTTGGATCCGCGAGTTACTGAGCGTGAACTCGAGGATGAGTTTCGTGTCTATGGAGTGATCAGGAGGTAAACAATTTGATTCCTTTCAAATAAAACCGTTCTAGGGTTTGTTTATATGTAAAGTTGTGTGTTTGCATTTTATTTATCTCATCGTTTATCGTTTGGTGTAGTGTTTGGGTTGCAAGAAGACCACCTGGTTACGCTTTTCTTGATTTCGAAGACTCAAGGGATGCTCGCGACGCCATCCGTGATTTAGATGGTATTCGTTCTCTCTGTTGTCTCAGTTCTGCTTTCTAACTACATAGCAAGAGGGATCTTTCGAGTTATTATGGTGCAGCTTGTCTAATTCTGTGTGTTGTTATGTGGTTTAAGAGTTTTGATATACACATGCTTTGTAATGTTATGGTAGGCAAGAATGGATGGAGGGTAGAGCAGTCTCATAACCGAGGTGGTGGTGGAGGCCGTGGAGGAGGTGGTGGTGGTCGTGGAGGAGGTGATGGTGGTCGTGGCCGTGGTGGTTCTGATCTGAAGTGCTATGAGTGTGGCGAGTCTGGTCACTTTGCACGTGAATGCCGCTCTCGTGGTGGCTCGGGGAGGCGTCGCAGTCCTTCTCCTCGTGGTCGCAGCCGTAGTCGCAGTCCAAGATACAGAAAGAGCCCAACCTATGGAGGACGCAGGTTATTATTGTCCCTCTTTCTTTCTGATTTTGCGATTCTTTTAACTTAAATCAATCTGTTTAGCTTCTGGTCGAGTAACTTGTCTTTTGGTTTCAGGAGTTACAGCCCTCGAGCAAGATCTCCTCCTCCTCCAAGGCGTCGCAGCCCTTCTCCTCGTGGTCGCAACTACAGTAGGTCACCACCACCTTATAGAGGACGTGAGGAGGTGCCATATGCTAACGGGTAAAGTCCATTTTGCTCAAGTCCTTTACTCAAGAGTGTATGATATCTCAATCAATATAAGACGTTGAAAATGAATTGATGGCAAAGTTACTTTTATTGAAACAAGATATAGTGGCATTATCTTGACCTGCATATATAGATCTTTTTTGTTAGGTGTTGTGTTACATACGTAGTCCATGTGGGCTAATATGATTTTCTATTTTGGTTATGCAGAAATGGCCTGAAAGATGTGCGCAGAAGCCGGAGCTGATCTAGATAGCAAGTTATGGGATCGAGAAGCGACTGTTTGCTTGTGACGTCAAGAAGACAGCTTATGGAGAAATTAGTATCTGTGAATTTCACTAAGAGAACATGTTTTAGCTATGGGATGGATTGGATATGCTTGCTACTTTTGAATTGCTGGGATGCTTCTTTTTTGCGTTTGGATTTGAAGCCGTAGTTGTATCTGCCGTTAGGTAACGTACTTTTAAAATTTCCTACCCAAGTTCTTAAAAGACCTAAACATAAAGTCTGCTAAAAAAACTATGGATTTCTATGTTTTTCATTGTGGTTTGTTTTATGGTTGTCGAGGTTTCTTCGGGTTTCTACTGCGTTTCTACTGCTTCATTGCTTATCTCTGCTTCTCTACTCTGCCCTGAGGCTTCTTCGTTTATTGATTGACCTGCAATGGCATCGTCTACTGCTTCATTGCTTATCTCTGCTTATCTACTCTGCTACTCTACTCTGCACTACTTGCTTCTGCTTCTGCTTGCTCTTATGTTTGAAAACTTCATCAGCTCTGATGTTGCCTTCTTCAAAACTCCTCTGCCTTTTCTTTTCTTGAACTTAAAGAGTTGCTGCGGAGCTGCACTTCGTTACTCTGGCAGGTACTTGTTACCTTTCAGTCTTTGCAGAAATTTCCATATATTCTTTGAAAATATGATAGTAATTTGACCATTCGTAGAATGTCTTTGTGCTATGATAGTGTTTTGACCATTCGCAGCCTGTCTTTGTTCTATGATAGTGTTTTGACCATTCTCAGAATGTCTTTGTGCTATCTAAATGCTCGGTTTTAGGACTCATCCTTATATAGTTGTTTTCCCTTAATGGCACCAACTCTAGTTCAGACGATGTGCTTCTGCAGTGTTTACCGCTTTTGGTTTAATCTTTGGTTCGCTGATGATTTGAGTCTTGCAAAGGCCCGCATAAACGAGACTCTTTTGCATGTATGTGTTGAATATTGCAGAAGCAGATAATCTTTTAGTCTAAATTCTAGTGATTTCGATGTTGCTCTGCTTGATTCTAAAAAAGCCTTTCGAGTGCAACAAATCAAAGCCAAACTCTGGCCTAGTTTATGTATTATTTTTTGCGTTCGTCCCAACTCGCTACTCTTCGGCCTCTTAATGAGATTGGTAATATCTTTTTTGTTCTTTATTAAATAAACAAATTCATTTTCGGTATTATTGAAATAATAAAAGAACAAAAGTGCAAATATAAGAACAAGCACACCTTTACAAAAGCATTTAATTAAATGGATAATGTAATGTTTTATTTTATCATTGAAATACTTTGAATTAAAAAAAAACAAACAAACTTTCTATTCGTCTGAGTCTGATATGTTAGAATGAAATTCGTAAAGCAAGACACAAAGTGCCACTATAGCTTAGCTCACTCGTTTTTGAAGTAACTGATCGGCCTGAACTTCCGAATTTGATACCATATGAGTCAGAATTCATTAGTCTACACAGTAAGCTCAAGCGATTGTTCCTTTTTGTCATCATACTAATACAATAATATCAAATCTTTTAAGCATGTTATAAGCGCGTTATCTTACAAATCAATTCTTTGGTGCTAATTTTAATAAAACTATCGAGAAAAAATAATAGTTTAAAAATAGCTTGTTGCTTAAGATCTATAGACATCAGAAAACCGTCAGAAAAAATTGATCTCATCTCTGCCGATTTTTTTTTTGTATTACATATTACAAAACACAAATGTTTGTATTTTAGTGGTTTTAAGTTGGAGTGATTCATGGATCTTATACACAAAACGAGAGTTTACTATAGAGAATCGTCTTCTCAAGAATTGTTAGTCATCTGACTCATCTCCTTAAAATTAGATTTAGGCGTTAATGGAACCCACGTTCTCTTTCTCTTTCTCTCTCTCACTCTTACGATTTCCAAGAATTTTTTAAAATTAATTTATAACAAACAAGTAGTAGTCTTTCACTCGTTCTACATCTCGTAGGCTTAGAGCAGAGCATAAGATGAGCTGTTTCAATTTATTAATTTCTCTCTCACTCTTCATTTTTTTTGTTGTTTCACGTGAAGTCAAACTCAATAAAATCGGTTACAGCCCATGTCTCTATTCTCTTTTTCTCTCTCTGCCATTTTCTGAACATGAAGAAGTCAGCTCAATATCTCATGCTGCTCTGATTCGTCTTTCATTTGCCTATAACAAGAAGAAGAAGAAGAAGAAACTGTTCTTGTTTCTGGCAATTTAAAGCTTTATTACCACAAACATGGAGTTCAAAAGAGACAATACTGTCAGGTTCTAGAATTTTCATCAAAACCAACCTTTTTAAAAAAAAAAAAGGAAAAGAATTTGGATTTTCGTTAATTTGAGTTCTGAACATAAAAAGTTGGCATTTTGTATTTACAATCCCAATAAAGTTTTGAACTTTTTCCTTCTTTTGCACTCATTTTCTACATTGGCATGGATTTGTTTCTGATTTTATTGAAGTTTCCTTTTTTGGTTTGTTCATGATCCTCTTACTCGATCTCATTTCTAAACTCCAATATTAAAAATGGTGTTTTTTTTTTGTCTGACACAGATTCTATGGAGACGAGAAGCAAACCCTAGAAGTAACAGAGAAGCGTGTGCCATTGTTCAAATCATCAGCAGCTCCATTTATGAAACCAGAGCTAGTAACCCAAAAGAAGAGCAACAAAACCCGTCTCTTCAAAATCCCAAGATTCGGGGGATTCAAAGTCTTCCCCGAGAATTTCGAGATCGAGAGAGACAAGATTCTAGATCCTGGTGGTGACGTGGTGCTTCAATGGAACAGAGTCTTCCTCTTTTGGTGTCTCGTTGCTCTCTACGTAGACCCTTTGTTCTTCTTCCTATCTTCAGTCAAACACACTGGAAGATCCTCTTGTATGACCACGGATTTGAACCTTGGAATCGTCGTGACTTTCTTCAGAACACTCGCGGATCTCTTCTACGTCTTACACATTGTCATCAAGTTCAGAACAGCTTATGTCTCTCGCACTTCAAGAGTGTTTGGTCGTGGAGAACTCGTGAAAGATCCTAAATTGATTGCTAGAAGATACTTGAGATCAGATTTCATTGTTGATCTCATCGCTTGTTTGCCTCTTCCTCAGGTGTAATATAAATACTCAACACAAATCTTTGTTTTTTGAAGAGTTTCCCGCAAGACCCACCACGGATAAAGCAAATGGCCCACACAGCAAAATCTTTGACTCATCTCTTAAGACTTTGTTATTTTTATTAAGAGTTTATAATAAGTTGGTGTCTCCTTTTGATTGCAGATTGTCAGTTGGTTTATCTTGCCATCAATCAGAAGCTCTCACTCAGATCATACTACAAATGCTCTTGTTCTCATTGTTCTTGTTCAATACATTCCTCGCCTTTACCTGATTTTCCCTCTAAGCGCTGAGATTATCAAAGCAACAGGAGTCGTTACAACTACAGCTTGGGCCGGTGCTGCTTACAATCTCCTTCAGTATATGCTTGCTAGTCATGTGAGTCACTTAGTGTTCTCAAACCAACTCACAAGAGCAACAAATCTGCTACATTTAGTCCTATAGGCTAGTTATATAGTAGACGCTAAGTACTTTGAAGTTCTTCTAATGTTTTTACATTTTTGTCGTTGTTGTAGATTCTTGGTGCGGCTTGGTATTTATTGTCAATAGAAAGACAAGCGACGTGTTGGAAAGCAGAATGTCATAAGGAATTAGCGCCTATACAATGTGTTACCGATTACTTTGATTGTAGTACAATGAACCATGACGATCGGAATAAATGGCAGAATGTAACTGTTGTGTTCAGCAATTGTGATCCTTCGAATGATATTCGATTCACTTTCGGAATTTTTGCGGATGCTCTCACCAAAAGCGTGGTTTCTTCGCCTTTCTTGGAGAAATATTTGTATTGCTTATGGTTTGGATTGCAGAATCTAAGGTATATATACCATTCATACCTCTTCTTAATGCTTATAACGGTTTTTAGCTTCTGTTTTCTAACATAGTTTCCTTGTTAAAGTTCTTATGGACAGAATCTTGAAACAAGTACCTCTGTTCTTGAGACAATGTTTGCTATCCTCGTGGCGATCTTTGGTCTTGTTTTGTTTGCTCTTTTAATCGGAAACATGCAGGTAAAAATGTGAACCTTCTTTCTTGTTACCATCATTAATAAGATCCAAAAGGGTTATTTTGTTGATTTTTGTTTTGGTCAATGTATCCTTTAGACGTATTTACAATCGATCACGGTGAGGCTTGAGGAGTGGAGATTGAAGAGAAGAGACACAGAAGAATGGATGAGACATCGTCAACTACCACAGAATCTAAGAGAACGAGTGAGGCGTTTTGTTCAGTATAAATGGTTAGCGACTCGAGGAGTTGACGAAGAAACCATTCTTCATTCATTACCAGCAGATCTCCGTAGAGACATCCAACGACATCTCTGTCTCGACCTTGTTCGTCGTGTAAGTTTCTTCACCACTCATACCAAACACATTTTCTCACAAGCTTCTTCTTGCAAGAACTTTGGCTTAACATAGTTCTTGCGATGAGTTTATTCAGGTGCCACTATTTGCGCAAATGGATGATCAATTACTAGACGCGATATGTGAACGGTTAGTGTCATCTCTAAGCACACAAGGGAACTACATTGTACGTGAAGGTGATCCAGTGACGGAAATGCTCTTCATCATCCGTGGAAAACTCGATAGCTCGACGACTAATGGAGGCAGAACCGGTTTCTTCAACTCAATCACACTCAGACCAGGTGAATTCTGTGGTGAAGAGCTTCTTGCTTGGGCATTGCTTCCAAAATCAAAAGTAAACTTACCATCCTCAACAAGAACGGTGCGAGCGTTAGAAGAAGTTGAAGCCTTTGCTTTACAAGCAGAGGATCTCAAGTTTGTGGCTAACCAATTCAGACGTTTACATAGCAAGAAGCTGCAACACACATTCCGTTATTACTCTCACCAATGGAGAACTTGGGCTGCTTGTTTCGTACAAGTCGCTTGGAGACGGTATAAGAGTAGAATGTTGGCTAAGAGTCTTAGCTTGGCTGAGTCATTCTCTTCTTATGAAGAGGAAGAAGCTGTAGCGGTTGCTGCAACCGAGGAGTCGAGTCATGAAGGAGAGACACTAACCGCTTTAACTCGTCATCATAGTTCTAAAATTGGGAAACCGCATTTTGCTGCAACGATACTTGCTTCGAGGTTTGCTAAGAACACGAGGAGGACGGCGCATAAAATTAAGGACGTTGAGTTACCGATGCTTCCTAAACCAGATGAGCCGGATTTCTCGGTGGATGCAGATTAACTTTTCTATGTGAATCTCTTTTTTAAGTTAGAAAATCAGTTGGTTAAAAATCAAAACTTGCTGTCTGAAGTTAATTTCAAAAATATTCAGCAGTTTGTATAAACACAGACTATACATCTGACTACTTTTTTTTCTTAGTTTCCAGATTTGTTTTTTGTTAGTTTTTCTTATAAATTATATTTCGAACAGAGAAGATCATCATCACTAAGTTTTGATCTTGGAATCATTAACAACGTGCCTATAGATCAGTTTCATTTGGTCCCATTAAATTTCACATCATTGAATTGATGCAATTATTGAGATTCAGACATCTCTGGCTCTAAAAATTCTTAATGTTTCCTCTGTTTCTGCCGACAACTCTCTCCCACGTTTTGGACAGGGACTCAAATGAGTTCAAGTTTAGAAAAAATTATGTCACTATTTGTTTTAGTTTTGTCAGATCAGAAACTGGTGTAATTTTTTTTCAGTTTTAGAGACTGATAGGTGTGTATGTATTGCTTGCAATGAATGTGAATCAGAACAAAAACAGAGGAAGAGCTTTAAAGACAAAAGCTTTACTTTTTTTATCAGGCATTAAGCAAGAAGTTCCTGACTTTTTAAATACTATATATAAAGGTATAAATGTGCTTAAACTTACTTTAACCTTCTAAGGATTAATTACAATGGAGAGATATAACCAAATTACAAATCAATAAATATCCTACAAACTATGGCTCCAAGAAAGGAAATAGGAGAAGGATACTCGCAGAGTTTAAACTGACTCTTGAATCTTTCGATATTTCTCAACTCATCTGCTCGCCTATGAGATCGAGACCCACAAGAAGAAAGGTGAGACCTTGGAACAACAAGAAGTAGAAATGCACTCCCTGCGAGGCCAAGAGACTCCTAAGTGCTGCAGTGAGCAAAAGAAATGCAAGCGCGAGCTCTTTATGGAATATCTTATTGGTCTTCTTTACGGAAACAGATTGTTTCTTTTGCTCCTCAAGTTGGCTTATCTCCAAGAGCTCGCTGTCTGAAACTCCTCTTAGGATTTGGTTTGGTGGCATCTTCTTGGATTCTTTATCAGTGAGACCCAAAAGATCAGACTCAGATGATCTTCCTGCTTTCTTTGTTACAATCCACTCGTAAGAGCTGCCTAGCTGGAATAATCCAGATACCATGGCGTTGAACTTGGTGACTGACATTGTGTTCTCAAACAAGAGGTAAGGAACAATGAAAGGGAAGGACTTTGGAGCAGGAAGGATGTTGAGTAATGACATGAATATTGGTACATAGCAGATAACCCAAACAGGAAGCTCGGCTTCTGGAACGAACATGGTGATTGGAAGGATAACGCAGAACAATGTGAAGGAGTAAAAAGGAAGTATGAGTTTCCTTAGAAGGAAGAATAGTAGTATCAGATTTGCTTTCTTCCACATTGCAATCTACAACAAGAAAAAAACACCATTAAAAACATTGACAATTTGACATAATCAGGTTACATTACAAAACCATAGCTCAAATATACCTTAGAGGTCAAGATTGCACGAAGACACAAGCGAAACAGCTGCATAGGTCCCGAGTGCCATCGGTGTTGCTGCTTTTTGTACGCTTCATATGACTCAGGAACTTCACAAAGAACCTAAAGAGATTGTTTTTTACTTTAGTCAATCACTTTATGAAAACAGTGACAAGAACAAGAGTTATAATAGTACCTTGACATCGTTTAGATATATGAATTTCCATCCATGGAGATGAGCTCGAACAGCTATGTCCATATCCTCGACGGTTGTTCTTTCAAGCCAACCTCCAGATTCCTCAAGGGCTTTAATTCTCCATACTCCAGCAGTTCCATTGAAACCAAAGAAATTCAAGAACACACCATTAACTTGCTGCTCAACCTCAAAGTGAAAACACAGATTGATGTTTTGGAGACGGGTCAACAAGTTTTCGTCTTTGTTCACAAACGACCACCTAGCCTGAACCAGACCTAACTCTGGCTTCTCCTGAAATTAACATTGGCATTTCCAAGTTAGAAGCTTCACCAAAAATGGTATTTTTTCTTTCTAATGACACAAACCAAACAGATTTACTAATTTACTTATATACAGACCTTGAAATGTGGAACGGTTAGTTTAAGGAAATCAGGGTTAGGTTGGAAATCCGCATCAAAGATTGCCACAAACTCGTAAGCTTCCACATAATCACAGCTCATTGCGGATTTGAGGTTACCAGCTTTGTAACCAGTTCTAACCAAACGATGCCGGTAAATTATATTGATACCCTTTTGGCTCCATTTAGTAACCTCAGCTCTAATTAACTGTTGAATGCTTCCATCATCTGAATCGTCTAGAACCTGAATCAGCATTCGATCTCTTGGCCAGTCAAGCTGGCACACAGCAGATATAGATTGCTCATATACCTGAACAAAAACACACATTTAAGTAACAACATTGATGCACATAACCATGTAAAAAGGTCAAGAAAACAAGAGAGATATTGATACTTTGTTCTCCATACCTCTTTCTCATTGCACATTGGTATCTGAACAAGAACCATTGGATACTCAGATC
>NW_006256867.1:3606413-3739090 GCF_000478725.1 Eutrema salsugineum
CTAAGCAAAGAATCAAACGATCTACAGACTGTACAAGGAACAGCACAATACAAAACTTGGAGAGAGCTTTGATTGGAGGAGCGATATAATCAGCTCTTAAGCTCAGCCAACCAACATAGAGCAGATGAAACAAGCTCTGGATCTCAAGTTTGCTTATAGGTATATGAAGATTAGGGTTCTTGAAGTAATGCCAGCCTCTGTAATAAGCAACTAACTCAAACCCAAGAATCGACAATGAAGCAGCTAAGAAGAGCTTAATGGCTGAGAAAAGCCATTTGTCTCTGCCAAGTCTCTCAGAACCAAATGGGTGAGTGAAACTGAGCCGTCTCTTGACCGAACCAAGGAGAGACCAGAAGACTGTAGCTAGCCAAGTGAGACATCCAACGGCTTTGTGAGCTTTAAGAAGCAAAACCCAAGTCACTTGCTTAGCGTTCTTGCCTCTACTCTTCTCCATTGGTCTAAACGCACCGTCTGGCTCCTCTACTTCAACGATTGAGTAATTGGGATTCTCCATTTTCACCACAACTGGTGTACCTCTCCTCGTTTCCTTCGCCCACAAATCTGAAAAATCAAACCTTGGAGCCATTTTTTAGCTTCTCCCCAAAAGAAGCAGAGACTCGAAAAGGGAAGAAGTTGAATCTCTTGATGAGAGTTGAAAGTTAAGAAATCCCTGAAAGACCCAAATCTCGAAGTTGAAGATTAAGCAAAACCCATCTTGGGAAACGAAAATGGAGTAGCTTTGAGTGAGGTAAGGAACAAAAATATTAAAGAAACCTGAACAACCCAGATCCAAGAACCCGGATATCTAAAGAACCATTTTTGAAAAACAGACAAAGAAGTAGCAACAGCTCAAAGGGGTCATTAATAGTGACCTGCGAGAGAGTAAAGACAATGAGTGGTTTTGGCAAGAGAGAGAGAAGAGAGTGGAGAGAGGTAGAGATTGATACTTGGCAATGTGAGAAAGAGAGAGAGAAGCAGAAGAAAGGTATCTAAGAAGTTGTAAGGACCCCTTCCACTTTCATGTGAATGTTTCCTCTTCAGCTACCTCAATGATGGCTTCAAGATGCAAATTCATCTCCTTTTCCTAAACTGAGAAAAAAAGTTGGGATTTTAACATCTCATGATTATGAATCCTCATAGAGACGCATTTTTAAGCAATTTTTTTCTTATTTAACAAAAAAAAAAGCTAGAAAGATGAAATATCATTGATACAAAAATTCAAATTATAGTAAACAGCTGAATAAGCTAGTACTCTAAAAAGGGTACAAAATGTTAAACAAATTTTACTTCAAATGAATTATTAAGAAGATTTTGTAATAGTAAACAAACCTAGTTTTAGGTTTTGAATAATTTAGACGTGGCAATTGCATTTGACCACTGTTTACAAGACATTTATTTCTCTAGCTGATACAAACACATACCGTGCAAACCCAAACTCTTCATCAAACACCATTCAATATTTGAAAGAAACAAACAAATTTGAAAGGAACAACAAATTGTTGTGAGTCAGTTTTTTTTTTTATCGATCATTATAAGTTAAAGGAAACAAAATATGTTTTTGTGGTTTAAAGTGATTAAACCATAGTTAAAAATTGATATTACCGTACATCTCGAATAATCATTCAACATTTGTTCCATTTGATCTTCATTTGTTTTGCACGTTTATACATTTTTTATGGCATTTAATATGTTAATAACCAGTACTATTCAAATCCTTAATGAATATATACCAGATTGAAGTTGTATAGGCAATCTTGCTAAATTATCAAAAATATCATCAATCAAGTAACATAATTAATTTGGTGAGGATATTTTCCCAAAAATATTAAATAACATTTCCGAGTATATCTAAATCTTTTGATATTTCAAAACTGGTAACTCATTATATAGAAAAAAATAGAAATTTACAACACATTAAATTAAATACTCATTGATAATTTCATTACACTTGTCTATTTTACAAGGTAAATTAACGATCTTATATGAGAAGAATTATTTATTTTAAATTGGAAAAAAATTAAGTAGAAAATGTAAGTCAGCCGATTTAGATTTTATGAATCTAAATATTTTAAATAAGATTTAAGAAAATAAGATAAATGAAGTATATAAGTTAATATATATATATATATATATATATCTTCTTTCGTTAATTTTAGTTTTAAAATAATTATGCAAGCTTTTCTTCTCTAAATTTATATAAAATGATAAGCACCATTTTATATTTTGCGGTACAAATACATTTAATCATGTATTGGAAAAAGTAAGATTTTAAAATAAAATAATTATTCATTTAAAAATTTCCAAACTTACTGGTTTTGGCCAAATAAATCTCCAATTTTAAGTTGACATGACCGAATTAGACCCAGCATTAATCAAACATAACACACTCCATTGAACTTGACTAATTTTGGACTAAGTTAGCCAAGTCTAGGCAAATTTAAAACTTTATTTGGACAAACGAGGAACTTGAAGATTTGTTTGGCCAATAAAAAAGTTGAGAACTCTTTTGACCTAAATACAAAAGTTTGATTGTGCCCTACTTTTCTAACCATTTTCCTCATTTTTTTCATCAAAGATCCTTATTTTTGTTAGCACTAGGTGAAATGGTTTTGCGTCCATACAACAAATATGGAAACGAAGGAATTACAAGGAAGAAAGTAACCATGATCTCTGACTTTGTAGACGAAAATGATCAGTTAACAAATTTAACGAACGTAACAACTTGATATTTGTATATTATGGATAGTTATCAATTTTTTTTTTATCAACATTTTCGTAGAAATGATTGACAAAAGAGAAAAAGAGACAATCAATTGATCGAAACATTTAAAAAAATAAAAATAAAAAAAAAGCTTGTAATCTGAACATACACGTTTTTCTAGACATTCTTGTCTTCGAACATCACTCATCAGTTTCATATCTTTATTCATCTTCTTTTTCGATTTTTTCCTCTTTCTTTTCTAGTTCACCATATCTCAAGTAAGCGCACTTTCAGAATTTTTAAAATCATTTATTTTCACCCATAATAGCTTATCAAGCCACATATATATAAAACTACAAATCGCTCCCTATTTTAAAAAACAATACTGTTCCGTTCTCAAAAAAAAAAAAAAACAATACTGTTCTGTATTGATTCTTAGGTCCAAGATCTTATACAGTTAAACTCCATATTCAACATATCGCTAAAGCGCTACTCAGGTCGGGGTGCGGTCTAGTGCTTAGCGAAAAAATCGGAGATTAATCAGAGTTTAGTTTTTGAGTGTTTTCATTGTTTCTAACCTATACATACACTTAGCTATATTACCAAATATTCAAATTGAATAGTACATTATACGTATATCTCGTAATACCTAATCTTATTCAAGTACCTAATCTTATTTAAGTACCTAATCATAGTCAACTTCGGATTTGAGTTTTGGAGCGTTTTTTTAAAGACACCGTACTATGGTTGTTCCCTCTATCGTTTTATACTTTTATCTAACACATACGTATCAATTTAGCTCAGACACCACTATGGTGGTTCCCTCTTTGTCGTATTATTTAACACAGCAATTTAGTTCCACACCGTCGAACTCTAAAAGGTGCTTTCATAAACACCATCACCCGATCATCCGTGACAGTCTAGAAAACCAAATCAAAACTCAAACAAAAATCTAGTTAATTTTGTTAATCACTGTTCTTTCCTCTCAGAAACAAATTATCAATGATGATAAAAAAAAGTTTTCACCCATTTGTAGCTCATTTTTCTTTTCTCTAGCATCAATCTAGCATGCACTGTCACTGATATAGGATCTTCCTACCTACATTAGCTTTGAAGTCGTGTCTAATTAACAAAAAACGAACTACATAAAAAGAAAAACGAAAAAACTGAGAAAGCAAAGGCAACTTTTTATGCTGTCTTTAATCTCTAAAGCTGGCCTGTCGGCAACTTCTTTTGAGCCGGTTCAGTCTAGGGACTAGGGACTGGGATGCATAGTGAATAAAATTAAAAAACAAAAACCAGATTCCATTTTAAACCGGTCGAAAATCAAATTTAGTTTGTTTTCTGAATTTTCCAAACAAAAATAAGCCACAAAAGTTGTCACTGTGTTCCTCCATTAATCTTTCTTGCTATTAGAGTTTTGTGTTCAATGGTAAGAATCTATTTCAAAAGACAAATAAACATCAAAAGAATAGCTTACCTACGTGCTTCCGGATCCTGAATCTCTATTTCATATCACTAAGTAACAATCTTGGGAATTCACCAGTAAGAACCTAGACTTCTTCTAAATATGGAAATTCCAGGATCCCCCAATCTTGGGAAGTCGCAGCGTCTAAAGTAATTTTTCACCAGCATTATTGTTAAGTTAGAAGCTCCCCTTATCGATTTTCAAGAGCCATGAAAAAATGTTGTGACTCCACCAGCGTTTTTTGGATTCATTTAGCAGCATCGATCATCTCAGTGTCTGGATCTTCATTCTCTGAGGGTTTGGAGTCTGTAGCAGCAGACTGAGATGAGGTAGTTATGTCCGAACAAGAAGTGTCAACAACCAGATTTTCAACCGTTGGATCTTCTTTCGCATTTGCTTCTTCTTGTTCTTGATGATGATCTGTTCCAGATTCATGTTCCATTTCAATAGAAGGGTTTGACTCGGAATCTACTGCATCAACTCTTTCGTCAACTTCTTTTCCTTTTTCAGAGACAGTTGCGGATGATGATGATTCATTTTTGCATTCACGATCTTCTGAATGTGAGATGATGCCATTGCACAGCGAGGACACACTGGTATCATTTGCTCCCACCCCAGAACTCTCAACAGAGCCACCTTGGCTAGATTCTGTGTTCAATGCATCTGTTTTCTTCTCCTTTTGAACTTCTTCGGATCTAAGACTTGATGGTCTAGTCTGAACCCTGCACCAACACAAGGAATCATAAACTAAAGCTACTTCTCTAAATACAAGATTCTTTGTTCTAGCAAGATTCTTCATCAACAAGTAAAAGGCCCACCTGCTGTAGAGGAGCATGTATGCTCGTTGAGAAAGGACATCTTCTAGCTCTACTTTTGCCACCTGCGAGTTTTTTGAGACAGTATTAGAAGATCTCTGAAAATTCTACTTTTTTCATCATGTTGACATTCATAATAGGCAAACAAAACAACAAAGAGTTCATAAAAGATGATTCTTACCTGAGAATCGTCTATTCTGTACCAGTTTCCGCGGAAGTCCTTAACAAAGCATATGTAATGGCCGAAAAACGAGGCATTCAACATGTCTAAATGGACAATCACAGCGTAGAGTTTGTATATATCAGATCCTTCCATCCCGCTGCTCATGTAAGGGCCAAGATCAAATGTCTCAGGAAAACTGATTCTTTTGTTCAGTTTACCGAATCTCCCACCCTGTACATAGTTTTTAGATTTATTAGACAACCAATGTCAGAGGTATATGCAGATGCAAAGAGACTAACTGAGAGCAAAAGAGATGGTAACCTGAAATCTTTTTAAGGCAATTGTAAGAATATTTGGAGCACAACGAATTGAAAGGCGCTTGCATGCCTTCACATAGTCATTACATCTAAAGAAGAGAGAACAAACTTTCAGAAACACAGTTCATTCACAAGATTCGCATACCAACCATATCTATTGTTAAGAAAAATTCAGGCTCCAGAAGAAATATAAATACCTATCACATTTGTAAAGGTTATCTCCCTGAAGCCACTCTTTAGCTGTGAACTGATCGAGACATTCCTCCAATGATACCGCATCCCCGTGGATCTCAACGGTTAAATCCATCATATTCTCATATTGATCAGAAACATTACTGCAAACAGTACATTGGACCTGCAAAAGTTAAATAAAAAAAACGCAGCGAATGAGGAAAAATTACAGAATGAGAGAGAGAGGACGATAATCAGGATGAATACATCACAAAAAAAGAATAACATGTTAGACAACTAAATTACTAAAGCGAGTTTCAAATTTGCTCACACTACAAGTTCTTAGGAGTACGTGATAAGAAAGATCCAATCCATCCCGTAGGCTAACCTATCTCGAACTTATAATAATCCAATCCAAGCCCTAGCCTAGGCTAACCTGTTTTCAACTTATTACCTAGTGATTTGATGATTCATATCCTAAGACTAACATTAGCATGTCTTATGACTCTTATCGGCACAATGTCTATCTTTGTTGTATTAAATCTAACTTGTGCATCATTGTATTATTAAAATTTGCAAATACAACGCAAGACCTGCTAATTGGATAAGGAAACATTACCTGTGACTGAAGGATACCGCCAAATATATATTGGATAAGTGTTGTTTCTTGGGCACGGGGAGGCACCACTTTCTCTCCACCAAACTCATCGAGGCAAACAGATTGCATCATGTCAATTGCAAACCTAAATCACAAGAAGTTTAAAAGAATTAGCTGACAGATTGACAACTACTCCACCGCTAGGCTTACAATCAACGAGTAACAAATTGCTGACCTCATCAACTCATGAGCATCTTCCTGTCTCCCATACCCAAGATTTCCACCAATGTTAGGCAACCTCGAGATAATGTTCATTGGTGAAAAAGGAAACCGGCTTAGGTTTGCTCTGTCGAGATGAGTTTCAAATTCACAGAAAAAGCACCAATCATTGCGCCGACCTGTCAAACAAAACGTAGAAGCAAAGTTAAGTTAAAATGCATACAGAAAACCCAATTGAAGAGTTTTGAAGTATTAAATTTTTCCTCGAATAGAAATTTACATTCTCTCTTGTGGCCTCTCTCCATAAGGTATGCAACAAGAGGGCGTGTCCAGGAAAGGCATTGTAGAACCACATTAGCAAAACAGCTGTTTCCACAATTGATGAGCCCACAAGGAGCCAATATAGGCTTGTCCCAGTTAAAATATTTAACAAAAGTTTCGTATGGGAAAAGAACCTGCACATGATACAAACGGAATCAATAAGATTGCACAATCAAACCTATCAAGAAAGATTGTCAAAGATCAGATGAATAAAAGAAGACACATTACATCTCTTGGCTTGAGGACAGCCTTGCTTTGTCTTAGCTGAGGAACCAATGCAATCTTAGAAGCAGACCTATTCCCGAACAGAGAAGCTTTGAAATCGAGGTCATCTCTTCTAACAGGTGATGAATTGCATTTTCGATTATGTCCCGATTTCCAATCTGACGCTTGGCAATCCGCAGAGCTAGTAGCAAAGAACAGAGGTAAAACGGAATCAAATCCAACTACACTAAAATCCTAAAAATCAAAACTTTCAAAAGCAAGAAACTTTGATAATCTAGAGGATGACTTATAAAGGTAAAAGACCGTTTCTTTCATTAAAAAATTCCCTAAAAATCAAAACTTTCAAAATCAAGATTGTTCTGCGGAAGCACGAGCTAGACAGTAAGTAACGACCATCGTTCCAATTCTAATCCAGCTACGTCTAAATCAAATCAAGAAACCCTAATTCGGAGAAATTATAAATCTTTTTGCAAAGTGAAGGAGGTGATTGATTACCAGTATTTAACGGATTTGCAACGAGAGCATTGCTTGGTGGAGAGCTTCCCACAGACAGCGCATACGGACGTGTCGGAAACCATGAAGTCTCGGCGGTGGTCGCTGTCGAAACCACCGGAGCCGCCGACCTCGAAGTACTTAGCCGCCGTGCGTTTGACAAAGAAGAGGACACCGATGGAGAGGAAGAAGAGCGTCAAGACAAGCTGCGTGAAGAATTTGAGATCCACCGGTAATCCAACTTCATGCATCTAATTCCTCGAACATCGATCTCGAAGCTAATTTCGCTTCTTCTCTCTCAGATTCGATTCGGAGATGCCGAGAATCTCCTCAGCTTTTCTTTCTTTTTTTCTTTTCTCGTTGTGTTTTAGACTTAGAAAAAGAATGAGAGAATGGGGGGACCTGTTAAATCTTTTGTTTATTACAGTCACATGAGGGCCTTAATTACATTTTTTTAATAAAAAGATAAAATATTTCCTTTTTCTCTTATTTGTTTCCATTGCTATTGTTTGGTCTAAATTTAGTTAATTTAACATTATCAGCAATGACAACTATTTATAGATAATTTCATCATAAAATAATGTAAATTTGATTGATGTGTATACACACAATTTCCTCTATTTTACAATTTGTGGCATTCTAGCATTTTTCACACATTAAAAAACTAATCTAAGATATTTATTTCTCATTATTCATAGACTAAGTAAATTTCTATTTTCCTAATTAATACACTAAATTAGTCAAATTAAATTAGAGTTTTGTTCAAAAATTTGCATTGGAAGTGCAAAACGAGTAAAACAAATATAAAACTTAAAATAACATTTTTGTATAAATAACATTCTTTTGTGTAAAATTAAATAACATTCTTTGTAAATTAGAGGAAGTACATATATAATATAGGAGAATTATCATCTATCTATATACTTATTTGTGTAGTGATTTGCTTATACGTCATGCTCACAACGATTTTCACAGCTTTTCGTTTACGTGTTAGCTCCAGAATGAATTTTGGTGGTAAAAGGACCGTTTAGCCATATTTTACAGTTACATGTTATTTTTTTATTAGATCTTATCTGATGGTGTATAAAAACTTAAAACAAACCGATTTAAATTATTATGGTTTAATGTTTAATTTCATAGTCAATCAAACCGTTTTTCAAATTATATATAACAAAAAAAAATTTAAAAATGTCTAAATTATTATGGTTTAATGTTTAATTTAATAGTCAATCAAACCGTATTTAAAATTATATATAACCGAAATTATATATAACCGTAACAAAAACATTTTTATATAAAAAATAGAATCTATATCTCTTAGTGTTTACCATTTCTTATTTTTCCGAAATTAAAAAAAATTCTAACAAAAATGTTGAAAAAATGGAAACTATTTAAAAAGTAATGGAATATCGTTTCAAAACAAAAAAAAACTAAAATTTTTTAAAAAAAAACTCTAACAAAAAAGTTTTTTAAAAAGGAAAATATATATATCTAACTAATGGATGACGTTATTTGTGATGTTTAAAACTCATAAAACAGTAATCAAAATCGAATAAGTTTATACGGTACTTCAAAAAATTACGTCTATAGTGATCAAAAGATCTGAAAACTATTTCAACTAAGTTATTTGGATACTATTATGTTTTTATTTACTCTCTTCTATTCTATATTATTTTCACGATCATGTATTCCAATATTAAAGTATAAAGAAATCTAACAAACAAATATACTCAAAAATAAAAACCAAATGAATCCAAACAACTATTAGATTTTCAAACAATCAAAGATAAATTATGCCCGCGTCTAGGAAAGTTAACTAGTTTTATAGTTAAAGTTCAAGAGGCTATCACTATCACGTATAAAAAGTTTCATAGGTCTTTTCTAGATCAATTAAAATATGAGTCAGATAACATGCCAAAACAAATTACCAATACGTCACATAATTTTTTTTTTCTTACGGCAAAAACAATTTTATTGATTTCAATATGGAACTACAAAATCAATACGTCACATAATTGTTTTACAAAAAAAAACATAAAAAAAAAGAAAGAAAGCCGATATAAAATAAAGAACCGGATATAAAAAAAAGATATATGTGATGCAAATGAGAAAAGAAAACTTTTTAGAGAAACAGTAGTTTTCGAAACTATTATCAGACTCAATATTTTAAAATTTTTAGTGGCAACTTGTTCAATATCAACGTTCCAAAAAAAAAAAAAACCTTGTTCAAAATCATAAATTTCTCCATAAAGCGGAATTTCAGTGAGACATGCCTAATAAAACTACACTTACATGAATGCATGCATCATCAAAGTTCTGTTGATATTTTAGAACAGACAAAATGACATCAGAGGCACAAAATCTACACTTAATGTCATAAGATAAGTTTGTTTTGGCTCTTACAAAAACAAAAGCAATAGATATCTCAAGTATCCAAAAGTAAAGACATATGGCTACTTAACACGAACACTGAAAGCCAACGCCGGAGATCCAGATACGATGATCTCCACACGACTCTCACTTGAGGATCTCCAACAACCACTGCTGTATACATAGAACGAGATATGAAGACCTAACTGAGTGAACAAAATCGAGTTCCCACTCACACCACAACCATCAGGAAGCTCCTTGACCGAGCAAGCAACATTTACCAAACATCCAACAAAAAACACTCTGTCTCCAAAATCACTAACCTCGACCCATTTACGAGCTTTTACATCTAGCCTAAAAACTCCAAAAGTTGTTCCATCAATAGGAGTCACGTTTTCCTCAACTAGGAAAAGTTCATCATCACCAATAGGGACAAGATAGTTTTTTGCGTCCCTATGCTTCAAGGACCTCCTTAGGCGGGTCGCTTTCAGTGAACGAGGATTGATGACAAAGACGTCCCGTCCAACAAAGGCTGCATAAAATTTGCCTCTAAAAGAAACTACTCCCGTGGATGAATAGCCTGGGACGTTCTCAACTCGCTTCCACTTCCTTTCACCACTTTTGAACACAACCAAAGTGTTAGAGTAGCTGCGAAGCACGAGGAACTCACTTACTCCCTTCTTGCTTAGCTCAAGATACGCCACATCTCTCTCAGATTTTCTCAACCCTTCAGGACTCCAACAAACTATTTGGTACTGATGGCCCATGTTAATGATCTGGCAACCACGCGTGTTCATCCATGTTGACTCACAGTCTAATATCTTCTTCCACATTAAACCAGCTCCTGCTAGCTGCAATGCTGAATCAGATCTTGCTAGCTTCACTCTCAGTGTGCACTGAAGAGGAGATGGAAACTCCATGTAATCCCCAGACTCATCTCGGCATATTCCTCCCACGAAATACTCAGAAACCGACTCAACAGCGGTTGGGACTCTAAAGAGAATCAAAGGGATCTTCTCGAGGGAGCACAAGCCTTGCTTTTCAATAGGATAAGTCGGAAGAGAGTAACTTTGGATTAGTAAGCAAGAAGGAAAAGGAAATAAAGATCTCCACGAGCTGCAAACAGAGCGAGCATTAACAACATCGAAACAGTTGTTCAGTTTCTCGATGATCATTTGAAGTAACTCTTCAGGGAGCTGAGTCCAGTCTGTCATATTCTTTTTCGTTGAAGGCTCTGCCATGTTTATATTGATAGCTGCAATTTCGAAATTACAAATACAAACTTATTAAATTAATAAATATACATGAACCTTAAAGATTAAATCTAATTCCTAAATGAACATTGAAAACAAAAGTTTAAAAACCCTAAAATTAAATCCAATTCCTAAACAAACATTGAAAATAAACGTTTAAAAACCCTGAAATTAAATCCCATTCCTAAACTTACATTGAAAACAGAAGTTTAAAAACCCTAAAAATTAAATCCAATTCCTAAACGAGTATTGAAAACAAAAGTTCAAAACCCTAAAATCAAATACAATTAAGGAAATCGGTACAAAAGGAAGAGAAAGAATCTGTAACAAAACCCTCAGTCAGAAGTTTAGAACCCAGAAAACAAAAGATTGTAGACGACTTCTCCCAAAGGTGACATTTTTGCAGAATTAATCTAAAACCCAGAAAGATTCTCTAAGAAAATAGATTCAAATTACTACACTCCATAGCCGACAAATTTAGTTTGTTGTAAGGACAAGGGAAAACAAAACTGTACCTTTCGATTGCGTTAGAAATTGAGTCATGACGGAGATGTTGACTGTTCAATACCACTCTGAGCTTCGGTCTCAATGATGAAAAGTATCTATCTCAATACAGAAACATGTTGTAATTGGGAAGAAGAAGTTGTCGGAGAAATGATTCGACCATTTTCATCATTTCAGCGAAAGAAGAAAGGAGTAAGGCATCATCTTTTATACCACTCATTAAAACATTTTAATCTCCTATCTCTTCCATTCATTTCTTATTTTATCATTAATCACTCATTAAAACTTTTTAATCTCTTATCTTTTCCACTCATTTTTTATCTTATTAGTAACCATTCATTAAAACTTTTTAATTTCTTATCTCTTTCATTCATCTCTTATCTTATTAGTAACCATTCATTAAAACTTTTTATTTTCCTATCTCTTCCATTCATCTCTTATTTTATCAGTAAGTAAAAAGACTAAATTGTCATTTCTTAAACAATTTTCTGTAAAAATTAATTAAAAAATATAAAAAAACTATTTTTTTCGACCCCATTTTTAAAGGTGGATCCAACCAATTTAGGCATTCTTTCTTTCTTTCTTCTCTTTACTCAAGCTCCATCTCTCGTCCTCTTGCTCAGACTCTCTCTCTGATCCGCTATCACCACCAATGTCGGGGAGATTGGGTTCAGAAATTGACTCCATGCCGCCTCTATCACCGTCTATTTCTTTCACCATTGCTGTTTTTTCCTCTGTTAAACTGTCTTAACTGATAAGTTTCTCAGATTTTTTATATTGAATTCAGCATATGTTGAACTCATTTTAGCATGCACATTGAGAGTTTAACCTTTAATTCTGGATTGATTAGGACTTCAATTTAGTTATATAACTAGATGATGGCCCGATTCGTAGTGCATGTTAAATAATTGGTGAGAACATTTGGCTCTTGCAAAAGAAGAACTGGGTATAACTATCAGTACTGGAAAATATAGTATAACTAGTAAAATTGGTATTACTTGAAGTCGAGATTTATAGAGTAAAACTTGGTGCAACTAGTATTACTATGTATAGTGAAGGTATAACTCTGGATTACTAGTATTACTGATCAAGTGTTTTGTATTATTTTGACAGATACAATGAGCAAAACTATCAGCATTCATTTTAAATACTAAAGTCACATGTATAGTTTACTGTTGAAGACACATGTGGGGAAGATAACTCCATCGATGATAGAAGGTATGATATACAAAAAGCTTGCATTAGATGAAAATAAGATAAAATTGGAAATGAGTTACATTCCACTGCTGGTTGGAGGAGGTGAGGAACGGTTTATTATTTCTGATGATGAAGATCTGTGTGTTTTTCTAACATCTGTTGATAAAGACAATCAAAAATATATTTTATATGTGGAGGCTATGAATATTTCAGAACAGCCTGAGCAAGTGGTGAGAAAGGACAATATTGTTGAAGATGAAATTGGAGCTAATGCCATTACTTTGTACGTACCCAACGAACAAGCAAACGTTATGGATAAAGGTATTGATGCTGAACGTGTGGATGAGGGTACTGATGATGGCCCTAATAGATCAGTTATGCATGAGCCTCCACCTCTGTTAGAAAGCAGTCATCGAATAGTGTCATGGAAATACAGTTTGGGTGTGAGTCAGTTTCAGGAATTTTCAAATAAAACAAACAGTGCAAGAGTTTATGGATAGATGAACATTTCTTAAGTCTTTTGGTTATGTTATAAAGTGGTCGGATAAAACTCGTTACGTGGTCAAATATTCTCAAGAAATGTGTAAATAGGGTTCACGAGCTGCAAGAATCACATGGACAGAAATTTTCTCAGTTAGAACACACACAAAGATGCATTCATGCTCTCGAGCAAGTCAGAGTACAAATAACTCTAAGAAAAAAGGCAATCCATGATTAGTTGCATCACTTTTGCATGATGATTATCTGCATGATTGCTTTCTAATATGTGGAGGAAAGTACTATAAAAGAGAAATGGGCACGGTGTTATTTTTGAGGGGATAGATACAACATAGACACAAGCAACGCTGTGGAATCTTTAAACAATGTTTTTGAAAACGCAAGGAAGTGCTCTCTAATACCCATGCTCAATGAGGTTATTAAAGTGTTTGCTGATTGGTTTAATCAACATCACAAAGAGGATGTTTCTGGATCAATTGATAATAAACTGGTGCCTTTAGTGGAGAATTACCTGCATGATTTATGGAGTGTTGCTGAGAAATTAACTGTGATAGCGTTAAACAGTTTCGACTGTGAATACAACGTCATTGGTACTGATGGAAAGCCTTATTTGGTGAACTTGATATTGAGAAGTTGCAGTTGCCGGTTTTTCAATTTTGAGAAGTATCCATGTGTTCACGCACTAGCTGCTTTCATTGACTTCAAAAATGATGTTTCTAGAGGTGATGATGCCATAGAGATACATGAATTATGTTCAAAATATTATTGGACGGATTTCTAGGTATTGGCATATATCAAGACAATTTATTTAGTTCCGAATAGGTCTCAGTGGAATGTCCCAACTGAGTTCAAAAAGCTGCAGATCTTACCTCCAGTGAAAAAGAAGGGGAAAAAGAGAAGTAAAATATTTTCATCGGCTGGAGAACAGCATCGTCCTAGGACGCAAAATAAAAGACGGTCAATACAAAGACTATTGGCTGCTATTTGGAACTGGTAGATCTCCAATGTAATACTATTTATTATGTTTTATTATCCTGTAATACTAAATAGAACTTGTATCATACTAACTTAAGCATATTATATCAAAGTTCTTCTATGAAACTATTAAAAAATTTAGTACAATATATCCATAAAACCAAAAATTAAAACTAACAAGCAATATTCAAATAACCAAAATTATTTTATTTTAAGAAAAACTAAAGTCATGAGTGAAAAAATAGCATATTATATCAAAGTTCTTCTATAAAACTATTAAAAATTTTAGTACAACATATCCATAAAGCCAAAAATCAAAACTAACAAGCAAATATTTAATTATGTAATCAGAATTATATTTTAAGAAAAACTAAAGTCATGAGTGAAAAAATAGCATATTATATCAAAGTTCTTCTATGAAACTATAAAATAATTAGTACAACATATCCATAAAGTCAAAAATCAAAACTAACAAACAAATATTTAATTATGTAACAATGTACAACTAGTACAACTGGTGAAACTAGGATGTTGGGATATTATGACATAATTTAAAAAAAAAAAACTAAACAAATCCATGTGTTCAGATGTTGGGATGTTATGACACAGTTTACATAATAGTATAACATCACAATTTTTATTTAAAAATATATTTTATATCATATAAAGTTGAGTTTACACAATATATGTCTTATACTTCTAAGATGAGTTATGAACATACTAAGCATCTTATGAGTAAAAAATAAAAAATGTTTATATTTAATATTTAATTGAATAGTACATTTAGACACATACTATTGTGGAATATACTTATCTGTAAAACTAATAAAGCAATTATTTAGGGTGAGTTATTAAAAACATATTATTTCTACTTAGTTTGACATAATTTTTCATAGTATTACTGCGTAGTTTGACATAATTATTCATAGTAATACTAATTAGTTTCTAATACGAATCCAAACACAAAAACTACTAAGGTGTACGTAGTTTTACACGAATTCAAATTCAAAGCAACTTAGAAAAATATAGTTAAACATAGTTTTACTTCAACCCTCAACTCTTCATTTTGTATTGTCTCCTCGCCTACGCTTTTTTCCAGCGGTCTGTAATCAAACATAGATTAATAACAACATCATGTTTAATAACACAAAACCCATGGTTTGAGAAGTAAAATATGGTTACCTTTAAGGTCTCTCCTTGCTCATTCAAAAAAGATTCCAACAGTTCAACTCTTCCCACCAAATCGTTAACCTTATCTTTGATAACATTCATCTTTTCTCCCATTTCTGTTTTCAGAGTGTTTATGAGCTCTACCACTTTATTTACAGGCGTGTTTTCACATATTTCATTGGGGACATTCTCGAGTACGGATCCTAGTCGTGAAACAACATCTTCATTATACATGTCTTCAATCCATATGGTATATCCTTCGTGAAGACGCAGGATCCAACTGTTGACAACAATATCATGTTTATCAACATCGTCATCTTCTTCTGTGAGTCTAGCCAGAAGATCATTTTCTTTTGGAGTAGCTACCACCAAGCTTTCAATGTCCTAAAAATGTAAACACTTAGTTCCAAACATTAACAACATAACAAACATATGCAAAGGATAACTAACCTTGATTGTACCAAGTTTTCCATTTATTTTTGAAAGAGGAAATCCTTTTAATTCGCTTTTCTTAAACTTTGACCTGCACATCCTAGGACAACCCATGTCTGCACCTGGAAAAATACTCCATAGCTCTAAAATTGCCTCAAATGCCAAAAACTACACAACACACATATAGTTAAACTTATCTTCAACTATAATAGATAATATCAATTTTAAATACCTCAAATAAATTTTTACTTACCTCTAAAAGAATACAGAAATCTGGAATTGGCCAGGTTACACCGCCTTGACTAAACCCCCAAAATGAGTCATCGTGTGCGATATGTTCTTCACCATATAGTCATATGACAGTCTCTCCCAAGGAAAGCTCTTACATAACTCGAGATCATCCACCGCAATTTGAAAGAATTTCAAAACGGGTGTAGCATCTACTCCAGTCTTTGTCTACCCTACGACAATGTTGGATAAGAAGAACAAGACCAACTTCTTCAACCTATCTCGACTAGTTTCCATTTCCTCCAGTTTTTCTTTCACGTCTTGATGAGACACTATTGCTCCTTTCCCAAAATGCTTGTTCACAAATTTCTTATCCACGATTTTACTTCCTTCCACATAATGTAGTGGATAGTTGCGACAGTCAAATCCCGATATCAAGGCGTGTTCCCTTAGACCATAACGGATAGGAACACCACGAACCAAACTTCTTTTTTATTTTCGATGCATGCCATTCGAAGAAGGAGCATCCATAAGCTTGTGGTATCTGTCCCTAGGCATGTGGAAAATGTGTTTGAACTGCCGATGTTTCTCAAACCATCTCAACTCAACACTACTCAAAGGATGCTTCAACCCTTCTATTGTATTCAAGAATTCAAATATATAACACCTTGTCGATATCTTAATTTTCTTGACATATTTCTTCGGTGGGAAGTAGTAGAGCTGTCGTTTCGTCTTCTGAATTTTGCAGCAATAATTGAGTTCTACCAAGTTATATTAGTTTAACATATCAATTTCTCTTAGTGTTCTCTAGTGTTACCTAGTTCTACCAGAATTACTAATAAACTCATAGTTTTACCTAGTAATATCGGTATTTTTCCGAATATTAACACAATTTTACGTAGTTCTACCAATATTACTTCAAAAATCCACATAGTTTTATCTAGTTCTTCCATTACTAACATATAAATTCTGCCTAGTTGTACCTAGTTATACTAGTATTGCTAATACAAACAGATATACTTACCGTTGAGACCACATCCTCGTCCATGGCGTATGAATTTCCATGTTCTCCTTCATCCTCTTCTTTATCCGCATCCTTCTCTAATTCTTTGTCTTCTTCTTCGTCTTTCTCTCCTTCCTCTTCTTCGTCAACTTCTTCTTCCTTGTCTGACTTCTCTACATCTCCTCCTTCTTCCTCATCTTCTTCTTCTTTGTCTGACTTTTCTAGGTCTTCTCTTTCTTCTTCAGTTCTCAGAACTTAATCTTCAACCTCTTCCTCCATTTTTGATGCTTCAACCATTGGAGGTGGCGGATCGGAACTGCTCTCGCCCTTGGTTTTTGGAGCTCTAATCTTCTTCTTCTTCTTTGTCCATCTTGTTCTAGCCATTTTTCTCGATCGATAACAGTTTTGGGAGGATTAGATTTGTAGTTATCCCTAGTTTGACGATGAGAGAATCGAATATCGGAAAAGAGATAAAGAGAAATCGTTATGGATTTGATCGATTTGGGGAGAACTCTAAAACAATCCAAATTTTTGGATCAAGTTTTTCGAGTTATGCCCGATATCACTGGCTGGACGGGTTTCATCCAGATATAAAATGTGATTTTTTTGAATTAAAATGGGTTTAAGATTTTTTACCTATTTTGAACATTAAAAATAATTACATTAAAAATTCTTTAAAATAAAGAGAGATATCGGATTTGTATTTGAGAAGGAAGGGTAAATTAGATGATTCCCCAAACGACTAAGGATTTTCAGTGAATAGCGACGTCGTTTCCCGGGAAATGAGACAACATCGGTTTGAGTAGCATCGCCATCTATATTTCCGGTTCAAGGTTTGGTTTCATCCGGGTTAGTTTCACATTTGAACATTTCATGGGCTCAAAAACATATGATATCTATCCATACACCAAGAACACAGCCAGACACGGCTTGGAAATTTCATGAGAAAATAACGGTTGTAAGTTAACCAGTGACATGGCTACTAGAGTTTACCAAGATCGTAGAGGATAGTCTAGAATAACAGGCATCAAAATGACATTAAAGACACACGACCTACACCTAAAATTATAGGATAAGGTTGTTTTGATTTAGATGTCTCAAGTAATCCAAAGTACGCCTTATGGTTTGATTCTCAACACGGAAAGACAAAGTAAGACGCTCTCTTGAGAGTTCCCAATCACCGCTTCCTGCTGCATATTTAAAGATGAAGTTTGCATGGCCTGGCCGCTCGGTGAAAAAAATTGAGTTCCTGCTCAAACCACAACCATCAGGAAGCTGCTTCGTCGAGCATGAATTATTTGCACCGTATCCAGCAAACAACACACGGTCTCCCAAGTCAGTGACCTTGACCCATTTACCAGCCTCCTCATCTAGCCTACGCACTCTACATTTTAACCCAGCAGCATGAGGGGTGGTACTCAGAAATTTCTCAACCAGGAAAAGTTCATCATCGCCTGATGGAATTACATGAAAGAATCCGTTCAGATGCTCTGAGGGCATTAGGCGAGTTGCTTTTAGCAAATAAGGATCAATAACAAAAACGTCCTTGTTCCTAAATGCTGCATAAAACCTGCCTCTAAAAGCTACTAAGTCCAAGCATGTAGTATCTGGGACGTCTTTGAGTTGCAACCACCTCTTTTCAACACTTGTGAACACCACCAAAGTTCTTGAGTAGCTGCGGATCACAACGAATTCTGCTCCTCCCTCCTTGTTTAGCGGAAGAAAAGCCACATCTTTGAAAGTTATCCTCAACCCTTGATGCCAACAAATCATTCTGTAATGATGACCTACAGAGAAGATCTGGCAGTCAAGCATGTTCTTCAATGTTGGATTAGATCCTGGTAACTTCAATCTCAGTGAGCACTGAGGAGGAGATGGGAACTGTGAATAATCCTCTGACTCATCTCGGCATATTCCTCCCAAAAAATACTCAGAAGCCGACTCAGCAGCAGTTGGGACTCTACAGAGGAAAAAAGGGATCTTCTCGAGGGAGCACAAGCTTTCCATTTCAATAGGATAAAGGGGAAGGGAGTAACTTTGGCGTAGTAGGGAAGCTGGAAAGGGAAATGTGGATCGCCACGAGGTGCAAACAGAGCGAGCATGAACAACATCGAAACAGTTCTCTAGTTTCTCCTTGATGATGTGAAGTAGCTCTTGAGGAAGCTGAGTCCAGTCTGGAATCATCGATTTCGATGATGTCTTCATTTTTGTTGATGTCTTCACTGCTGCAATTTCGAAATCAGAAAGACAAATTAAGCTTATGTGGTTTAAGAACCGAACATTTCTGAATTGACTTCATCAAAACAGACTACAATAACAACATTTCCTAAAACGAACACTGAAAACAAACGTTAAATAACCGAAATTACTACATAGACACAATTACTACAGTAAAAAGCCGAAATTCTAGTTTGTTTCACCGTACGGTCAAGGAAAAAAAACTGTACCTCAAGGAGTTACGTTCGACGCTGAGGCACGACCGAGATGGCGACTCTGCAATACCACACTGAGCTTCGATCTCAATGATGAGAGGGTCTCAATATACAGAAACATACATGTGTAAGGCTATGAAGACAAAACCAAAGAGATGGAGAAGTTGTCAGAGAAGAAATGACTCATCGACTGCCTTATAACTTCAAATTTTCATCATTTCAGGGATTTTCAATGACCAACGACGTCGTTTTCCCGAAAACGATCTATATTCCGGTTCAAAGGTTTTGTTTCATTCGGTTTGATTTCACATTTGAACATCCCATATTAATGGGCTAAAAATATGATATCCATCCATTTAGCACCCAAATAAAGGGCCATGATCATTCCTAATGATCCAACTTGCCTTCGAATTGCGTTCATGATTGTAAAAAAAACACCATCAAAGTCACATTTTGACACAGACCGGTTTAGAGATTTCTGGCGACCTGTATCTTAATGCCTTGAGTGTTTCTTTATGTGATACATCGCTCTTATTGGTTGTTTTTGTATTAGATGTTGAGACTTCTTGATATCAGAGTAATCTCAAACCAACATTTACAAATCCCACACAGTAAGGCTAATGATCTCACTCACTCAAATCCTACTCCATACTTAACATGCTACTACAATTGGACCTTACTAGTTAAGGTAAACATTGTTAAATTTTACCAAAATAAAAAAAAGGCCAAACATTGATTCATTTCAATTTGTCTTTGGCACTTACACAAAAGGACACATCTTCATTTGGTCACTTGCTTCACCTTAGAGCAGAACTTAAGAACACAGTTTGCGTCTCCTTCCCAAATCAGCTTCAACATGACCGATTCACCTATCTTCACATTGTTAGCTTTGAAGAACTCTCTCCAGCCTTTTACAAGTCTAATTCTTTTACCTTGGTCACCAGACCGTAGACCCGTAGGCCACTTCACATCGTTTTTATCCAGCAGAGTCATTTTAGTTTTCTCAGTGATGCCATTCATCCTCGTGAAGGGCATTGGTAGAAACTGAAAACAAATATTCAAACAGAGGATTCAGAATCGATAGACTGTAAAAAAGACAATGGCTTGTTGATGAAACTGACCAGGATAGAGTTTTTGACGACCCAAGGTCTAAGAGTTAATGTCACAAATCGGTTTTGGGATGGTGAAGGTGAAGCTTTCCATGTCGATTTACCGGTTCTATGTTTCCTCTCTGAACATTTCTGCGAGCTTCTCTCATCTTGGTTGCTCTCTTCATCGCTTTGCGGCTCTATATCATTAGCTTCTAATGAGCAATCATCTTCTTCTTCTTCTTCAGATTCATTGAGTGACAAACGTAGAACCAGATTTTTTCCTCTCTGGATCAGTTTGAGAGTGAAGAAATCTCCAGCCTTATATCCATTGGCACTACAGAAAGTTCTCCATCCTCTTCTGATGTAAGTAGTTCCACATTTCTTCTGTTTTAAAGCTAAAGTCCATGATCTACCCTTATCATTCATTAGAACAATCTCTCCACATCTTGTGTTTAGACCATTTGCCCTCGCAAAACTCATCGGAAGACTCTGGAAATTCAACATGTATATCTTTTAATCAAACTTAGATTATAGTATAAGAGCTCTTTCTTTTATTCAAATTAAAGAGTAGACACACCAGTGAATCATAACGTAGGCTCGCATGCGTGACATTAGCCACAAAGCAAGAGGGATTTAGTGAAGAAGAAGACTCTGCTTCTCTTTTCACTCTCTTCTTCTTCTTTGGAATCTTCTCTGAAAAAAACAAAACAAAACAAAATCAATCTCTCTACTTACTGATTCATACTCCAAGATCACAGTTTAAACTTTGTTTAATTGTGCACATTTCTTCTTAAATGTCTGTCTCAGATTCAGAGTTAGAAAGAGACAGAACACAACTCACCGAGCTTGTTCTCATCGTCCAAACAAGACTCATACTGAATCTCACAGCAACTGGGTCCAAAGGGTGTGACGTGGAAAGTCATGTCTTTCTCTTGTCTGAAAATAACAATGTCACCGATTCGAAAATCATGAGCGAGAGCGAACTCTTTCCAACCATCAGTGAGTCTCCGGCCATCTTCTACCTTCACTCTCCAGGTTATCTCCGACGCGTCTGATCTCAGCTTCGCCGTAGTCTTGTGCTCATTTTTTCCTTTTATGTACTTGGAGAAGAAAGCTACAGGAATTGTCTGAAACAACATGCAAATACCAAATTAGACCCATCCTTCTTGATGAGATTCTCAGAGAGACAGAGACATGCAGAAAGTGGGAGAAAAGAGAGAGGGTACTAAGTGGCTGTGGAAGTCTGGAAGAAGAGGCTGGAAGAAATGTCTCTTGGCCATGAATCTTCAGAAGCTTTGAATCTCTCAAAGTCTACACTGCATAAAAATCAGGATAAACAATCTATTAAGTAAAAAAAACTGATCCGAATTGAGACTACAAGAACATCATTTTGCTAACAAATATTAAAAACAGAGAATCGAATCCAATTCCAGAATTCGATCAGAAATAGTCAGAATTTCAAAACCCTAAAATCACTGAGAAGAGAAGATATCGTCGTCGTCACCGTTTTCACTCTAGTTCTAGTTCTAGTTCAAGCTCATAAGTCACTCGAGTGAGTGTTGGAGAGCTTCTGCGGAAGGTTTAGGTGACTACGGGGAAATCACGTGCAACACACGTGGTTCGTCTAACATGCGCACATCTTCTTTCATTTCTGGAAACATAATTTATTCTGTAAGAACACACACTGTAGCTATAGGTCCCAAAAAACCCAAATTGAGTTGCCATTTTCGATTAATTTCAGTCTTCTTCAGAGAAAATCGGCACGTGATATCCCCATTTTTCCGGCAACGAATTACATTCCCGCCGGCGAAGTACGATCTACAGTTCCGGCAATTGATTGCGTTCCGTTTGGCGACAAAACACTGTGCTCTTCTTCTTACTTGACCCTTTTTGTGTTCTTCTTTACTTGACCCTTTTTGTGTTCTTCTTCTTACTTGACCCTTTTTGTGTTCTTCTTCTTACTTGACCCTTTTTTTCTTTTCCTGTAATCATCTTCATAAGTAAAAACCCTAGCTTGACTAGTCTCAATGTAGTATAGTTTCACTCTCTCTTACACTGTTTAAGATGCAGATTTTGAAAACTCTTTCAGTGAACTAAAGGAGAATTCTGATTAGTGTTGGTTTCAATCTTTGTTATGCAGATTTCCTTGTTCTACAGAAGAAAACACACATGGTTGGTGGAGGGAAAAAGAAACAGACTCGTTCCAATAGGTCTTCGATTCATAGATTGAAGGAAGATAGGATAAGCCAGTTACCTGATTCTTTGTTATGCAAGATACTTGGCCATCTTCCCGCAAAAGAAGCTGTTAAGACGAGCGTCTTATCCACCAGATGGAAAAGTCTCTGGCTTTGGGCTCCTAGTTTGGAATTAGACTCCAATAAATTCCCAGATTTCAATGCCTTTGCGAGTCTTGGTGACAGGTTTTTCGATTCCAATAGGGTTTCATGCATAGACAAGCTTGAGTTAAAAGTTTATGAAAGTGACAATGATGATGTCGAAGATTATGTAGCTTATTTCACCTCATGGATTGATGCTGCAGTTAAGCGTAAGGTCCAACATCTACATGTTGTGTCTCTTCCCGATGAATACTCATTTGAGATTCCCATAAGCCTTTATATAAGTCAGACACTGGCATTCTTGAAACTTCAACTGGTGGCCTTGGTTAGTGCTGAGTCTTTTTCCTTACCTTGTCTGAAGACTATGCATCTAGAAGAGATCTGGTTTCAGTATCCCAATGAGACCACTTTTGAAAGACTTGTCTCATCATGTCCTGTCTTGGAAGAGTTAAAAATTATCGAGTTTGGGAATGCTCCTAATGTCTTTCGGGTGCACTCTTTTTCACTCAAGAGGCTCGAAATAAAAATACGTTATGCTTTAACTGATGATTACTTAAATGTTGTGATTGATGCTCCTTTACTACGCTGGTTGAGAATCGATGATTGCTTATCTGAAAGATATATGATAAACAACTTGGATTCCGGTGCCAAGTTAGATATTTCTCTCAGCTTTGGTGAATTGCTTCCTAATGAAGAAACAGTTTCATCAAAGAGATATATCATCCGCGATTTGCTGCCCCGGATTTCAGAGGTCGGGGAAATGATCATGTATCTAGACATTTTTAAGGTATATGTTTGTTAATGCAGGTATATGTTTTCTTCTATAATGAAAGTCTCTCACCCACAAGTCTTTCTATTGGTTTCAGGTCATTCATTACTATTCCAAATTAGAACCCTTGCCTCATTTTGGTTACATGTCCCGCCTGGATATAACACTCTGTGTATCTGATCTAAAATGGTTGCCAACTTTTCTTGAGCACTGCCCTAATCTGAAATCCCTCGTTTTGGTGAGAATCTGCTAGTCATATGATTTTTCTTATCTCTATGAAGTTTCTGTGTATTTTTTCATTGTGTTTTCTTTTTTTTTTCATCAGAAATTGGATACTCAGTTTAAGGAGATCCATTCTGAGGAGATGAAACAAATCAGATTTTCACATGTGCCTCAATGTTTGTTATCTTCGCTAAAGTTTTGTTGATATCAAAAGCACAATCAGTGGATATACTGCAGAAATGAAGCTGGTGAGGTACTTCCTGGAGAGTTCAGCAATCCTCAAGAAACTGACTCTACGTTTGAAATATTGTTCAAATGAAATTGTCATCTTCAAGAAACTCCTGAAAATACCAAGACGTTCTACCAAGTGTCAGGTCGTCGTACTGTGATTGGCAAAGGCAAGAGACAACATGACAAAGCTTATGTTCTGACCGGTACAGTCAGTTGATGATTTGCCGCACAAGATTTGCAGTTGTAGGCTTATAAGTATGTTTGTTTCTTTGGTAAATAGAAATGCAACTGTTTTTAGGTACTTTTGCAGGAAATCATTATGCTGTTTATAGAATCAAGTTTGATCTGCATTCAGTGGAACGGTGCGGTGCATTCTGTTGCGGGATTGTTCTGTAATTTTAGCTAATGTGGATGTAATTTTTCAGTGTGTGACTAGTATTGGTTTTCAGAAACGGACACTATAAGATTGACTTATATCCTGTTGCACCAGGCTTTCAATTGAATGATAAGAAGCTCCTAAGGCTTATAACTGTGAGTCTGAGACATAGGTACACTTAAATCTATGTCAAATCTATGTTCATTGCCTTGCGTTTTGAGATTTCTTGCGACCTTTTATCTGAATTCCTTGTGCTTCTATAATAAATAATCTTTGAGTGTCTCTCTCTTTGGTGGTTTTTGTGAGATGGTGAGATTTCTTGAAATCAGAGTATTCTCAACCAAAGTTAATTTAAACCATTCACAAATTCACACACTCGGATCTTACAACATGCTTCAAATAACATACTACAATAGACAATAGGCTGGACCTTTTGAGTTGTTATATCTTACACACATAATAAGCCAGAAACTGATGCATTCCAATTCGTCTTGGGCACTTACAAAAGCTAAAGAAATTACTCATACACAGTTTCATTTGGTCACTTGCTTCAGCTTAGAGCAGAACTTAAGGACACAACTTTTGTCTCCTTCCCAAATCAGCTTCAACATGACCGATTCACCTATCTTCACACAGTTTGCTTTGAAGAACTCTTGCCAACCTCCTACCATTCTTATTCTATCACCTGTTATCTCAGACCGCAGATTCGTAGACCACCTCACACCATGTTTGTCCACCAGACTCATTTTAGTTTCCTCATTGATGCCATGCATCCTCGTGAAGGGTATCGGAAGTAACTGTAACAACGATTCAAAGAAAGGATTCAAGGCTCGATAGACTGTAACAAGACAAAATGGCTTGCAGTGATGAAACTTACCATTACATACTTTGTGAGATTGAAAGGCTTAAGAGTTAATGTCACAAATCGGTTTTGGGATGGTGTGGATGACGCTTTCCATAACAATCTAGGCTTCTTGAAGCTTTTCTCATCTTGGTTGCCCTCTTCATCGCTTTCTTGTTCTGTGGAAAGAGACTCTATTTCATCACCTTCTGAGCTCTCTTCTTCTTCTTCTTCTTCTTCTTCTTCTTCTTCTTCTTCGGAATCTGTGGGGGACAATCGTAGAACCAGAGTTCCTCCTCTTTGGATCAGTTTGAAAGTGATGGAATCACCAGCTCTAAGTCCATTGGCACGACAGAAACTTCTCCATCCTCGTCTGATATAAGCAGTCCCACATGAATTCTTTCGTTTCAAATTTAACGTCCATGATCTACCCATTTCATTCATCAGAACAATCTCTCCGCATCTTGTGTCTAGACCATTTTCCCGTGAAAAATTCCTTGGAAGATACTGGAAATTCATTACAATACAAATGAATATTTTTTTTTATCAACTTAGACCATAGGTCCATAGTATAAGAGCTTTTTCTTTTGTTCAAACTACGAGTAGAAATACCAGTGAGTCATAACGTAGGCTCGCATGCGTGACATTAGCAACAAAACAAGAGGGATATAGTGAAGAAGACTCTCCTTCTTCTCTTTTTGGATTCTTGTTTATTTGAATCTTCTCTGAAAAAAAAAAAGGTAATCAATCCAAGTGGTATTGTATTAGTCAAACTGATTCTCTCTACTTACAGATCCAAATAGCATAATCAGCTTGAAACTACAGTTTAAAAGAGTTAGAGAAAGACTGAAACACAACTCACCGAGTTTGCTCTCCTCATCGCTTTCTGAGTCTGTGGAAAGGGACTCTACTTCATCACCTTCTGAGCTCTCTTCTTCTTCTTCTGACTCTGCGGGGGAGAAACTCAGAACCGGAGTTTCTCCTCTTTGGATAAGTTTGAAAGTGTAGAAACCTCCAGCTTTCAGCCCATTGGCATAACAGAAACTTCTCCACCCTCGTCTGATAACAGTTCCATAAGTCTTTCCTCTTAGAAGTAAGGACCATGATTTACCCTTACCGTTCATCAGTACAATCTTTCCCCATCTTGTATCTAGACCATTTGCCCTCGCAAAACTCACTGGAAGATTCTGTAAATTCATATACAATACAACATGATCTTGACAATTTTCAGACCTTAGTGTAAAAGGTTTTCTTTTGTTTAAATTCGGAGTTAATACCAGTCTGTCTTGACGTAGGGTCGAAGGCGAGACTTTAGCCACAAAATAAGAGGGATCTAGCGGATAAGACTCAGTTTCTCTTTCCGGATTCTTCTTCAGTTTTTTCCTTCTCTGAATTTCCGCTGAAAAAGAAGCAAATCAAGCCAAGTGATAATGGTCAGTCTGATTCTCTCTACTTACTGATCCATATTCCTAAATAAGCCAAAATTACAGTTTAAACGTTTCTCTAGTTACTTGAGCACATTTCTTAAATGACTGAGAGTCAAGAGTTAGAGCAAGACGGAACACAACTCACCGAGGTTGCTCTCTTCATCACTTTCCGGTTCTGTGGAAAGGGACTCTACTTCATCAGCTCCTGAGCTCTCTTCTTCTTCTTCAGACTCTGTGGTGGACAAACGTAGAACCGGAACTTTTCCCCTTTGGATCAGTTTGAAAGTGAATGCCTCTCCAGCCTTAAATCCATTGGCACTACAGAAAGTTCTCCACCCTCGTCTGATGTAAGTACTTCCACATTTCTTCTGTTTTAAAGCTAAAGTCCATGATCTACCCTTATCATTCATTAGAACAATCTCTCCACATCTTGTGTTTAGACCATTTGCCCTCGCAAAACTCATCGGAAGATTCTGAAAATTCATTACAATACAACATGATTTTGATCAAACTCAGATTTTAGTATAAGAGATGTTTTCAAATTAAGAGAAGACATACCAGTGAGTCATAACGTAGGCTCGCATGCGTGACATGAGCCACAAAGCAAGAGGGATCTAGTGAAGAAGACTCTGTTTCTTTTCTTGGATTCTTCTTCACTTTCGTCTTCTTTGGAATCTTCCCTAAAAATAACAAAAAAAAAAAAAATCTCATTGGCAAATCAATAGTCAACTGATTCTCTCTACCTCCACATGCATGTTCCAAAATCAGTTTACTTCTTAAGTATCATTCTCAGATTCAGAGTCACGGGCAGAGTTAGAGAGAGAGAGAGAGAGAGAGAGAGAGAGAGAGAGAGAGAGAGAGAGAGAGAGAGAGAGAGAGAGAGAGAGAGAGAGAGAGAGAGAGAGAGAGAGAGAGAGAGAGAGAGAGAGAGAGAGAGAGAGAACACAGCTCACCGAGGTTGTTCTCGTCATCTAAACCAGACTCATATTGAATCTCACAGCAACTGGGTCCCATGAGTGTCACGTGGAAAGCCATGTCTTTCTCTTGTCTGAAGATGGCAATGTCACCGACTCTAAGATCGTGTGCAAGAACGAACTCTTTCCAACCATCAGTGAGTTTCTGGCCATCTTCTATCTTCACTTCCCACGTTATGTCCGACGCGTCTGATCTCAGCTTCGCCGTAGTCTTCTTCTGCTCATTTGTTCCTTTTATATACTTCAAGAAGAAAGCTACAGGAATTGTCTGAAGCAACATGCAAACACAAAACCAGATAAAGACAGATATTGATGAGAGAGAGAGAAAGAGTGACAGAGAGAAAGGGAGAGAGGGAGAAAGTGAGAGAGGGAGAGAGAGATAGAGAGAGAGAGAGAGAGTACCAAGTGACTGTGGAAGCCAGGAAGAAGAGGCTTAAAGAAATGTTTATTCGCCATCCTCAGAAGCTCTAACTCTCCTAGAGAAAAGAATGTAATGAACCAACTTGAAGAAATGAAGACGACGCTTCATTACCCTTATTTATTGTAAAGCTTCTTCTTTTTGATTGGATAAAGGCTTAAAGTTTAATTAAGTAATCTCCCTTTATTATGGATCCTATTTATTGTAGACCTTCTTCATTTTCCCTATATTTAATGCTCACTTTCTGATAATTAACAAATTTTGTATTTATTAGTCTCCCGAGAACAAAACTTAAGTACATAAGTTGTTTTGGTTTGTTCAGAAATGAACTCCAAAGTGAAGGACTCTCCTGTTCTAACGCCATTAGCCTCACAAAACCATTTCCAATCAATTCCCAAAGCCACGAATCCATCTCTTGACAAAAGAAAAGCCGAACACTTCGTTCCTTCTTTACCCAACATAGTTATCTTCCCAAGCTTGCCGATGCCATTAGCCTTCATGAACTGCCTTGGAAGATGCTGGGAGAAATTTGAACAAACACATTTACGTTACCAATTGGAATATAAGAAAGAGAAACTTAACTCAACTCGGAAACAAGATTGGATGATGAACTTACCAATTTACATGCTCTGACATCTTCAGGTGTGAGTGTTAATTCCGCGAATCGGTTTTGGATTGCTGAGGATGAATCTCTGCTTCTAGGTTTCGTGGAAACCGACTCTTTCTCGTTAGGTTTTGAACAGCTAGACTTTGCATGGAACATAGACATGGTATTCACTTTCCTATTTTCTTCTTTCTTGTTTTTCTCTTTACTGTTCTCGTCTTTGCTTATTTTCTCATAGCTGCTAGGTTCTATGGAAAGAGAGTTTTCCTGGTCTGTTTCTGAACACTCTCCTCCTGCTCCTCTGTCAATGCTACATTCTGCAGGGCACAAGCTAAGCATAGGAGTTGTGTCTTCCCAAATCAACTCCAGTGTGAAGGACTCGCTCATCTTTAAGCCGTTTGCTTTTACAAAATCTTTCAAACCCATTTCCATTTTCATTGTTCCGTTCTTGTCCCGTTGAAGGTTTGTCAGCCACTTTTTACCATCTTTACCTAAGAGATATATCTCCCCAGTCTTATTGATGCCATTCTCCCTCAGGAACGACCTTGGAAGACACTGAAGATATTTGAACAGAGGACGAATAAATATGCGTCAAAAGACTCAAAACCAACAAGGGAAGAATCAAGAGTTGTTTTCGATGAACTTACCAATCTACGAATTCTGTCATAATCAGGTGGAAGTGTAAATGTTACGAAACGCTTATAACGTGGTGAATATGATGAACATGACAAAATTCTTCGTTTCAGGCTACACTTCTTCTCTTTTGTCTCCATGAGTGACTCCATTGAGCTGCAATCGTCTTCACTGCTCTCCCCTTCTATGTTCTCTTCCCCGCTGCTAATTTCTGTGGAAAAAGATTCTCTCCCGCTAGCTTCTGAACAGTTTCTTTGCCTTTTATCATTACAAGATTCTGAAGGGCAGAAACCGAGCACAGGCGTTTCCCCATTTCTCACTAGTTTAAACATAAAGAAGGATTCTGCTTCTCGACCGTTTTCCTCACAGAATTTTCTCCAACCTCGGCTAATGTAAAAACTATCAGATGACTTGCTGAACCTCAGATCCAATGCCCATGATCTTTCCTCTCCATCTGTTAAAACAATCTTGCGGCATTTTCTTGTAATACCACTTGAGTTTGTGACATATTGTGGAAGATACTGCAACCACCAGATTAACACAAGAGTTAGATTAATTTACTTAGAAAACACTTGCAAAAAATAATATAGCAAACGTGGACAAACTCTTTCTTTAGTTACATTATTCTATAGGCATGAAAATAGGAATAGTAGGTGAATAAGGGCAAATCAAACCAATCCACATGAAAGCAAACTAGACCAAACAGCATCAAAACGAACAGTTTTGCAAGTTTTCTCCCACACCAAAGTAAGCAAAGATTAACCAAATCCAACTTCTAACATACATACAGTAATCTAACACTTCTTATCAAACCAATACCGAATTGCAATTAACTAACTTTTGATTTCACTTCAACAAATTTTCTCCTAAAATCTAAGCCCCCAACACTAGAAACAGCCGTTCATTTAGTGAGTCATGAAACCACAGTTATGCAAAAATATTATAAGTATGAGATTTTTGCAAATGCAGGAGTAGAGCAATCACCAGTTTATCTGTGCGTAGGCTCGAAGGCGTGACCATGGCCACAAAACATGAGTCGTCTGATGAGGAAGAAGAAACTTCTTCTGCCTCTGGACTGTTCTTCTTCGCTTTCTTCTTTACGGGAATCTCTGTATCATAATTATCTTACATGTTTAAACCTCTGATACTTAGATTGGACTCATACAATACAAGAGAAGTGAAAATTACCTAAGTTATCCTCATCATCAACATCGTTTGATGAAAAGACCACTTGTGTTCTTGGGTGCAGACGCTTTTTCAACAAATTTTTACCTGATTTGGAGAAGAAAAGATCACTAAAATTACCAGATTTTGCAGTTTTGTCTTACAATGACATCTTTAAATCGCAGAAGTCACTTACCAATGTCGTCCTGACCATAACTGTTGTTGCTCAAAGGCGGAATGTCTTGAATCTCACAGCAACTGGATCCTAAATCCGAAACATGGAAGACCATATCTCCTTCATATCTAACAACGACAACATCGCCGGTTCGAAAATTGTTAGCGACGGCGAACTCTTCCCAGCCGTCACTGAGTCTCCGACCAGTCATCTTCACTTTCCAGGTTATGTCCGACGAGTCAGATTTCAGCTCAGCCGTCGTCTTCTCCACACTGGTCTTTCCTTCGATATACTTGGAGAAGAACTCTAAGGGAATCGTCTGCAAAATAAAGATCAATATCTGTGAGTTAAGCTGTTCGGAGACAGAAAAAAAGAGAGAAGGAGGCATGGTAGTAGTTACGAGGTGAGTGTTGAAGCCAGGAACAAGAGTGTGGAAGAATTGCGGGTGAAGAAGAAGCGTTGGTTTCGCCATTCGGCATTGTCGAAGCAGAAGAAAGAATATGGGAAAAATGCCAAAACATACCTCATTTATTTAATTTTTGGAAGAATCACACACGAACTTTTAACGTTGCCAAAAACCATAAAACTATTTTTTCGATGCATAAAAATACATAAGTTTTTTAAAGCTTCATTTTCCTCCTTCTGATTTCACGGCCGTTAACAGACATAACGGAATCAATAAACAGAGTTAATTTTTGTTAGAAAAAAATGCTAAAAAATACATCAACTATTTAATTTTGCCAGAAACCCACACAAACTTTTTGCATTGCCAGAAATCCACACAGACTATTTTTTTAATCTATAAAAATACATAAACTTTTTATAATTCCATTTTCCCTCCTCAAGTTTCACGGTCATTATAGACATAACAAAATCAAAAAACTGCGTTAATTTTTTATAACACGTGTTAATTACTGTCAAATTAATATCATTATTACCTTTAAAAAGAAAAACCTAAACTCTAATTTTTTTCTCTTACTTTTCAGAAATTGAGTGAAATCGGTTGAAAATATGGTCAATAAAGCAATAAATCATGTTTAGAACATATACATCATCTCCTCGAATTGCTCTTATTAGTCTTACATATCACAACACACAATGTTTCCGACTCGATTTATACTACCAACCATATTTTTCAACCGATTTCACTCAATTTCTAAAAGAGAGAGAAAAATTAGGGTGTAGATTTTTCTTCCCCAAATCAATTTGAAGATTTTTTAAGGGTAACAATGATATGTAGTTAGCACGTGTTACAAAAAACTAACATAACGACCGTGAAACTTGAGGAGAAAAAAAATAGAATTATAAAAAGTTTGTGTATTTTTATAGATTGAAAAAATAGTCTGTGTGGATTTCTGGCAATGCAAAAAGTTTGTGTGAATTTCTGGCAAAATTAAATAGTTGATGTATTTTTTTAGTATTTTTTCCTACAAAAAATTAACGCTGTTTATTGATTCCGTTATGTATGTTAATGGCCGTGAAATTAGAGGGGGAAATGAAACTTTAAAAAACTTATGTATTTTTATGCATCGAAAAAATAGTTTGTGTGAGTTTTTGGCAACGCTAAAAGTTGGTGGATGATTCTTCCAAAAATTAAATAAATGAGGTACTTTTTGGCATTTTTCTCGAAAGAATAAACCTTAGAAATTTTCTCTTTAAAATACAACCAAATTCAAAATAACGGATTTTGGGCAGTGGCACAAATTGGTAAATAAACGGAAAAACAAAGGCATTGTTGGTTTGGACTAAATAGTGACACACAAAAAAAATGGAAAACAGAGAGTCGAATCAAAATCAAAATCAAAATCAAAATCGAACCTGAAATTGAAACGAAGTCAGAAACTAATTTTTGTGTTAAATTGAGCCTGAGGGAAATAAACAATGGGCTTGATTTGGGCCTTCAGATTCTATCCAAATAATCTCCGGCGAGATTGACTTAAAGTAATATGATTAATACAAGTTACGAGTCAAGTGTGGAAGCCAGGAAAGTGTGTGGAAGCATTGCCGATGAGGCGATGAAGAAGAAGCATGTTATCTTTCGCCATTGTCGAAGCACAATAAAGAAAACCCTAGTAAACTTCTCTCTAATGTATACCAAATTTCATCTTATGTGCCTCTGTGGTATAGTAAATAACGGATTATGAATTTTATTTGGACCTATAAGTAGTGGCGGATCTAGAAAAAAGTTTAGTTGGGAGCATAAATTATTAATATGGAACACTTTATTTTTACCACTATATTATATTTATTTTTAATTAAATTTAATTAAATATTTAAAAAAATAAAAAAGAATGAGGCACTAGACCCCACTTCTACTACAATTGCTCCGCCCCCGCCTGTAAGTATCTTTACAGTTGACACTTAGAAATAATATCCGACCGTTAGCGGGATACTTCCTCTATATTTTTAAAAGTCAATTTCGTATTAAGTCTACCGAGAACAAAACTTGAGTACAATGCTTGTGTTAAGTTCATAAACGAACTCCAAAGTGAAAGATTCTCCTAACTTCACGCCATTAGCTTTACAAAACTCATCCCAACCATTTTCTAAAGCAACAGTTCCATCTCTGATGGACAATAGATATGCAGACCATTCCACTTTGTTTTCACCTAAAATAGTTATCTCTCCAAGTTTGTTGATGCCATTAGCCTTCATGAATTGACTTGGAAGATGCTGCAAAAATATATTTGAACAAACACATTTGGTTACCAAATAGATTCAAGACAGAAACTAACTCATCTCTAAGACAAGAGTTGTTTGATGAACTTTGAACTTACCAGTATACAGGCTCTGACGTCTTCAGGTGTGAGTGTTAATGTCAAGGTTCGGTTTTGGATTGCTGAGGATGAATCTCTGCTTCTAGGTTCTGTCGACTCTTTCTCGTTGGCTTTTGAACTGTTAGGGTTTGAATGGACCAATTTGAGCATACGAGTTCCGTCTTCTGATATTAACTCCATCTTGAAAGACTCGCCTGTTTTTAAGTCGTTTGCTTTAGCAAATTCTTTCCAGTCGTTTCCCAAATTCATTCTTCCGTCTCCATCCTGTACAAGATTTACCATCCACTTTTTACCATCTTTTCCCAACAGATCTATCATTCCAGGCTTGTTCAAGCTATTCTCTCTCGCAAATTGTGCTGGAAGAGTCTGGAAAAGATTTGAAAGAAGTATACGTATAATACCAATAAGAGTACAAGAGAAAAAACTAATCATCTGAATTCTGAAACAAGAGTTGTTTGATAAACTTACCAGTTTACACTTTGAGTAACTGGAAGGTGTAATTGTTAATGTCATTAGTTGTTTTTGGGTCGATGGAGTTGAATCCCTCCCTCTCAGATGATTCTTCTCTCTTTCCATTGACATGGTCTCCTCTTTCTTATTTGCCTCATTGTTGTTTTTCTCTTTACTGTTCTCGTCTTTGCTTATTTTCTCACAGCTGCTAGGTTCTATGGGAAGAGACTTTTTCTGGTCTGTTTCTGAACATTCTCCTCCTGATCCTCTGTCCATGCTACATTCCGCATGGCACAAGCTGAGCACAGGAGTTGTGTCTTCCCATGTCAACTTGAGCGTGAAGGAGTTGCCAGTCTTTAACCCGTTTGCTTTAGCAAAATCCATCCAGCCTTTTCCCAGAGTCATTATTCCTGTTCCTTTGTCCCACAGCAATTTCGTCTGATGTTTAATGCCATCTTTCCCTAACAGAATAATCATCGCATGCTTGTTGATGTCATTCTCCCTCGTGAAAGCCTTTGGAAGACGCTATGGAAAATTTCAATAATAAGCAAAAAAATGTGTCAAAACCATTAAAAAAGTGGTTACAGTAAAGAAACCAACCCCCTGAGAAAAAGTTGTTTGATGTTCTTACCAGTATACACTTTTTGACACTATAAGGTGTCATTGTTAATGTCACAGATTGTTTTTGGCTCGATGGAGTTGACTCCCTTCCTCTCAGATGATTCTTCTCTCTCTCCATTGACATGGTCTCCTTGTTTTCCACTTTACTGTTCTCGTCTTTGCTTAATTTCTCACAGCTACTAGGTTCTATGGGAAGAGAATTTTTCTGGTCTGTTTCTGAAGATTCTCCTCGGTCAATGCTACATTCTCCATGGCACAAGCTGAGCATAGGAGTTGTTTCTTCCCAAATCAACTTGAGCGTGAAAGAGTCGCCAATCTTTAAGCCGTTTGCTTTAACAAAAGATTTCCATCCGTTTCCCAAAGCCGCTTTTTTTCCTTTGCTGAATAGCAATTTCGTCTGCTGCTTTATACCGTCTTTGCCCAGAAGAGTAATCATCCTAGGCTTGTTGATGCCATTCTCTCTCGTGAATTTCCTTGGAAGAGGCTGTGGAAGATTTAAGCAGAAAAGAAAAAGTGTCAAAACCATTAAAAGGTACAATAAACTAACAACACCTGAAACCAAAGTTGTTTGATAGACTTACCAGTATACACTTTTCAACACTATAAGGTGTAATTGTAAATGACAAAAATTGATCTTGGCTCGATGCAGTTGAATTCCTCCCTCTCAGATGATCCTTCCCTCTCTCCATTGACCTCCTCTCCTCTTTCTTATTCTCATCTTTTCCGATCTTATCTTTTTTGCTAGGATCTTTGAAAATAGACTGTTTCTCGACAGCTTTTGAAAACTCTTTTTCCTCTCTGTCACTGGCGGATTCTGCAGAGCACAAACTAAACACAGGAGTTGTGCCTTCCCATATCAACTTGAGCGTGAAGCCTGACTCTAAGCCATTTCCTTTAACAAATTCTTTCCAACCCTTTCTCCACCTCATTTGTCCTGTCTTGTCCAGCAGAAGGCTTGTTGGCCACTTTCTACCATCTTTACCCAACAGATATATCTCCCCACCCTTGTTGATGCCATTCTCCATCACGAATGGCTTTGGAAGAGTCTGTAGATATTTGAACAGAGGACGAATAAATATGCAGTCAAAACCAGTAAGTGCAGGAGCAAGAAATGTTTTTTTGATGAACTTACCAATCTACGAATTCTGTCATAATCAGGTGGAAGTGTAAATGTTACGAATCGCTTACGACATGGTGAATATGATGCATATGATAAAACTCTCCGTTTCTTCTTTTCTGTCTCCAGTATTCTGCACTCGTCTTCATTCCTCTCCCCTTCTATGTCCGCTTCCTTGTTACTAAGTTCTGTGGAAAGAGATACTCTGCCGGTAGCTTCAGAACAGTCTCTAGGCCTTCTATTATCGATAGATTCTGTAGGGGAGAAACTGAGCACAGGAGTTTCCCCGTTCCCCACTAGTTTAAACGTAAAGAAGCCTCCTGCTTTTTTACCGTTTTCTTCACAGAAACGTCTCCAACCTCGGCTTATGTAAAAAGTATCAGATGTTTCGTCCAACATCAGATCCAATGCCCATGATCTTTCCCCTCCATCTATTAAAACAATCTTGCGGCATTTTATTGTAATGCCATTTGAGCTTGTGAAATGTTGTGGAAGATACTGCAAACACCAAATTAACAAAAGAGGCATATTAAAAAAGGTTCAGCATTTGCTCATGAGTCTGTGTTTAGATTTATGACTAAACAACTTAGCAATAATATATAACTAACATTAACAAGACCTTTTTTTTAGTTACATGATTCTATATGCAGGAAAGTAAGCAAATAGGACAAACCGAACCAATCCAAATGAAACCATGCATAAATCCAGTTTTATTTCGGCAAGTTTTCTATCACACCAAAGTAAACAAGGATACACCAAATCCAACTTGAAGCTAAAATATATAGTCACCTAAGACGTTTTATCAGACCGAACCAAAACAAAATAGAAACACAGAAACAGTCGTTCATGTAGTGAGTGATCAAACTACAATACCAGTGTATCTGTGCATAGATTCGAAGCCGTGACATTGGCCACAAAACAAGAGTTGTCTAATGAAGAAGAATCCGCTTCTGTTTCATCAACACTATTCTTCTTCTTGACTTTCTTCTTCTTAGGAACCTCTATTTCATAAACATCCCACATGTTACAACCTCATATACAATCTTCTTTTTAAAAAGATTCATACAAGTAAAATTACCTTCATCATCACCAACATCTGTTCTTGGATGCTTATGCTTTTTCAATAAAAAGTCACCTGATTTAGAAGAAGAAGAAAAAGAAAAAAAAAACCGCCCAAATTGATTTTTCTAATACAGTTTCGTCTTTGAAAACATTGATTCTTGTCCAAACGCAGAAGAAAGACTTACAGTTGTTGTTGTTCTGATCCTTGTTACTTGGAAACGTTACGTCACAGCAATTTGGTCCTAAATCCGAAACATGAAAGACCAAATCTCCTTCATATCTGACAAGGACGACGTCGCCGGTTCGAAAGTTATTAGCGACGGCAAACTCTTCCCAGCCGTCACTGAGTCTCCGACCAGTCATCTTCGCTCTCCAGGTTATGTCCGACGAGTCAGATTTCAGCTCAGCCGTCGTCTTCTCCACACTCCTCTTTCCTTCAACATACATAGAGAAGAAGTCTACAGGAATCATCTACAAACAAAATAAATGAATCAGAAGAATCTCTCCACTGAATAAGCTGATTCGGAGAGGGACAAAAGAGAGAAGTAGACAGAGTGGTTACGAGGTGAGTGTGGAAGCCAGGGACAAGTGTGTGGAAGAATTGCGGGTGGAGAAGAAGCGTTGATTTCGCCATTGTTGAAAGCACTTCAACAGAAACCAAACAAGAAAAAAAAAAAAAAAACCCTAGAAAATTTCTCAGGTAACACAAAAGAAAAATATTTTCCTTTTCGTCTTGACTCTAACGGATTTTGGCGGTGGCAAAAATTGTTAATTGTTACGAAGGCATGTTTTTTTTCGTTAACTAAAAAATCCGAATTATAACACAAGGACACTGTCTCTCTGTTTTCAAGCAGAACTTGATCAGAAGATTCATTTCTTTAATCCAGTTATGAAGCAAAAGTAAACGCAGGAAATAATCTCTAAAACCTATGAAGGCAATAAAAGTCTCTGAAGAATAAGCAAAGGAGTTTACTTTTCTTGCTGCATCGTCCTCAAAATCGTGATTAATACAAACAGATGAAGCAGCAACGATTGTAGAGCAATAACACTCCAAACATTTCATGTAAACAACAGATGGTGTCTAACTCAGCAAGAAGATGCATCTCAAACCCTGGCCATGGAGTTTCAGTGTCAATGGATGCTACAATAGTACCAGCATTAGCCACAGTCAAGAATTTTGTGGATTTTGGATGTCCATAAAAAGCTTGGAGTGTTAAGATTCTCGCCTGCATTTTCTGCTCACGCTAGACTCAAAGTCAAAGGTGAACCTTACCATCTTAATGGTAATCTCATGTGTGCCATAAAATAAAACAGGTTCTCCTTAAGAAACCATTGTTAGAAAGCTACTCATGGTCAAGACACCAAACCAAGTCGATTCCAAATGTATCCATATATATATACCTTGAGCATCGTTCCGTGCTATAACCACATAAAAAAAGTTTTGAAAAAACTTGGTACTAGTTACCAGTTATGTATTTGGTCTCCGAAGTTGGAGCAAAACTTAAATACATGATCTGTGTCTTCTCTGGGAATGTATTCCAAAATGTAAGATTCTCCTACCATCACGCCATTAGCCTCACAAAAACCTTTCCAACCATTTCCTAAAGCGACAGCTCCGTCGTTTGATAGTAAATATGCAAACCATTTCATCCCGCTTCTACCCAACATAGTTATCTTTCCAGGCTTGGTGATGCCATTAGTCCTCATGAATTGGCTAGGAAGATGCTGTGAGATATTTGAACAAACACATTTCGTTAGCCATTAGAATTCAAAACAGAAAGTCTAACCCACCTCTAAAGCAAGAGACGTTGATGAGCTTACCAGCTTACAATCTCTGACATCTTCAGGTGTAAGTGTTAACATCACGATTCGGTTTTGGATTGCTAAAGATGAATGCACTCTTCTAAGAAGATCTTTACTTTTCTCAAACTCCCCTGAGCTACTCCCTTCTCTATTGTTCTCTGCTTTCCTTGTCTTGTTCCCACTGCTACGTCCTGTGGAAAGAGACAGTTTTGAAAACTCACTTTGCCCTCTATCATTGCTAGCCTCTATACGGAGCAAACTGAGCACAGGTGTTGCGTCTTCCCAAATTGACTCCAACGTGATGGAATCGCCCGTCTTTAAGCCGTTTGCTTTAGCAAAATCTTTCCATCCCTTTCCCAAACTCATTCTTCCTCTTCTTTCTAGTAGAAGGCTTACCAGCCACTTTGCACCATCTTTACCCAAAAGAGTTATATCTCCAGGCGTGTTCATGCTATTCTCCCTCATGAATTGCAATGGAAGACGCTAGAACAGATATGAACAGAGAATTAAAAGACGCCATTACGTTATGCGATAAAACGAATAAAGTTTGATTGATGAACTCACCAGTCTACCATGTCTGAGACTGTCAGGTGTGATAGTTAATGTCAGAAATCGGTTTTGGCTGGGTGAACTTGAATTGCTCGATATTAGTTGATTCTTCTCTCTCTCCCAAGAGGTGCTCTCCTCTTTGCTGTTCTCATCTTCGTTGTTATAGGATATGCTGATCTCTTTTCCGCTGCTAGGTTTTATGGGAAGAGGCTCTTTCTCCCTTGCTTCTGGACACCCTCCTTCTTCTCTACTGTCAATGCTATACTCTGCAGGGCACAAACTGAGCACAGGAGTTGTGTCTTCCCAATTCAACTTGAGTGAGAAAGATTCACCCGTCTTTAAGCCATTTGCTGTAACAAAACTTTTCCAGCCGTCTCCTAAAGTCATTCTTCCTCTGCTTTCCTGGAGAAGATTTGCCAGCCATTTAGAACCATCTTTTCCCAACAGATATATCTTCCCAGGCTTGTTTATCCCATTCTCCCTCGTGAATTGCATTGGAAGACGCTGTAGGGATTTGAACAGGAGTCAAAACCAACACGAGTAGAATAGAGAAAACTAACCCTCTGAGTAAGAAGTTGATATGACGATCTTACCAGTCTACAATTTCTGACATTGACAGGTGCAAGTGTAAATGTTGCTAAGTGCTTCTCGTTTGAAGAATATGATGAGATTATCTGTGTCGGACTATTCTTGGGACATTTCCTGTTATGACCATCTGAGCTTGAGAAATCTTGTGGAAGAGGCTCTTGTGGAAGAGGCTGTATATGCACAAGTTTCAGATCAAATCACTCAAGACTGGTCAACGAAAGAAGGATCACTAAATATAAGGAATCAATACGATGGCAATTTAGTAAGCGTCGTGATTTTATAATGAAACACATCTACGAGGGGGAAAATAAACCAAATTAAAGCAAACCATATCAAATCAACCAAACAACACCAAAATGATAATTGGTCTTACTTCAGCAAATATGCTCAGAACCCAGAGTTAATCAAACTGACAAAATGCATATAGCTACGTAAGATGTTACAATCAACGAAAACCAAATTATATTGTTGATTAGGTATCTTAAAACCAAAATGCCTATCCCTAGGAGGAAACAGTTCTCATTCAGGACCAATTTGCACATCAATTGGACAAAAAGGGTTCAGGTATTTTAAGCATTTCCTCATGTGACAAAAGCTGTAGAACACTTTATCTACTTTCATGACTGACCAAAACTGAAATTCCTACCCCTAGAAATCAGCTAATGAGTATGCAAAAAATTTTAGCAAGAGATTTCAATGGAGTAAAGTAAACTGAATTATATAATCACCAGAGCATTTGTGTGTAGATTTGAAGCTGTCACGTGTGCTACAAAACAAGAGCGGTCTGATGAAAAAACTGCTTCTGTTCCTGGGTTGTTCAACTTCACTTTCTTCTTTCTCGGAAGCTCTGTATAAGAAATACCCCACCAAAGCAAGTGATTTTAGATCATCTAGATATGATACTACAAGAAAATAGATGAGAACTCAACTGAATATACCAATGTTGTACTGATCATCACCATCATATGATGAAAAGCCTGCTTCTTTTCTTAAGTGCGGATGCATTTTTAACGAAATGCTACCTGTATCAGGAAAAAAAAAACCCCTAAAATTGTTTTCCATCATCCAGATTAACTTCAGTTCGAAGGATAGCTATAATCAATCTTACCAATGTTTTCCTGATAATGGTTTCTGATTGGAGTTAGTACATCTCGAATCTCACAGCAGCTGGGTCCGAAATCTGAGACCTGGAACATCATATCTCCTTCATGTCGGAAAACGGCGATCTCGCCAATTCGAAGATGATGAGAAACACCTATTTCAGGTGAAACTGTTGACTGGATTGCTAAAGACGAATCTAGCCTTCCAAGAGGATACTTTCTGCTCTCTCCACTGCTAAGTTCTGTGAAAATAGTCTCTTTCTCTCTTGCTATTGAGTACTCACCTTGTTGCCGTCCATCACTGTTAGGCTCTATACGGAGCAAACTGAGCACAGGAGTTGCGTCTTCCCAAATTGATTCCAACGTGATGGAATCGCCCGTCTTTAAGCCATTTGCTTTAGCAAAATCTTTCCATCCCTTTCCCAAACTCATTCTTCCTCTTCTTTCCAGTAAAAGGCTTACCAGCCACTTTGCACCATCTTTACCCAAAAGAGTTATATCCCCAGGCGTGTTCATCCTATTCTCCCGCATGAATTGCAATGGAATACGCTAGAAAAGATATGAACGAAAAATTCATATACCCTTTTGTTATGCGATAAAATGAGCAAGAGTTGATTGTTGAACTTACCAGTCGACCATGTCTGAGACTGTCAGGTGTAATTGTTAGTGTCAGGAATCGGTTTTGGCTTGTTGACGTTGAATCACTCCTTCTCAGATGATTCTTCTCTTTCTCCCATGAGCTGCTCTCCTCTTTCCTATTTTCATCTATGTTTTCAATTGTCATAATTTCGTTTCCGCTGCTAGGTTGTATGAGAAGAGACTCTTTCTCGCTTGCTTCTGAACACCCTCCTGCTCCTCTGTACATGCTATACTCTTCAGGGCACAAACAGAGCACAGGAGTTGTGTCTTCCCATTTCAACTCGAGTGTGTAGGATTCGCCGATCTTTAAGCCGTTTGCCTTGACAAATGATTTCCAGCCGTCTCCCACTGTCATTCTTCCTCTGCTTTCCAGGAGAAGGTTTGCCAGCCACTTTGAACCATCATTACCCAACAGATATATCTTGCCAGGCTTATTGATGCCATTCTCTCTGGAGAATTGCATTGGAAGACGCTGAAGAGATTTGAACAGGTGTCAAAACCAAATAAGAGTAGAATAGAGAAAACTAACCCTGTGTATCAACAGTTGGTATGACAATCTTACCAGTCTACAATGTCTGACATCGACAGGTGCAAGTGTAAATGTTACAAATCGTTTCTCACTTGACTCATATGATTTTACCATCCGTCTCGAACTATACTTTTTGTCACATTTTTTTCTAATAGCATCTGAGCTTGTGGAATCTTGTAGACGAAAGTCCAAACACTAAATGAACACAAGAGACAGATCAGATGAACCGGTGAAGGAAAGGGTCATAAATTATAAGCATTTCCTCCTCATGAGATCAAAGAAAGGGACAGATCAAGTCGATATTTGGTTAGCTTCATGATTCTATATGAAACAAACAAGTCTAAGAGTGGGAAAGTATACCAAATCAAATCAAACAAAACCAAAACGAAATATGGCTTTAATTCAGCAAATTTTCACTGAAACTCAAGTAATCTGACCAAATACATATAGCTACTACATAAGTGTTACGATCAACGAAAAACTAAAATCAAATCCTTGCTGTTTTAACCTTTATATTCAAACTGAACTTGTTACCAAAACCGACATGTCCATGCCTAGAAACAAAAGCTCACTAAGGACCCGTTTGCGTATCACTTGGACAAAAAAGGTTCAGGCATTTTCTCCAGCTACACAGCACTTTTTCTTGTTTCATGATTAACGGAAACAGAAATGCCTAATCCTAGAAACAAACAGTTCAATCAGCTAGCAAGAGAATGCAAACCCTTGAAGTAAAGAAAAATTTGAAATTCTATAAACCAAAAAAGAAATGCCTAATCCTAGAAACAAACAGTTCAATCAGCTAACGAGAGAATGCAAACCCTTGAAGTAAAGAAAAAATTTGTACGTACATTCGTAGCTGAGACATGGGCTTCAAAACAAGAGTGGTCTGATGTAGAAAATGCTTCAGTTTCTGGGTTGTTCTTCTTCGTTTTCTTCTTTCTTGTGAACTCTGCATCAGAAAACACTCCACATTTAAAGCTCACTCAGATGCTTTTTATTTTCTTGAAACAATCCCTCACAAGGCAAATAGTCTGATGAAAAGAAGTGGACATACCGATGTTGTCAAGATCATCACCATGACTTGATATAAAGCTTGCTTCTTTTCTTGGGTGGTGATTGTTTTTCATCGAAATGTTACCTAAAACAACAAAAAGAAATTACCTTTTTTTTTTTTAATTTGAATTCCACTCACAGTTTCGTCTTCCGGAAAAAAGCTTTGCAGTTCTTATGATCCCAAAGTGTAAAATCATACCGATGTTGTTGATTGTAGCAGGTACGTCTCGAATCTCAGAGCAGTTGGGTCCTAAATTTGAGACCTGGAACATCATATCTCCTTCCATGTCTGAGGAAAACGACGACTTTGCGGATTCGAAGATCATGAGCGTCACAGCGAACTATTTTCAGCCGACAGTGAGTACGAGATCGATGAGGGAAGCGTTGGATTCGACGTACTTCATAAGAAGCCCAAGATTTGTTCTTTTCAGAGAATGAGCGAAATCGTTACTGTCGGAAACACACAACAAAATCCCTAGAAATTTTGGAGACGGATGATGAACAATCAAATCTTCGTTTATTATATGATTTTCATAATAAAACTAACATAAAGTCCAAAAATTGATTCTTTAAACTCCGAAAACACATACATATATTGGTTAGCTTCTTTAACTTCACAAAAAGGCAAAGTTTGTAAACACTTGACTTTACATGCTTTTGATCAGTCATTTTGTTTTCGTCTTAATCTCAAGAGTTTGAAAAAAACTTAAACACAGGAGTTGTGACTTGCTTATGGATACACTCCAAAGTGAAAGACTCTCCTGTCTTGACGCCATTAGCCTCACAAAAGCCACTCCAATCAAGTCCCAAAGCCATGAATCCATCTCTTGACAATAGATAAGCCGAGCACTTCGTTCCATCTTTGCCCAACATAGTTATCTTCCCAAGCTTGTTGATGCCATTAGCCTTCATGAATTGACTTGGAAGAATCTGCAAAGGATTTCAATAAACACATAATAGAATCAAGACAGAAACTAACCCACTTCGACCAAGAATGAAAGACTTACTAGTTTACAGTCTCTGACATCTTCAGGTTTGAGTGTTAATGTCACAAACTGATTTCCGATTCCTGAAGATGAATGTCTCTTCTCTTCTCTATTGTTCTTGGCTCCTTGGGTCTTGTTCTCACCGCTAGGTTCTGTGGAAACAGACTCTTTCTCGCTAGCTTTTGAATAGCATTGTCCTTGTTGCCTTCCATCACTGCTAGAATCTGTATGGACCAAACTAAGCATAGGAGTTTTGTCTTTCCAAAGTGACTTCAGTGTGAAGGATTCACCCGCCTTTACGCTGTTTGCTATAGCAAAATCTTTCCAGCCCTTTCCCAAACTCATTCTTCCTGTGGCGTTTTCTCGTAGAAGATTTGCCGGCCACTTTGTACCATCTTTACCCAACAGAGTTATCATCCCAGATTTGTCCAAGCCATTTTTTCTCATGAAAGACAGTGGAAGATGCTGGAAAAGATTCAAACGGAGGAGTTTTTTCACGTCGTTTTAATATATATATATATACATGAGTGAAAGTGATCAAACTAATTAACGCTCTGAAACAAAATTTGATTTATGAACTCACAAGTCTACAATTTCTGAGGCTGTCATGTGTAACTGTTAACGTCACAAATGGGTTTTGGCTTGGTGAAGGTGAATCTCTAAATCTCAGATGATTCTTCTTTCTCTCCTCTTTGCTGATCTGTTTACCACTGCTAAGAGGAGACACTTTCTTGCTTGCTTTTTCTCTTCTACTCTCTGTGGAAACAGACTCTTTCTCGCTAGCTTTTGAATAGCATTGTCTTTGTTGCCTTCCATCACTGCTAGAATCTGTATGGACCAATCTGAGCATAGGAGTTTTGTCTTTCCAGATTGACTCCAACGTGAAGGATTCGCCTGCCTTTAAGCCGTTTGCTTTAGCAAACTCTCTCCAGCCTTTTGTCAATCTCATTCTTCCACTTCCGTCCCGTCGAAGATCTGCCACCTGCTTTGTGCCATCTTTTCCCAACAGAGTTATCAACCGAGGTTTGTCCAAGTCATTTTCTCTCAGGAATGGCAATGGAATAAACTGGAAAAAATTTAAGCGGAGAATATAAGTGTGATAAAATTAGCTAATCTTCTAAAACAAGAGTTGATTGATGAGCTCACAATTCTACTGTCTCTGAGGCTGCACTGTGGAAGTGTCAATGTCACGAATCGGTTTTCGATTGGTGAAGTTGAATCTATACATCTCAGATGATTCTTCTTTCTTTCCAACTCCATACACGATTCTTTACTGTTCTTGTTTGTTCCATCATTGAAAGATTCAGTGGAACAGAAACTGAGAAAAGGCGTTTCACTGTTTCCAACTAGTTTGAAAACAAAGAAGCCTCCTTCTTTTCTACCATTTTCTTCACAGAAACTTCTCCAACCTCGCGTTATGTAGAAACTATCACATGATTTGTTGAACCTCAGATCCAGTGCCCAGGATCTTTCTCCTCCATCTGTTAAAACAATCTTGCGGCATTCCCTTTTAAGAACATTTGAGCTTGTGAAATCTTTTGGAAGATACTGCCAAACAAAAAAAAAAGATTCAGACATTTTCAGTCTTTTCTCATGACACCAAGCTGTATAACACTTTGTCTTAGCGTCATGACTAAGCAACTTAATAATGATTTAGCAAAAGTCACTTTCTTTAGTATCATGAAATAGTTAATAAGCAAATAGGCCAAATCAATGTAATCCAAAGCAAACCAAACAGAATCGAAATGAAATTTGGTTTTACTTCATTATACACGCCAAAGTAAACCAAACGAAACTAAAAACAAATTTAGAAAATGCATACATTTACCCATATATGTCTTAGAAAATCGAACCAAAACCATATTGAAATTAACTTTTGATTTGATTTCAACAGGTTTTGTCTCAGACTGAACAACAATAACTGTTAGCATGTTTTGGTTTAGAAAGTGACTTAACCAAACTATGCAACAACAAAAAAAGTATGAGCACCAGAGCATCTGTGTGTAGATTAGAAGCCGTGACAAGGGCCACAAAACAAGAGTGGTCTGATGAAGAAGAATCAGCTTCTGCTTCTGACTTGTTCATCTTAGCTTTCTTCTTTCTCGCAAGTTCTGTATCAGTGGAAACAAACCAAACATGTCAAAATCTTTGATATTTAGTTTTAAAACCTCACCAAAGCAAGTAATCTTGGACAATACAACAAGATAGAACAGAACTGAAGTTACCGGTGTTGTCATCATCACCACCATAGTCTTCTGATCTTGGGTGCTGATGCTTCTTCATTGAAATGTAACCTGCGTTAAAACATGTAGGAATATGAGAGGTATTTGTATATAGACAAGACTAAACAAAAACTTTCACCAAAAAAAAAAGAAGACTAAACAAAAACATCACAAATTATTTGAAAGTTTCAAGATTTCGCAGTATGATTTTTGTATTTCCAAGACCAGAATCACAAAAATCCCTAAAATTTATTTCGAGTCCCACTTTCCTCTCACATAAAAACTTCAACTTTGCAAGCTCTCTGTCACGAAAATATCCCATACGCAGAAATTTCGTTGAAAGGAAAAAGAACCAAACTTTACCCATCTTGTCCTGATCATTGTTGCTGCTCGGTCCTAAATCTGACAAATGTAACACCATCTCTTAAGCCGCTAATATCTTTTTTCTTTCCACAGAGCATCTTCTACTCCACACTTCTTTCCTCTGGAAGCTTCGAGAAGAAAAATACAGGAATCGGCAATGTCGAAAGATCTTCAACCAAACCCTAGAAATTTCTAGGCGAAAAGAGATTTCTTTTCAGGACAGAGAAGAAAAAAACACAACTTTTTGTTCTTCTCAGGGAGCAAATGTGAGTGTTAAGCATTACATCTTTGGAAAAATTCGAAATCTCGGCGCGGAGAGTATACAAATGAACAGTTGTATTCTGATGGATGATTTGTTTGTATTTGGGGGATTTGATCGGACAAAATCAAAATATTTTTATATTCGGATGAGAATTTAAAAGTATCTAACTTCTAACCCGATAAAAGCTAACTGGGTTTGTAGTTTGGTTTGATTTTGGTTTGGGTTGTAAATGTTTTTTTCTTCATTTAAAATATTTACTATTTTTTACCCTGTGCTGATGCACTGGAATTTTTTTTTATTAATCAAGATTTTAATGTAATTTAAATTTTTTTGGAATATAATTTTTCTAACAAGTGACAAAGATTTATTTTTGTTGTTTAGATATAATTTTTTTTAGTATTATTATAACTACAATCATAAAAACATAATTTTAACCCGATCATTCTATTAATTGTAAAAATACAGTTATTATAAAAATATAATTCTATTCTAACTCGTTCATTCTATTAATCCGAAAATGATTGTGGTTAGAAAACATAATTATATTATGTATATTCATATTACTATATAATATAAATATTTATTAATTTTAAAATACTTTTTAGCTTAAAATTTTGAATGTTTTGATAACTTAATCCACATAAAAACATAATTATTAAAAAAACAAAACTAATTCGCCCCATCAAATTACCATGTAATATAAATAGTTATTAATTTTTAATATGTGAAATTTTAGACTGAATAATTATGATTAAAAAAAATACAAGAATATATTTTTTAATCATATGTGTCATTATGAAAATATTATTTAGATTTCAAATGTTAAATTAAATCTAAATTATATTTGAGGAAGTCTAAAAACAATTTAAATTAATATCTAATTTTTATAATTAAATTTAAAATCGCAATTTTTTGAAAATATTTTAAATTTTAAATTAAATATAACCTATATATTAAGAAAATCTTTTGAAACCTAAATTAATATCTAATTTTAGAATTAGATTTATATATAAAAGAAAATGTATTTTTTTTTAACACTGAAAACTTTTATTAAATTTCAAACCAAACCGAGACAAACATTATTTTGTTACATCGAAAACCAACCTCACACAAAACAGTGTTCGGTTTTCCAGACAGCTTTTGTTATATCAAAGAAACATCCTCACACATCAGTGTTCGGTTTTTCAGACTGCAAAAGTTCGCGCAGCCAAACTGGTTCTCCCTGAGCCACATAGGATTGGATTCTATCTTCATTTATGACACTCCTAGCCATCTTGAAAGCAGGTAGGTTAGTCATATGGCTCTCCTTTGTCCAATTCCATTCCACAATCCCCTGTAAGGCTTCTCTAAACTCTGCAACCTGGCCTCTAAATGCCGGCCACGCTTGAGGACGTTGAATAGCATCCGCTATATCCGTTGCTTCCGTTTCAAACAACACTTTCTCCAGCCGATGACTACACATTCTTTCAATTGCCCATTAAGGACTAGTTGCCTTTGCTTCTCGTAAATTATCAATATTTCCAAAAGCTCTCCGGCTATGTAGGAGCACATTACCTTCGGCATTGCGAACAATCCATGCCGCACCACAGAGGTGTTTCCTTCTTGACCACGCAACCGCTATGTTGCATTTGACATATCCTAAATCAGGAGGAATCCATCTCCGGTTTTTGGCGACACCACCAGAGTGGCCTTCCACTCGTTCGATGTCGTGTCTCTCTTGCACCACAAACCAGTGATTCGAATCATCCCATACTTTCTCTGCTGTTTGTGTGGCTGTATAAGCCTTTCCCTCGAAAATATAAGCATTGCGATTTTTCCATAATTGCCACACGATCCATGGAAAGCTTCTCCTTATCTCCACCGGAATCCGTTGGTCCTTTTGGCATTGGAACAAATATGAGAAATTCACAAAGACTGAGCTTGTATGAAAACCTTCACTTGGAAAAGGGAAATTTGTCTGCGCCCATACTTATCTTGCCAATGTACACTCAAAGAGAACATGGTTGATTGATTCACCATTTCCCTCGCAGATCTGACACACCTCATCCACCACTAAACCTCTGGCTTTCAATCCATCTGATACCGACAGAGCATCACTCAGCGCCTTCCACATAAAAACTTTGATTTTCGAGGTAGTTTTCACCTGCCACACTTGTGCCTTGAGCGGGTTAAGGGATGGATGTACCATGGCCTCTGTTCTCACTTCCGATTGTCTTAGTTTCCTCCCCAACCAATACCCTGATTTAACCGAATATTCCCCACTCTTGTTATATACCTATTCAAAACTATCTTTCTTTCCAAAGGCTGGTTTTTGTTGGAGAATTCTGCCAACATCTTCAGGCACAATCACATCGTCGAGCTTTCCTCTGTCCCAGGTTCGAGTTTGAGGATCAATGAGATCCCTCACCATCAAGTTTAAGTCCTAGAACAATTGTCGTCTAAAAGGAGCTCGAGGGTTTTCATCAAAAATCCATCGATCAAGCCATACATTGATTGGATAATCTTACAATAAAATAGGATAATCTTAAAAAAGTTTTTAAACAATTAATTTTTAAAAAACTTTAGAAATGTTTGGTTGCAAGTACTAAAAGTGCTTATGTTTTAATAGAATAGATATTGGAATATACAAATACATGATCAGACAAAATGAAAATATTATATTCGGATGAGAAGTCTAACCGGGTAAAAGCTGGGAAAAAGGCCGATTACTATCAAAACACCATAAACTGATACCAATTAGTACTCAAACAATTTTGATGCACTAATCAGTACCTCACTTCTTAAAATTGGTAAATCAAAACCCCATTAAATTTGTTTTTTGCCAATTCGTGCATTGACTTTAGTTCTGTTAGTCAATCCGTTAATTTGCAAAAAGAAATATAGTATGACGTTGTTTAGATTTAAAATTCTGGAAAAAATATAGCAAAACAACGTTGTTTGAAGATTATTATATTTTTAAAAAATCAAACAAAACATATGTCTTCTTTCATCAACTTGAAACCCAGAAATTGGAGAAGAACATCTATAAATAGAGTTTGGGTGGTGTTTGAAATCAATTCGGAATGACTTCATCGTAATTCAAAGGCTTTCTCAGAGATTCCAGGTAGGTTTATGATGTGAGTGCAGTGGGCAACACAAGTTTTACCCTAGACAAGCTGCAAGTGCACAACAAACACAGTAGTACTTAGGGATCGAATCCACAGAGATCTGTGTGTTGAGGACTTCTAACTGATGGTAAAAACAATCGTAAACCTAATCTAATAAAAAGGGGTTTTGGTTTGTCACTAAATCTAGTTATGCAGAGAATTAAAAAGCTGGAAATAAAAATCGGTTGAAAACTATATGAAAAACGGCATTGGGTTCAAGGTTCATCTTTAGGGTTCATGTTATAAAACACAAGGAATTTAGGCAAGAATTTTCTATGACTCTGAAACTATGATAGACACATGTAAGATTAGCCAACTCTCGTCACTCTAATCATCTAATCACTTGTTCATGTCAATTAACTCTCGCTCTTATGCCAGAACAAGATCATGCTTTGTAGATCAGAATCCATCTCTGCTTATGTATCCTCCGTAGGTAGCTTTCGTCTCCTACGATGGTGATGTCCATAAGATCGAGTTCAGGCAACCCAAATACAACACTCTCGTGGCTGGGATTAAACCTAGGATTGGATTCTGGGTGATCAATCCAGAATTACCGCTTTGAGATTTGGATGAATGGGAGAATCATGTTAAAAATCGAAATCCTTTTCCTAAAAACCTAGATGTCATTCGAACATGGGGTCCCTTTGGATTATCTTTTCACCCAACTAGGTGACTACTCAGACATGGCTGAGGTAGACATCATCATCAGTTTTGAACTAAGAAGAAGAAAAGTAAAAAACAAAAGTTGCAGAAAAACTTCTCTTATTGAAGGCAGAGTGGCAATGGAGAGCTTCTACAAATGCATAAAAATAAAACCTAAAACTACAAATGAGTTCTCTCTCAAAGAGAAGAAAGAGGCTCTCTTACAAAAGACATAAAAGTGAGTATTTATAGTGTTTCTCCAAGTCTTGGGCGTCTAGGGCTTGTAAAATGGGTGCAGGAAGTGTCTTGGGCCTTAGTTGGGCTCCTAAGGTTTTGACATAGGTCCACCGGGGGTGAAACCTCTTGAGCCGCGGTGGGAAGAAGGCTGGCCGCGGGTGAAAGCACTTGTGCTTGACTGGACTTGTGTTGATCGGCCTTCAGTGCATTGATGATATCTGTAAATCTAACCGTTGGACTGCTTTGATTCCAAAAGTGTTCGAAAAATGGTTGTCTCCTCTATAAGTTCTCCAAATTTGGGGATGATCAGACGGTGAGAAGGTTTTCATTGGTTGTCTAACTTCTGACGGCCTGAATTGATCCAAAAATGTACTTTTGCTCCAAAATGCACTCTAAAGTCCCAAGTTTCCTGAAAAGCCTTTTAAAACTCCAAAACATGGAAAACACTTATAAAACCTTTAAAACTGAGTAAAAACACCTGCATAAGATACTGAAAGTGATCCATAAAAGTGGTCAAAATCAGGTGTTATCAGTTGAGATAACATAACAGATTATACTAAAGTCAAAATGTTTCACCATTACATTTCCAAAACTTACTTCCGTTGACAAGCTCAATGGAATCAGTGTATTGATCCTTCCATTTAGAATTTAAATACCAATCTGAAACCAGATCATCAGCCTTGAACTTCTTCTAATTGTCAAACACAACTCTTAGGGCGTGACGGCATGGAATCTCTGTTAGATCCCATCTCCTAAATATGCATGTCTTTTCCTTCATGTTAACTGTGTGATTTTGGCCTTGCTCGCTCATTTCAAAGATACGATCACGGCGAGAGATTGATCTACACCTTTTAACCTCTTTTTCCTTTTCTGAGATGGCAAGTCCAACCTTCAGACTGTGTTTTCCTTTATGTTTGCGAGTTTTTCTCCTTCTCAGCTCACTCCTTACTATAGCCTGTCTTCTCACCATCTCAAAACTCTGAACCACAGGCATAGCATGTGCCTTGTCAATAGCTTTGTTATAAGATCGATAACACCGTATTTTTACCATTTTTTCGGATCGTTTTGAAATACTTTTTCTATGTTTTTTATTGCTTTCAAGTACTTTTATTACGTTTTTCTAGTATTTGTAGTTCCAAGACTCTTTTCAGGAAATTTAGGGAAAAACTTAACAAAATGGATAGAAGACCAGATTTTCAGCTCAGAATCAAACCGTCAGAAGTTCACCCCCGATTGAAGGCCTTCTCACCGTCTGATCCAGCTCAAATTTGAAGATTGCAAAGATGGAACTATCAGATTTCCAGCACACTTTACAGCTTGACAAACCAACGGTTCAATCAAAAGTTACGCGAAGAGCAAGATGTCCCGTAAACCAGCCGACAAGCATTTCCACCCGCGGCCAACAACCATTTGACCCCAGTCAGAGGCTACCCGACCGCGGCCAAGCATCCATTCCCCGCGGCCACGCACTTTCTGACCGCGGCCAGCCAACTCCAAGTTAGAAAGCCCATTTCTGAAGCCCAAATCATTTTCTAAGCCTCAATTGCGGAACCCTAGACACCATGGAGCATTGGAGACTATAAATACTTATTATTTAGGTTGTTTTTATGGAGAGAAGAGGAGAGACAAAATAATTTAGAAGAAATTTACTTTAAGCTTTTGTTTTTAGGTTTAGGAAGAGAGAGATCTATCTCTTGAACCCTTGTTCTTTCTTTTTCAATTTCGATTATTGCTCTACCTTTTAATACTATGTTTTTGATTTCGTTCATCGTGTCTGAGTAGTTTTATTGTTGGGTCAAAGGGATTTTTGATGGGGATATATATGTACGATGAGGATTTCATGAGCTATTGAAGCCGAATCTTAGAACTTTTTCTTATGAATTTACTTTTAATGCATGGGAGTAGCATCAAGAACTACAATCTGATCCAGATGCTTGGTGACACGAAAGTGTTCATCCGGTGTCAGATCTAGTTTGGGAGAGCAAAACAAACATAGGAGTAACCTACCTATGGGCGATTTTTGAATGCTAACGAGTCTTAAACACAATGCATATTTTCTCTTCCAGGGCCAGAGTGGAAACCTACTGGTCATGGTTGAGAGAGATAGTTATCTATGATCATGACAGTGGCGTATTCATACGTCCGTGACTCTAGTTCGAAAAGTTTTAGCTAAGATCTTATTAAATTTACTCTTTAGCAATGTTTTGAATCGTTCATACCCCGGAGAAAACTTCCCTGAAACCCAGCGCCTCTTTTCTATTGATTTACATCGATTTTATTTCAAGCTTTAGTTCATCATTTTCATTCTCTTAATCAATTTTCATTTAAGCAATTAGGTTTAGCCGTTTTTCTTGTTTTTAGTCGATTTCATTAAGTTTAGTTTTTAGGTCATTTTAATTCCCGTATTTTCTCGTTAAGATTAGTTTTTACGTTTTAAAAACACCACCAAAACCCTCACAAATATCGCCTGGTTCTGGACTTCCTTACTTTATATTTCTTTCGAAGGTTTTTGCAGGAAATATCCTCTTTCCCTGTGGATTCGATCCCTAAGTATTAGAATCGATCAGTTGTGCACTTGCGGCTATTGATTTCATTTAGGGTAAAACTTGACAACCCTCTAGCAGAAAACACATCAAGTTTTTGGCACCGTTGCCGGGGAAGGCACACATTTTCTTTTCCGCAAAACCCTAAGAAAGGTTGGTAAATCGACTCTAGAACCCTTTTTCTACAAGTTTTCGTTTTTGGTCCTCATTGTTTCAGTTCCCAAAGCAATGAACCCTATAAATAGAAGTCCCTACTACGAGGGAGGTTTTTACAACACTCCTAAGGCCACCAGACGCAGAGAAGAGCAGTACATGCGCGATCTTTACGACGAAGTTCGAATCTCAGACCCAAACTACCGAGCATACCTAGACGAGCCCTACGCACCTCCAATGGCAAACCCTAGATGATCTATGCATCGCCAACCTCACCAGATTCTCCAGCAAGATGAGAACGCCCAGCTCAGTAATCGATTGAGTCAGCTTGAAGCCGTAATCGTGCAGTTTATTGCAGTTCAAGCCGTATCAAGAGCCGCCCTTCATGAGAGAATTGACAACATGTCGACTCACTTTAATTAACAAAAAGCTTGAAGATATTTCTGCTCAAGTTAAATCCATCAAGACTCAAGCAAACAAAGACGCCGAGACTAAAGAGAGGATAAAATCAGTTGAAGGATGAGTCGGAGAGAATGAAGTCAGCATTCGCAAGGCTAGTGGAAACATCTGCACCTCAGAGATCAAACTCAATGAAGCAGAAGAAACTATCAATGATTATAACAACCAGACCTACTCCTACGTGGAAGAGATTTGGGATGGAGTACACAAGGTTCGAGACAAAGCAAAAGAGATTGACTCAACCATGGACAAAGTAGTTTATGCTCTTGATGAAGTCGAAAAGAAGGTATAAAAGCTTATGCAAAGGCGTGAAACTTATGGTTCAAAGCTTCTCATCAAGGATCTTGACATAAAAGAAGAGGAAATAGAGTTGGAAGATCCAAAAATCAGTTTAGATGGCAAAGGAGAGGATGAAACAACTGAACCATCTCGGAGTCTCTCACCCACGGTCAGAACTCCCGCGACCGCAGCCAACAACCCTCCGGCCGCGGTCAAGAATCTTCTACCCGCGGAAAATAGTACCTCTCCCGCGGTCGTGTGTCCTCCACCCGCGGCAAACCATCAGTTAGATTCACATCAACCTTCTTCGATTTTCACAGGTCAATGTTCATTAGATGTACCTGCTGGAATGGTCAGGACCCTTTTTCTTGAGCAGACAATGTACGCCATCAGCTCCAAAGCATCTCAAGAAGAAGATGAGGTACTTCCCTACAACATAGTTTTAGCATATGAAGATGAATATGAAGGATAATACCTCGAGGACGAAGACTATCGTCTGTTTATAGAAGGAGGCAATCCAGACAAATTGGTGGAACTAGGAGCACCAATCTCCAGAGAAAGACTCATTGAATTCAACAAGTTTTTGAAGACGATCGCTCTTTATACAGGTTTCGATGATATATGGGATCTTGGTTGCCTGCAAGTTTTCTTTAGGTATAGCAAGGAGACAAAGGAGGATATCCGAACCTACTTTGGGAGAGCCAGACGTCTGTCTTTTCCCAGGACATCACCTGATGATGCAGTTTACTCAATTCACCATCAAAGACTTGAAGAATGCAGCTACTACACCAACAAAATCAGCAAAGAAAAGCTCGATGAGTTCAATGATGTAGTTTGAAATTTGCCTGAAGGAATTACCTTTGCCAGAGCTTGTAAAGACTTCATGATAGGCCATTACTTCTCTGAGAGCAAGGAATCAATCCCTGAAATAGAAGACTTGTTCAATCATACCAGAAAAGGTAAACCTGTTCGAACACTTCACAAAATCGAAGGTGCATGTCAGTTTCTCATCTCTTGTTATATTAGAGGTGAAATATTTAAAGATATACTTTGTGCTTCTGGAGCTTGTCTTAACATGATGTCCAAGGAAATTGCTTTGAGACTTGGTATTAAGCACCGGCGCAGGACTAGAGCAAAGATTAGTCTAGCTGATGATTCCAATGAACCACCTAAAGAAATAGCCCACGACATTCCTTTGAGAATAGGAGATTACATTGTGCCTGTCGATTTCTACATTGTCGAAACAAGAGACGCAGCACATTCAGTGATTCTCGGATGGTATTTTCTAGCAACTTCCGGAGCTATAATGGACTGGCCAAACCGGAGGATTTCATTTGCTAATATCGACAAAGATGTCTTCACAGAAGCTGTCCCATATAACAGCAAGGCAGGAAAACGTTCTGCATCAGAAGAGTTTGAATAAGAACTTTGGAGTGACGAGGAACCTGCTAGGCAAAGCAAGGAGATTTTGAAAAAGACTTGTCTTAGGACAAAGTCTTCTTCATTGCACTAAGCCACGTCCTACACCAAATTCGAGCTAAATGACTTAAAACAAAAGCGCTTAATGGGAGGCAATCCATTTAGGTATTGTTTTCTTTAGGATTTTTTTTTCTTTTTCTATTGATCTTTTTTTTTTCTTAGTTTTAGGTGTTTCTTATAAATAAAAAGCCAAAACAATCAAAAAACCAAAAAAAACAAAAAGAAGGATGGTCCCTGACTGCTCGGCCCAACAGGAACCAAAGAGAAGCAGGAACAGGCTGCAGTTAAGCCCCCGCGGTCACGTGAGCTTGGACCGCGGCAAAAACCACTTCGACCACGGCCGCGTCTTTCTGACCGCGGCGGAGCACCAGTTTACCGCGGTCGTATGACTCTGGACCGCGGTAAATGGTCGTTCAGATGATACCCAACCCTAAACCACTCACTTCACCTCATTCCACCTCACCAAGCCCCACTCCACCTCATTCATCACTTCCCCCCACCTTCCATCACCACCTATCACCTTCCCAAATCTCTCCGAATGAATCCGGTCCATCTCCACCAGTATCCCGGATCCAGGTAAGTTCTCTTTGGCCTTACCAAATTCGATTATCTATGCATTTTTCTCATCCAATCTCAACTTGTTTCACACTGAGGACAGTGTGATTTAAGTCTGGGGGAGGATTTCATCCCATTCTAACCACTTTTCTTTCATGAGTCTTGCATTATCTATACTTTTTGCATTTTCCTTAAAGTTTTTCAAAATCGATTTTCAAACAAAAATACGTTTTAAAGGGAATGGTGAACATGAATCAATGATAGTTGACTGTGTGCCTTTAGACTGTTCCTAGTGACATGCTCATTCATGATTTAGGACTAGACTACGTGGTAGCTAAGCACATTTGAAACGAAGTACCCCAGAGTAATATGGATGATTTTGATTTAGATGAAGGAATACACTAGCTCTGTTTTATTTGGACTTAACTTGGACTTAATTCTCTCATTAAAACATTAGACCAGGAAACGAATCATACATTCAGGACTCCTTTACCCTTTTACCACTCTTTGTTGATCCTGAATGGCTAGTTTATCTTTAGCTAGTTCCCCACCTTAACCAAGCCTATTTCAAACCACATGCACACTTGTTTTCTATTATCTTATATGCAGATATGTGCAAAAACGTTGGAGAGAAAGAGGAACGACGCAGTTTTCAGTCACCAAAGGGAGAGACCTGCGATGTTGCCGGAAAATTTTCCAGAAGGATTCAACACATGAGGAAGCTCAGTTTGCCTTAGAAAAATCTTAAATTTGGTACAATCTCGTCCTCTATTCTCTCTTTCATTTAAAAGGCATTTCCCCTTTCCACAAAAAAAAAAAATCTGAAAATAGGAAAGGAAAGGAAACAAAAACCTTAGAGAGTCTAGAGAGGTCGAATTTTAAGTCCCAAGGCAACTAAAGTTCGATTTTATGGAGTTTTGGAGATCATTTTCTGATTCCCGGAAGAATCTAAGTCTGGGGGAATAGCTGTTCACAACAAAGGAGGAAGGATTATGCAACAACATTGGACAAGAAGAAGTGACTGAAAATTGCGGTCATCAACAGGTCCTTATCTCTCTTGCGGTTTTGCATATTATCTTGCATCCTCCAGATTCATCAGGTAACCCGAAACACATTAACTCCACCACTTAAACAGCCCTTTAATGTCAAACACCGTCTACCATGGATGATGTCTTTAATAAGAATTCACTATTGCACTTAATGAATGTAGAGAGCTAGTTGACTGGAATCAAGATTTAGATTATTTAAGTTTTGCATGACAGAAAAAGTGGACTAGTATCTTTTGTGTCTTGGTGAGAATTTTCTAGACTAAGTTGTGGATTGATGCACGATCTTTGGTCCTAGTTTAGGAGTTCATGTCTCTGAGATTTGTGCATTCCCTATTTTTGTTTTCACTTAACCAGTTTAGGCTTTTGCTTTGTTTGGGGACAAACAAAGGTTTAAGTTTGGGGAGTTGATAACATTGTATTTTGACCACTTTTATGGATCGTTTTGAAATAATTTTTCTATGTTTTTTATTGCTTTCAAGTACTTTTATTATGTTTTTCTAGTATTTGTAGTTCCAAGACTTTTTTCAGGAAATTTAGGGAAAAGCTTAACAAAATGGATAGAAAACCAGATTTTCAGCTCAGCATCAAACCGTCAGAAGTTCACCCCCGATTGAAGGCCTTCTGACCGTTTGATCCAGCTCAAATTTGGAGATCGCAAAGATGGAACTATCAGCTTTCCAGCATGTTAGAATATATAGAGACTAAGCGGAATAAAGAGATTTGAGAGAGTGTGCAAAAGAGATGAGAGAAAGAGTTCCCAAAGTAGTGTGTTTATTCATTCTCGTCTTTGATACATATATAGAGGAGACAGAATAGAAACTAGGTTTAGCTAAGCTACAATACAAAAGAAAGTGGTTAGAAACATAAGGAAACATGTGAGTCTTGAGCATGGATCCCGAGAGATAGTGACAGCTCCAACGGTCACAAGACCAAGTGTAAACGACGCGCCAAGGGGGGACCATTGTACGGACACCAACTCTCTTCTTCCTTAAACATCACACGTGATCCCTTGAGCCTTCTCTCCTTATTAAAGGCTAACACCGATTCAAGCCCTAAAGCATAGAACCTTTCTTGACCAATACTCCCCCTCAAGCTTAGCCATCGAATTTGTTTAGATTGCTAAGCTTGAAGACCCATGAGCATCACCTCATTAAAAACCTTAACAAGGAAAACCTCATGGGACAAAACCTTGTTAAGGGAAAAAGAGTGTGATGTCCATGGATCAAGGACTATGATCAAGGGCGACTAAGGTCCACAAGTCCTAGCTTGCTAAAGAGATTGTTGCAAACTTTAAGACTTGCGGCCTTAGTGAAAATATCAGCCAACTGGTCTTCACTTCTTGTGTAGCACGGTAACACCACACCTTCCTCAATCTTCTCACGGACCTTGTGGCAATCTATTTCAATAGACTTTGTTCTCTCATGAAACACCGAGTTTGTTGCAATGTGTATAGCAGCTTGGTTATCACAATGCATTGTAATCGGACCTTCTTGCTCAATGCCAAGGTCTTTAAGGAGCGCCTTAAGCCAGGTTAATTCACTTGTAAGCTTCCTCATTGCCCTATATTCAGCTTATGCGGTTGAGCATGAGACCACCTTTTGCTTCTTAGTCTTCCAGGTTACAAGATTTCCACCAATGAAAGTACAATACCCACTTGTTGACTTTCTATCAACACGATCACCAGCCCAATCTGAGTCACAATATCCCACAATCTCTGTATTATTGTTCTTTCCCATCCAAATGCCTTGTCCTGGACTCCCTTTGAGGTATCTGAGAATTCTTTCCACCATACCCCAATGATACACTGTCGGAGCTTGCATATGTTGGCTTACTTGATTCACGGCGAAGCAGAGATCTGGCCTTGTGAGAGTGAGATAGATCAATTTGCCAACAAGTCGTCGATACCTAAATACATCCTTGAAGGCTTCATCTGATTTCTCCCCCTTTCGATTGACTTTGTAGCCCTCTTCAAGCGGCGTTTTGGCTGGTTTAGCTCCAAGTTTTCCTGTCTCTTTGAGAAGATCAACTGTGTATTTCTTCTGAGACAGAAAGAGACCCTCAGGAGACCTACACACCTCAATGCCAAGGAAATACTTGAGCTAGCCGAGGTCTTTAGTGTCGAATACCGAGTTAAGAAAGGCTTTTGTAGACTGAATTCCCTCCTTGTCATCTCCAGAAATGATAAGATCGTCTACATAAACAAGAACAACCACCAGACCTTGAGAACTTTGGAGGGTAAACAAGGTATGATCCGAGTGAGACTTCTTGAACCCCTTTTCCATCAGAGTGGTACTAAGCTTGTTATACCAGGCTCTTGGAGATTGTTTCAATCCATATATAGCTTTCCTCAATCTCAAAACGTTACCGGGTGCAACAATATCCTCTAAGCCTGGAGGAGGGGTCATATACACTTCTTCCTGAAGTTCCCCTTGAAGGAATGCATTTTTCACATCCATTTGCCACAGATCCCACGAGAGATTAGTAGCGAGTGAGAGGACTACTCTTACAGTATGGAGCTTGGCAACCGGAGCAAACGTGTCTGTATAATCTTCTCCAAAGGTCTGAGTGAACCCTCTTGCAACCAACCGAGCCTTGTATCTCTCAATTTCACCGTTACTCTTATACTTGATAGTGAAAACCCACTTTGAGCTCACAGCTCGCTTCCCTGGTGGTAACTCGGCTTCATCCCAAGTATGGTTGCGCTCCATAGCTCCTCTCTCGTCACCTATAGCTTCAATCCACTCCTTCTTGTCTTTAGCTTCTTCATAGCTTTGAGGAATTTCGTGTTCCTCAATTTTTCCCATGAACGCTTGATGATCAGAGGGCAACAAGGCAAGAGAACAAACAGCCTGAATTGGATGAGCTACAGCTTGACTATTGTAGTAGACTCTGGTGTTCTTGCTGAGCCTAGTACTTCTTCTTAATGGCTGAACAGGTTCCTCTACAATACAATTAGATGGATCCTTGATGAGCCTAGTACTTCTTCTTAATGGCTGAACAGGTTCCTCTACAACCGCCTCTCCTTGTTCTTGTGGGACTGATTCCTCTGCCTCCACTTCTAAGTCATCTGGAGTTGGCTCTTGACTCTGCTCCTCTTCTTGATTTACTTCTGAACTCAATGGTACTGGCTCAGCTTCTTCTTGAGTACTTGTAGGAACCGGCTTATGCACTTGCTTGGGCAGGACTGGGTTCCCAAGGTGATCCAGCAAGAACCGCAGACTGGTAGCGAGATCTGATGGGGAGCTTGACAGGTCTTTGAGACTCTCCCAATTCTTCTTTTCATAGTATCCCTGGTTCTCAAGAAATTTGACCTCCCTGGACACATAAGTGCGGCTATTAACAGGATCATAGCACTTGTACCCCTTCTGAGTTGTTGAATACCCAAGGAATATACACTTTATGCTTTTGGCCTCAAGTTTGTTTCTCTGTTCACCTGGAACAAACACAAAACAAACACACCCAAAAACATGTAAGTGATCTAATGAGGGTTTAGTTTTGTTAAGTACCTCAAATGGTGATGAGTCTTGTAAGACTTTTGTTGGGGTCCGGTTAATGAGATAGCATGCGGCTAAGACAGCATCTCCTCAAAAACGTTTAGGCACATTTGTATGGAACATCATCGACCTGGCCACCTCCATTAAATGTCTATTCTTCCTCTCAGCAACTCCATTTTGTTGTGGAGTGTAAGGGCAACTGGTTTGGTGTAAGATGCCATGCTTGCTAGATGTTCTTTGAATCTTTGACTTGTATACTCACCGCCATTATCTGATCTAAGAATCTTAATCTTGGCATTAAAATGATTAGTCACATAATTTTGAAAGTTTGTGAATGCTTCAAATACACGATCTTTAGAGGGAAGTAAAGTTATCCAGGTATATTTTGATTTTTCATCAATGAAGGTCACAAAGTATTTATTACTATCCCTAGACATGCAAGGTGAAGTCCACACATCAGAATGAACCAAGTCAAAGCAATGTTCATAAATAGTAGATGATTTAGGGAAAATAACTCGACAATGTTTACCAAGAATACAAGATTCACAACTTGTGTGATCAAAAGCAACATCAGGTAACATTAATTCAAGAGCACGCGAGTGAGGGTGACCTAATCTAGCATGCCAAATAGAGTTCAAACTTGCAGAAAAGCATGAATTAAAAGAGAAAGCATTTGAGTCGCTTGGTGAAGAATCCTCGAGAACATATAGATCATCTTTGGTTCCCCCTTTTCCAAGTACCTTCCCATTCTTAATATCCTGAAAGTGAACATCATTAGGACCAAATATCGCATAACTGTCTAAGTCCTTGGTAGCTCTACTAACCGATAATAAGTTAGAAGTGAACTTAGGCACAAACAATGCTTTACTATCTTTATCAAATAACTTTAGGTTACCAGTTCCTTCTATGGGAATTCCATCACCATTAGCTATCACAACATTTCCTAAAGCCGGTTTTATGTTGTTTAACAGTTCAGGGTTACTAATCATATGATGAGATGCACCTGAATCTACAACTAAAGCGGTTTTAGGTTTATTAGAGAAGAAGGTGATACCAGACTGTTTTGCGGCTAAGGCTTTGATAAGAGCCTCAAGGTCGGTCTTTCTCACAAACTCAGTCGAGACATTCATGGCACCATCTCCACCTTGTGTCAATGCACCGGCTCCTTCTTGAGCAAAGCTAGCTCTTGCATCCTTGAACTTGCTCGGCTTCAGGTGGGGATGAAGAATCCAACATTTATCTTTGATGTGGCCCTTCTTCTTGCAATGGTCACAGATCCATGGCTTCCTGTCATCGGGTTTAAAGACACCTTTGTTGGCCGAGATGAGCTCTTGCTTCTTGAAGAGACCAATAGAACCTTGCTCCTTTTGGATCCTTGCACAAACGTCTTCAAGGCTTGGGAGCTTATCCTCTCTCAAAATGTGCTTGATGAGGTCGTTGAAGATGGGGTTTAGCGTGAGAAGAAGTCCAAAGACTTTGTCTTGCTCTCGCCTTTCATTGAGAACTTTAGGATCCAAAGTGCTCGGCCTCAGCATCTCTAGCTCAGCCCACAAAGATCTGAACTTCCCAAAGTGAGCTTTGAACTCCATGTCTTCCTGGCTCAGGTCATTAATCGCCTTCTTGACTTCAAAGACTCTGCTCAGGTTTGTATCATTACCGAACACATTCTTGAGAGTTTCCCACAGAGATTTTGCTGTCTCACAGTAGGAGTAAGCTTCAAGAATCGTCGGCTCAAGGGAGTTTTGAATGATGCCAAGCACGGTCTGGTCTTCTTGGAACCATTTTGCTTCCACAGCTTTGGCTTCTTCATCCTTCTTTCCGTCTTTGGTGGCGTCTTCTTCGGGAATCTGTTCTTCTAAGACGTGATTCCAAAGCCCTCGTCCACACAACGCCGTCTTTGTGGTTCTAGACCACAACAAGTAGTTTCCTCCTTTGAGGATAACAGGAATCACCACCGGTTTTGAGATCTCGGTGTTTGCATCGTTTGAACTCATTTTGTTCTTGAGGGGTTTTGAGAAACAAGAGAATAAGAGATGAGCGAACTAGAGAATGAGAGATTTAGAGAATAAGGTTTGAAGAATAGAAAAAAGAAACTCAGGAAATCGGAACCAATCGCTCTGATACCATGTTAGAATATATAGAGACTAAGCGGAATAAAGATATTTGAGAGAGTGTGCAAAAGAGATGAGAGAAAGAGTTTCCCAAAGTAGTGTGTTTATTCATTCTCGTCTTTGATACATATATAGAGGAGACAGAATAGAAACTAGGTTTAGCTAAGCTACAATACAAAAGAAAGTGGTTAGAAACATAAGGAAACATGTGAGTCTTGAGCATGGATCCCGAGAGATAGTGACAGCTCCAACGGTCACAAGACCAAGTGTAAACGACGCGCCAAGGGGGGACCATTGTACGGACACCAACTCTCTTCTTCCTTAAACATCACACGTGATCCCTTGAGCCTTCTCTCCTTATTAAAGGCTAACACCGATTCAAGCCCTAAAGCATAGAACCTTTCTTGACCAATACAGCACACTTTACAGCTTGACAAACCAACGGTTCAATCAAAAGTTACGCGAAGAGCAAGATGTCCCGTAAACCAGCCGGCAAGCATTTCCACCCGCGGCCAACAGCCATTTGACCCCAGTCAGAGGCTACCCGACCGCGGCCAAGCATCCTTCCCCGCGGCCACGCACTTTCCGACCGCGGCCAGCCAACTCCGAGTTAGAAGGCCCATTTCTGAAGCCCAAATCATTTTCTAAGCCTCAATTGCGGAACCCTAGACACCATGGAGCATTGGAGGCTATAAATACTTATTATTTAGGTCGTTTTTACGGAGAGAAGAGGAGAGACAAAATACTTTAGAAGAAATTTACTTTAAGATTTTGTTTTTAGGTTTAGGAAAAGAGAGATCTATCTCTTGAACCCTTGTTCTTTCTTTTTTCAATTTCGATTATTGCTCTACCTTTTAATACTATGTTTTTGATTTCGTTCATCGTGTCTGAGTAGTTTTATTGTTGGGTCAAAGGGATTTTCGATGGGGATATATATGTTCGATGAGGATTCCACGAGCTATTGAAGCCGAATCTTAGAACTTTTTCTTCTGAATTTACTTTTAATGCATGGGAGTAGCATCATGAAATACAATCTGATCCAGATGCTTGGTGACACGAAAATGTTCACCCGGTGTCAGATCTAGTTTGGGAGAGCAAAACAAACATAGGAGTGGAAACCTACCTATGGGCGATTTGTGAATGCTGACGAGTCTTAAACATAATGCATCTTTTCTCTTACAGGGCCAGAGTGGAAACCTACTGGTCATGGTTATAGTTCTATGATCACGACAGTGGCGTATTCATACGTCTGTGACTCTAGTTCGAAAATTTTTAGCTAAGATCTTATTAAATTTACTCTTTAGCAATGTTTTGAATCGTTCATACCCCGGAGAAAACTTCCCTGAAACCCAGCGCCTCTTTTCTATTGATTTACATCAATTTTATTTCAAGCTTTAGTTCATCATTTTCATTCTCTTAATCGATTTTCATTTAAGCAATTAGGTTTAGCCGTTTTTCTTGTTTTTAGTCGATTTTATTAAGTTTAGTCATTAGGTCATTTTAATTCTCGTATTTTCTCGTTAAGATTAGTTCTTATGTTTTAAAGATACCACCAAAACCCTCACAAAAATCGCCTAGTTCTAGACTTCCTTACTTTATATTTCTTTCGAAGGCTTTTGTAGGAAAGATCCTCATTCTCTGTGGATTCGATCCCTAAGTACTACAATCGATCAGCTGTGCACTTGCGACTATTGATTTCATTTAGAGTAAAACTTGACAAGTCTCACGCAGACAACACATAGATCCAGAAAAATTGTAAAGTGCATCTCACAGCAAGAAATTGTCTTTTGAAGTAAGCTAGACTACAGTTTTTGTGGGTTTCTTTTCTTGGAAAAGGTTAAACCAATGAAAATCAATAAACAATTCAAAAGCAATTAACAAATCAATATCGATACCAAAATCTAATCCAAAACCCTAACATTATCGACTTACCTAATTTCTTATGGGAAATTAAGACACCCACAAAGACATTTCACCTCCAACTTGGGAACTAAATTCAATTTAGTTCAATCAACAACTTTCGCTCATCAATCAACCTTATCGACTAACCCTGACTTGAAATCTTACACATTCGACTGAGAAGGAGGGAGAAGTAGGTCACAACCTTTTGATTTTAATTTATGTTCTAAATCCATACGAGGTTGTTTTGTATATATATATATATATTTTTAAATATAACTAGATTCTATCTCGTGCGCCCGCACAAGAATATTTTTAATTTATCAAATTTTGTAATATAATTTTTGTTTTTTTTAGATATAATTTTTCTAATATGTGATAAAGATTTTTTTTTCTGTTTATATATAATTTCTTTCTATTGATTTATTTTGCTAGTATTATATATGACCGTGATTAGAATAATATTTTTCTAACCGTACATTCATATTAAATCCAAAAATACCATAATTATAAATATGTTATTATAACATGCTCATTTATATTAATCTGAAAAGGACTGCAATTATTAAAACATAATTCTAATCCGTCCATACATATTATTTGTATATTTTAAATATTTATTAAATTTCAATCAACAACTTTTGCTCATCAATCAACCTTCTCGACCAACCCTGACTTGAAATCTTACACATTCGACTGAGAAGAAGGGAGAAGAAGGTCAGAACCTTTTGATTTTAATTTATGTTCTAAATCTATATGAGGTTGTTTTGTAAATTTTTTTTTTTAAAAAATATATAACTAGATTCTACTCCATGCCCCCACACAAGAATTCTTTTTAATTTATCAAATTATGTAATATAATTTTTTTTGATATAATTTTTTAATAAGTGATAATTTTTTAATCTGTTTATATATAATTTCTTTCTATTGATTCGTTTTTCCTAGTATTATATCTCGTCTGTTCATATTAATCTGAAATACCACAATTATATATACATCATTATAACATGCCCATTTAAATTAATCTGAAAAGGACTGCAATTATTAAAATATAATTTTATCCGTTTGTTCATATTATTTATATATTTTAAATATTTATTAAGTTTAAATATTTAAAATTTTATACTTATTGAATAAAAATATATAATTATATATCATTTCCATCTTTGTTATTGAAAATCTTGTTTAAATTGAAATATTTAAATTAAATCTAAATTAGTATCTTGTTTATTATTTTTGTAAAGATATAATAATAACTTATTTTTTGATTTTTGATAAAAAATATAGCCTATATTTAAGCAAAATCTATAAAAAATCTAAATTAAAATTTAAAATTTTATATTTATATTATTTTATTAATATTGTAAAAAATTGATTTGTTTGGCAACAGAAATAACAGTTATCCAAAAAATAGAATAATCTTCAACTAGATTCTACCCTGTGCACCTGCACAAGAAATTTGTGTTTGTGTAATGTAATTTATGTTTTTCTTTCAGATATAATATTTTCTTATAAATGATACAGATTTAATTTTTGTGTTTAGATAAAATTTATTTTTCAGATTTTTTTGTTTTAATAAATTTGATCACGATTATAAAAAATTAATTTTAAGTCGTCCATTCTATTAGTCCATTTATTCATATTATTGTATAATGTAAAAATTTATTAATTTTAAATATTAAAATTTTTAGATTGATTGATTATTAAAAATTATATAATAACATATCTTTTATCATCTCTGTCATTATGAGAATATTATTTAAATTTAAACATTTAAATATAACATAATTAATATCCTATTTACTATTTTTATAAAGATAAGAATAACTGATTTTTGTAAATTTGATAATTATTCTAACATATATTTAAGAAAATCTAAACTAAGTAAAATTAAAAATTGAATTTTCAGTATTATTTTTAAATATAAGAATTCAAATATATAGTTTTATTAATTTTTGAAAATAAAATAAATAAGTAAATTAAATGAAAATATTTGTTTGGAAACAAAAATAATAAAACTGGAATAACAATTATCCACAAACAGAATAGATATAAATTAATGAAATCTTGTTTTGACACAAAAAGTTTTTCTGTTTTAATAATATAGATGAAAGAAATCCTGTTTGGACACAAAAGTGCTTCTCTTTTAATAGTATAGATAATCTTAAACAATATTGTTTAGCCATTTTTTCCTCAGATTTTCTAACCTAAACGATGTCGTACTTAAATTCCATTCCAACGGAGCAACTATTGTGGCATCCGAGTCACCACCGTTTGCAAATTAACGAGGTTGACTAACAGAAATAAAGTTAATGTATGAATTAGCAAAAAAAAAAATGTGTTGGGGTTTTGATTTACGAATTTTAAAGAGTTTAGGTACTGATTAGCACACCAAAATTGTTTGGATACTAATTTGTATCATTTCATGGTGTTGAGGTACTAATCAACTTTTTTCCGGTAAAAGATATTGAGAAGAATAGATAACATTAATACCCAAAGAAAGTGAATAGATTACAAATAAATAAATAAAAAACTAAAACTAGCTTTGAATTTTTCTTGGGAACTTTATAGAAAATACTATTTTTATAAAGGAGATTTGGTTTAATATTTCAAAAAATTTAAATATTTTCAAAACTAATTTATCTTCTGAAAACTTTGGAAACTAACATTTTCAGCATCTAAAATTACCAAAAAATACCTAAGATAAAAAATCAAACATAGGATTTTGTAAAGTTCTAATCAATATTTATGATTCTTTAATAATACAAAAGTCGATTATTTTTTATTTATTTTGTGAGTTGAAAGTTTCTACTAAACTAAATATTTTTACTATCAAATTCCCACGCTTCTATCAAGATATGGCTCGTAATTGAATTGATAATATATATTATTTAGAATCAATTAAGGAAATTTTAATTAGTATATAGACCTAAGTTGAGTGAAACCTGAGTTTCCAAAAAAAAAAAAAAGTTATATGTCTTTCTTCTTAAAAATAATGCAGACTTTTTTTGGAGTTTATTAGGTAAAAGAGTACAATATAAATTTTGAAAACTAACACAATCTATGTAATATTGAATATATATATATATATATATATATATATATAGATGTAAAAAAACATAGCTTCTTCAACTTAACAAGCAAAAAGGAAGATTTATGCACTTCACATGTTTAAGTTCAACACTTCTTTTTTGTCTCTAGTCTCCACAGTTGGAACAAAACTTAAGTACATAAGTTGTTTTGTATTGTTCACTAATGAATTCCAAAGTGAAGGACTCTCCTATTTTGACGCCATTAGCCTCACAAAACCCTTTCCAATCAATTCCAAGAGCCACGAATCCATCTTTTGACAATAGATATGCTGAGCACGTCATACCTTCTTTACCTAACAGAGTTATTTTTCCAAGCTTGTCGATGCCATTATCTCTCATGAACTGACTTGGCAGATGCTGCAAAAAAATTTGAACAAACAAACACCTCTAGTTACAAATTAAAATGCAAAACATAAACTAAACCAACCATTAAAACAAGAGTTGTTTGATGAACTTACTAGTTTACATGTTTTGACATCTTCAGGTACTAGTGTCAATGTCACGAATCGGTTTTGGACCGGTGACAGTGAGTCTTTCCTATTAGGAAGACACTTGTTTTGCAACAGCTCCCTTGCACTTCTCACCACTATAGTGTTCTTGACCTGGTCTTGTCTCCACTGATAAGTTCTGTAGAAACAGACTCTTTCTCGCTAGCTTCTGAACAACACGCTCCTTGTTGTTGTTCGCTTTAGCAAAATCTTTCCAGCCCTTTCCCAAATTCATTGTTCCTGTGGTTTCACGTCGAAGATTTGCCAGCCACCTTGTACCATCTTTACCCAACAGAGTTACCATCCCAGGTTTGTCCAAGCCATTATCTCTAATGAATTGCAATGGAAGATTCAGGAAAGATTCAAAAGGAGAATATAACCAATAAGAGTGCAAGTGATCAAACTAATTAACCCTCTGAAACAAGAGTTAATTGATGAACTTACCAGTCTACCCTTTTTGAGGCTGTCATGTGTAGCTGTTAACGTCACATATCGGTTTTCGATTGGCGAAGTTGAATCTCTACATCTCAGATGATTCTTCTTTCTCTCCTCTTTGCTGATCTGTTTACCACTGCTAGGTTGTATGGTTAGAGACTCTTTGTTGCTTGCTTTTTCTCCTCTACTCTCTGCGGGGCAGAAACTGAGCAAAGGTGTTTCCCCGTTTTTCATTAGTTTGAACATAAAGAAACTTCCTGCTTTTTTGCCGTTTTCGTCACAGAAGATTCTCCAACCTCGGGTTATGTAAAAAGTATCAGATGATTTGTTGAACCTCAGATCCAATGTCCATGATCTTTCCCCTCCATCTGTTAAAACAATCTTGCGGCATCTTCTTGTAAGACCATTTGAGCTTGTGAATTCTTTTGGAAGGTACTGCAAAAAGGATTCAGCATTTACTCATTACAAGAAGTATAACACTTAAGTGTCATGACTAACCAAATTAACCGAAAAAGTATTCTATATGCATTCGATAAGTAAGTGTTATAACTTTGAAGGCAAACAGGCCAAACCAAACCAGTCCAAATGAAACGAAATTTGGTCGTGAACACCAAAACAGACCAAGCGAAACTTAACATAAATTGAGAAAATACATACAGTTGTCTAAGATGAACCAAAACCATAATGAAATCAACATTTTAATTTATTTCAACAAGTTTTCTCCCAAAAAACTGAACCACAATAGGATATAAACCAAAGTGCCCAACTTTAGAAATAGCAGTTCATTGAATGAGTGATTAAACCACAATATGCAAAAACTGTTAGCATGTTTTGGTTAAGTGAGTGACTAAACCACAGTACGCAAAAACAACTCAAGTAAAATCACCAGAGCATCATCTTGCAGATTTGAAGCTGTGACAAGGGCCACAAAACAAGAGTGGTCTGATGAGGGAGAATCAGCTTCTGTTTCTGAACTGTTCATCTTAACTTTCTTCTTTCTCGGAAGTTCTGTATCAGTGAAAAAAAAAAACCATATTAAAAGAAATCTCACCAAACTGTTCTTGAAACAACCTCACCAAACAAAGTAATCTTGGACAATACAACAAGATAGAACAGAACTGAAGTTACCCATGATGTTGCCATCATCACCACCATAGTCTTCTGTTCTTGGGTGCTGATGCTTCTTAATCGAAAGGTAATCTGCGTTTAACATGCAGGAGTAAGAGAGGTACTTGCATGTAGATACACACAAGACTAAATTAATGTCACAACTTCCTTGAATGTCCTAAGATTTCTAAATAAGGTTTGTATTTCCAAGATCAGAATCACAAAAATCCCCAAAATTGCTTTCCAATCACAGTTTCCTCACATAAAAACTTCAACTTTGTAGTTCTCTGTCACGACAAAGAAACAGAACCGAAATTACCCATCTTGTCCTGATCATTGTTGCTGTTTCGAGGCGGTAAGTCTCGAATCTCACTGGAACTCCGTCCTAAATCTGACAAATGTAACACCATCTCTCAAGCCGCTATGTCTTCAATTTCCACAGTGTATCTTCTACTCCACACTTCGTTTTCTTTCCTCTGGAAGTTTCGAGAAGAAATCTACAGGTATCGACCAGCCAGCCCTATAAATTTCTCAGGCGAAAAGAGTTTACTTTTCCAGGGCAGAGAATGAAAAAAAAAACGCAACTTTTTGTTACTCCTCATAGAGCAAATGTGAGTGTTAAGCATTACATTTTTTGGAAAAATCGAAATCTCGGCGCGGAGACTATACAAATGAACAGTGGTATTCTTTTTTTTTTTTGTCGTCCACTTACTTCATTTCATGAAACAAGTTACATACTGTATTTGATTACAAAGTTTTTCCTTTCATTCCTAGCCTGTTTAGCTAAATGATCAACTTCAGTATTAGCAGTTCTAGGAATTTTTATAAAAGTAAAATCACAAGCTTTTGCAATAGATGCTATATCTTGATAGTACACACCTAAATGAGAATGCCTTAGCACTTGTGATTTATCCACGCTCTGTTGTCCTTGCAACGGCTTGTACAGCATTTGCAAATCACCACAAAAGGTCACCTTTGTATAACAAAGCCTTCTTACATTAACAGCAGCCATTCGTAAAGCTTCAGCCTCTGCCTCTAATGATGACTGCACTGGACTAATAGAGCCAGATCCTGTAACTATCCTTCTCCCTGCACGATCATAAAGAAACCAAGCTATGCCAGCTTTATGAATAGGCGATATCCAGGAAGCATCAACAAAACAACAAAGGCCATTTACATGATTTAAGACATCCTGCAACGTATTTAGAGTAGCTATATTATTACGGCACTGCTCAGCATTCAAATTTTGGGACTGTTCTATTGCTTCCAATGTTGTTGCTTCCTTCCACAGTCGCCACTCCAACAAAGCTTTATTAATGATATCTGGCAAAGACCATCGTTTATTGTTAAAAACAATCTCATTTCTTTGTTTCCAGATTCTCCACCCTAGCATATAAAAGAGATTACGTTCTTCCATAGAGGGTGAATTAAGTTCTAGAAATGAATGATAATTCTCATAGAGATTGCAAGACAGAAAATCTTGAGATGGCCTGCTATTCACAGGGGCTAAATCCCAGATTTCACGACTGACTCTACAAGTAAAGAGGAGATGATTCAAAGTCTCTTCCTCTTCTCCACAAACCTGACACGTAGAGTCTAGTATCAATCTTTTCTGTCTAAGCTGATGTGCTACCGGTAATGCATCATGAGAAACTCTCCACCAGAAAAGTTTTACCTTAGGAGGTAAATGTTGTTTCCATAGCTCTTTGTAAAGATGTATAGGAGCTGAAGATGCTTAACCCTTAGATGATCGCAGAAGGTTGTAACCCGATTTCACAGATTATTCCCCATGTTTGGTATACATCCACGTTACTCTATCATCAGCACCTGTAAGCGATGGACGCACCATTTTGATTAAGGGAATATCAGCAAGATTGCAGTATAAGAGCAATTTTGCATCATCCCATTCATATTGCCCTTGACAATAAAGATCTTTTACTTTGAGATTTGGATGAGAAGTACTACCCGGCCCAGTTGCTGACGTAGAAGGTATAAGAGGCAACCATAAATTCTTCCAAACATTAATCTGACTGCCATTCCCTACAAGCCACTTAACTCCTTGCTTAAGTATCTTATTAGCTTGTAGAATACTGCGCCAAGCATAGCTTGAATTCCATTTCTGCTTTGCCTCCAACAAGGTGTTCTTTGGGTAATATTTTGCCTTATACACTTGAGCCATTAACGAATTTGGTCTCTGAAGCAACCTCCATCCCTGTTTTGCTAGAAGAGCAATATTAAAATCCTGCAAGTCTCTGAATCCTAATCCTCCAAGCACCTTGGGGTCTGTCAATTTATTCCAAGATATCCAATTAATACCTCTTCGATTTGGCTGGGAAGACCACCAGAATCTCCTTGTGACTGCTGTGATCTGTTTTATAAGTGCTACAGGCAATTTAAAGCACGACATACAGTATGTCGGTAATGCAGTAACAACTGCCTTAATGAGAACTTCTTTACCTGCTGGAGATAAAAACTTTGAATACCAATTCTCCATTTTCTGAGAAACTCTCTGCACCAAATATGAAAACGCATCATTTTTATTCCTCCCAATGAATTCAGGTAAACCCAAATATTTCCCCAAACCTCCTACTTTTGTAATATTTGTCACTTGGAGGATATAATCCTTCAGCACTGGATAAACACCTTTAGTAAAAGTCACCGCTGATTTCTGAAAATTAACTTGTTGTCCTGATGCTTGCTCATAAGTCTTCAATACACCCATAAGAGCATCACATTCCGCTGCTGCAGCTTTACAGAACAGTAAGGAATCATCTGCAAACAACATGTGAGTTATAGCAGGACCATTTGTACTCACTTTAAAACCAGTCAGGTGTCCTTCTCTTGCAGCCTGTGTGATCAAGTGAGATAGACCCTCCGCACATAAAAGATATATATATGGGGATATAGGGTCACCTTGCCGGATGCCTCTTGAAGGTATAATTTTACGTGATGGGCTTCCGTTAATCAAAATCGAGTAGGTGACTGATGTGATGCACTTCATAATCCACTGACACCACTTATCCGCAAAGCCAAGCCTTTGCATAATTCCTTCCACGTAAGCCCACTCTACCCTGTCAAAAGCTTTACTGATATCCAGTGCCTTGAAAGTTTGTTTAATCTTTCTCACATGCATTGAGTGGAGCATTTCATGCGCAATAAGTACATTGTCAGTGATCAGCCTTCCAGGAATAAAAGCAGTTTGATTCTCAGAGATAATACTTTGAAGGAAGGGCTTTAAACGTTCTGCTAGCACTTTGGATAACAACTTATAAGCAACATTGCTTAAGCTAATAGGCCTGTAGTCTTTTACTTCAGTTGGAGATTCAATTTTTGGAACTAAGCAAATATGCGTATGATTCAAAACAGGATCAAGCTCATTTGTATCCATGAAGTGCTGAATAAAATTTACTAAACCTGTTTTGAGAGATTGCCAGTGATCTTTATAAAAACCAGCTGTTAGCCCATCTGGCCCTGGAGCCTTATCCACATGCATGTTTTGCAGAGCTCGATATACTTCATCTTCCGTAACTGGCTTAGTAAGAGAAGCATTCATATCCTCAGTTACTCTCGGTGATATCTGTTGGAGGAAAGAAGGACAGCTTTGGCTACAGCTAGAAGAAAAGAGGTTAGCAAAATAATCTGTAATAGTAGTTTCGATATCCTTTTGCTTACACCAAATATTTCCTTGCTGATCTCCAATAGATGTAATTCGATTATAGGATCTGCGTTGCTTCGTCTTGACATGAAAATATTTAGTGTTCTTATCCCCTGCCTGTAGCCACAAGACTCTACTTTTTTGTCTCCAAAATTCTTCCTCCATTCTATATTCATGATGAAGTTGAGATTTTAGGTTATGGATAACTTGGTAATCAATAGGCGATGCTTCATAGGCTCTATGCAAAAGCTGCTTTAATTCCAGTATCTTTTTCTGAGAATTGGTAACATTTTGTGTTTTCCACTTGGCAAGGCGTTTCCTACACAACTCGATAACTTTGCTAAACTGGTTGCTAGGAATTTGTTGGCATTCATCCATCCAGAACTTCTTAATATCCTCTTTAATCTCTGCATTAAAATGCCAACGATTATCATATCTGAACAATTTATTTCCTTTCCACTTACCAGTCTCTGTAAATAGCATTAGAGCTCTATGATCTGAGCATTCCCAAGGTAAGACTTGTACATAAGCTGTAGGATAGAGGTCTTGCCACTCGCTATTAGCAACAGCTCGATCTAAACGCGAGCGAACTGTGTGCAAATATCGCTTTCCAACCCAAGTAAATTTTCCACCATATGTTTTAAGATCGTGAAATCCACAGACGGAGAGCATTCTTCTAAAGTGATAAAATGAGGCTTCAGACCTGTAAGCTCCTCCTTGCTTTTCGTATGCATATTTTATATAATTGAAATCGCCAATAACCAATCTAGGTTTGTTACCAAAAAAACCACCTTCAACCTCTTCTAACATCGTATTCCATTGGCGAACTCTATGCTTGTAAATAGGATGACCATACACATACGATAAGCAAAATATATTAGCATCATCTTCAATATACATATCAGCCCTATTAAGAGTAGGGGTTGAGACAAAAGAGAGCTGAACCTGAGCATCCCAAAATATAGCTACACCACCACTAAGCCCATTTGATGGAACAACAAAAGAATGGGCATAACCGAGTTCTGTACAGAGGTTATTAACTATGTCACAGCCGTTCTTAGTTTCTGCGAGGAACATGATATCAGGTTTAGAAGACTTCCTGATATCTTTTATATACTGAATTGTTGGAGTGTTCCCCAGCCCCTGGCAATTCAGATGGAAAATTCTCATGGTTGCTTTGGTGGTTTAAGGGGAACCACCAAACCTCAAAACGCAAGGCCCCTGATTCAAATCATGCGGAAGAACCAGGTTGTTCAAGAAAGAAAGTCACTGATGCCAAAGCAAACATTATGTTCCAAATCTTCTATATCAACTTCAACTGAGGCATGTTCCGAAGAATCATAATCAGCTGCAGTAGAAGATCCAACTTCCTCCCATATTCCCTGATTCATTCTCTGGGGATTGAACATATCTACGCCTTGCCTTTCTGGCACCCTAGCTGAAGGAAGCAATATGGGTGCAGAACGTTGGGCTCTTGAACTTTCACCAACCTCTGCTGTTCTCTTGAGGGCTGCTATTGCTTCTAATCGCTCCTTAACAGCAGCATATGGATTAGTACCAACGTTCATTAGATCTTCCGCATGCGCTGGGACAGTCAATCGCTTAGGACAAACATCATAACTGTGCTTCAAACTGCCACAAGTGGTGCAGAGCTTCTGTAATCCTGCATATCGAAATTGCAAATCCACCGGAGCACCTGTACGCATGATTTGAACCCTGCGGGCAAGAGTGATTACCTATACTGCTGCTGGATGAGTTGCAGTAGGTTGAATGATGACAACATCATCAACTATGCCATGTCTTGAGCCTATGCTGTGCACAATTCCATCATGCCGATATACCGCAGGCAGATTCAGGATCTTGATCCAGAAAGGAATATGATTAAGAAAAGTTGGGTAACTCTGGTCACACCATCGATCAATCGCCACCATCCATCCTTTATGGTTATAGGGACCATTATCCAGCACAGTTAACATCTGATGTTCCTTCCGGAAATAGAAATTGACAGTACCATCATCATTAACTTGCCCTTCCACCATGCCTTCAAGTTGCCAAGCTTTCGGTAACATGGCTCTGATACGTCCAGGTGGTTGATGCTCTGGTTTAAGTCCCCTCGCAACTATACATAGACGATGATCTCTTTCTCCATGTATCCAGTTGTGAACAGAGAGAGTAGAGGCGAAGAACTGATGGGGAAAAACCGGTCGCGCCGGAAAAGTTACCGATCAAAGTCGGAGATTGAAATCCCTAGAAGATTCTGGGAAAATCGGCTTTCTTATCGCCTTATCGCCTTGAGAGCCCAAAGTTTGCTTTCTGTCGCCTTCAATCGCGACTTTTTGAACACTGTATTCTATTGAATGATTTGTTGTATTTGGGGATTTGATCCGACAAAATCAGAATATTTTTATATTTCGGATGAGAATTCCAAATTCTAACGGGCTAAAAGCTAATTGGGTTTGTAGTTAAATTTTGATTTGGTTAAGCTTCTAAGTTTTTTTTTCCTTTCATTTAAATATATAAATTTAGAGTTAAATATATTGGAATATACGAATACATGAAAAAAATTTCCAGTTTCAAATTATATTATAAATAAATAAAATTCATAAAATTAAAAACTCTAATCTCACAAGCATGAAGATGATGAAGTTAGATCAATACAATTGATGGACAACCAAATGTCCAAAACAATAAAAAATAATAATAACTAGATTATATTCCATACGTCCCCACAGACACTATTTTTTATTTTTGTAATATAATTTTTATTTTTGTTTTTGTTTTTATATAATTTTTTAATAAATGATGAAAAATAATATTCAGTTTAAATATAATTTATTTTTTATTGATTTATTTTTGTCTAGTATTATATATGACCGCGATTAGAAAATATTATTCTAACCCATCCATTTATATTAATCTGAAAATAATACAATTAAAAAACGTCATTATAACATATTTATTTATATTGATCCAAAAAGAACCGAAATTATTAAAACATATAACATGTTTGTTCATATTATTTGATATGTTTTAAATATTTATTAAATTTAAATATTAAATTTTAGACTTATTTAATAAAAATATACAATAATATATCATTCTTATCTCTGTTATTGAAAATATTATTTATATTTAAATATTTAAATTAAATCTAAAATAATATTTAGGTTATTATTTTTGTAAAAATATAATAATAACTTATTTTATAATTTTTAATAATATAACCGATATTTAAGAAAATCTATAACAAACCTAAATTAAAACTAAATTTTCGAATTTACATTAAAATAAAATTTAAAAATATATTATTTTATTAATATTAAATTAATTTAATTTAATTGGTAAATCTAAATTAAAATTAATATTTTTGTTTGGCAATAGAAATAACAGTTATCCAAAAACAGAATAGTAGAAAATTAAGTAGAAATTCTGTTTGGATACAAAATACCATTCTCTTTTAATAGTATAGATAGATGACTACCAAAAATAAATGATTAAGCTATATGTTAGTGTTTAATTTATTGAAAATAAAAATCGATATGATAAAAACACAAGTACTTTTGACATTTCAGCTTTTTCACTGATTGTGGTATTGACAACTCATAAAAATTATAACCAATCAAAATATCTATACATAAAAATAGAGATATTTGACAAAATATACTAATTAGGTTTCTGAATTAGTAAAATACACTGTTTTAATTTATTTTTTTAACTAAACTTTTGATATATGTTAAAAGACTTTTTGATCAAAATTCAATTAAGAATAACATAATTTATTAAATAAAAATGAAAATTCGAAATAATTAATATTATGATTTTTTTTTAAGATTTTTTTTTGATAAAAGGTCTTCAAGTTTAAATTTTTGAAATAATTATACTGTGTGACACTTTTTCAGTTTATATTTACATTCTATGACACTTTTGTTTTTAGTATCACTTTCTACTTGAAAAACTTTGTGAAAATACAAAATACTCCTTCGGTTTATTTGTAAATGAATAAACCGATTTTTACAAACCCATTATGATATGATTCCCTTAACTCATTTTAAACCAACGCCATTTGTCTTCTTCTTTCTTCCTTCTTTTATCTTCTTCTTCTTTTCTTCTTTCTTCTATTACTTTCATTTTTCTGTCATCTTTTTCACCAACATCTCCAAACTCAGGAAGAAGTAAAACCAGATCTGAATTACCTTTGAGTCACCAGAAAATTCAAATGTATTTCTTGGCCCGAATCTGTTCTTCACCAACCTCTGCTACTTCCTTCTTCTTTTTCTCTCTCTGTTCACTTTTCTTTCTCTTCTCCCCCTTGTTCTCTTCTTTAAGCTGAATCTTCATCTCTTTTTATGATTAGTATAAGTAAATAATATATTTCTTTTGTCTATGTTTACAGGTATCATGATTAAAACAAGCCTACCCATGGAATTAATCTATACCTAGTTTCTGTTTTTTTTTTTTGAATCTAAGTTGTTTTTTCTTAGATCTGTTTCTCTGTTTTGTTTTGGCTAGCGACATGTCCATGTCCACTTGTACACATATACGATCTCTATTTTGTTCATCTCTATATATACTTTCAATGGACTATATTATAGTGTGGATGCAGCGATGTGGATGTAGCGGTGTGAACGCAGTGGTATGGACGCAGCGGTGTGGATGTTCTCCATTTGCATCTTCATTTCTTATAGATCCGGTCTACAGTTCTTGACAAAGCTCCCAAACTCTCAGTGAGCTTGCAGCTACTTTCCACCATCATATGTTGGTCTCCCGATTGCCAAAGCCAAAGGTTTGTCCGGATTCGCACCTTGATCAATATGTGTGTATTCATGTGGACATGGACACAAAGCTTTGCATCGCTCTCTATTTGTCCATAAGTGATGAACCCTCGACCAATTCTGCTTCCTCCAACGATGGACATAAATTTTATGGATGTACCCACACAGATCAACATAATGCATTTTATGTTTTATATCAATATGGGTGTATCCACGTGGACATGGGCACAAAGTTTTGCATCTCTCATCCTCTTTACACCATATCCCCTATTGTCGCTTTTGTCTTAGCCACGACTCTCAGGATCTATCAAGGCAGGTGAGATCGTGATGTTCAAATCATGTCCATGTTATCTTATCCATGTGATCTTGTCCATTTTAATCTTGTCTAATCATGCTCATCTTGGATTGATACATGTGGATGTTTAACGAGGATATGTTACTCATTCTTAGGGATATACACACGGATATGTTTGTTTGGACACTTTAACTTGCGATTATTATTGATGCATATGTAAATCTTTGTAGTCGACATGTCTTGAATACATATACGGAAATTAACTTGCTATGTACGTCTCTTTAATTATGTTCATATGGTCTCAAATTAACTTTCTATGATTTTATCAACTTACAACAAACAAAAAAGAACGTGGCCATATCCACACAGTTTCCATATATAAGAGTCTGCAAATGAACATGTATCATGTCTATACAGACCTTTCTAGACCTGTCCACATCGGTCGAAAATCGACTCTTTTGATATTATCAATCGTAATTTCTTTACAATTTAATTAATTTGATGATTTTGTACTCACAATTTAATTAAATTTATTATTATTAAATAATTTATGGACATGTACATGACAAACAAACTTTGATTCTAAGAAAAGATACTCAAAATAACTAAAAAAATATAAAAACCAACAATATAAATCTACCATGTGGCGTCCACACGGCAAAACAACATGGCCATGTCCACATGATTGCCATATAAAAGTCTACCATATGAATCTACCCTATGGATACATATATGTGTACAATACTTGAATATGTATAAGGTTTATTGGAATAGGGCATACTAGCGTAGGATTATTCTTAAATATTATGATTTATGGATATGTTTATTTAGACTAATTGTTAGTGCTATAGTATTTTCAATATTGAAGTTGTGAATATATAAAAGGTAGTCGAGAGAATATAAACCAATTGTCATGGACATTTAATTATATCTATATGGATATGTCCACATTAGTCAAAAATCAACTCACTAAGATATTATCAATTGTAATCTCTTTACAATTTAATTAATTTTATTAAATTGTACACACAATTTAATTAATTTATTATTTATGGACGTGTAAATAGCAAACAAACTCTTTGTTTTTAAGCGAAGATATTTAAATAACTAGTACGACGCGTACACGATAATATGTCCATATAGAAATATCCACACTAATTTAATTTGAGGCAACTATATTCAAACATTTTTTGATGAAAAAAACTACTGCACATAGATAACATTACACTCAAAGGATATGTCCACCAAAAGATATCTACAAGGAAAGAGAGTTATGTGTACGCGTCCACTAACTAATTTTTTGTACTTGTCCATATAAATTATTTTTTATACTGTTTGTTCTCCTTCTTATCTTCATACACAGCTGCCATAACCACATGCGATTCTAGTTCCAGAGACGATGGTTGTGCGACCACGAGATCCAAGTGCAACTCTGTATCCAAATTCTTCACCAGCATCTGAGAACAAGCTTCACCAGCATGTGCAGAAATTTTTTTAAGCAGATTTGAGAGTGAGGGAAGGAGAGAAAAGAGAGAGAGAAAGAGAAAAGGAGAAAAAGAGAGAGAGAAAAACTTCGTTGAAATAAAAGAAATGTCTGTGAATGAAGGAGAGAAAAAAGAATTAAAGAGAGAAGGAAAATAATGTTTAACCGATCGGTTTAGAAACTGGTTTAATATATACATTTTTACACATAAAGACTAAAATGGTTTTTTACACATATATGTTATAAGAAAAAGCCAGTTCAAATAAAAGTGCCAAAATCTGTAATTTATAACTCAATAAGTGCCCAATTGTGTAAACCACTCTAAATTTTTTTGAGTTTTTGAAATTTACAAATGGAAAACACACATTAATTTAAAACCTAAAGCCCATAAAGAGAAGAAAAAACACAGAAAAAGCTCAAATCGAAAATCCATAATGGGCCTGGTTAGGAAAAAATTCAAAGAACCAAGATTGCTCAAAACCGGCTAAACAAAAAAATAACCAAAAATTCTAATTGCATTTCTGCAATTTCTGGAGCTCCGCCACCACCACCACAAGCAGGAAATTGAACTTCCACAGCCGCCGGAGCCAGGCTTCACCGACCAAACTGCCACCTCCTAGAAAAGTAGCATGACTCGCCAGAGTAAAGAAGACATCGACTAACTCACCGTGGTGGGATGTGAAGCGGGAGTTAGAGAAATAGAGAAGTAGATCTGGTCACGAAGCAACCATCACCGTAGTCAGCCGTCGCCGGGATACTTTCAAGACCCACCACCATCCTCCAAAGCAGCGAGTTTACTCATAAACACCGGCAGTTCCTCCGAGTTTGCCTTTCAATTCAAGCATACTTGACAACCGCGCTCCAAACCACCACACCGGCTCGTAACCTCCGTCTCAACGCCGACAGCCACTGAAACCAACCCGAACAGAGAAGTCCCAAGCGCCTCCAACTTTAGCCTTTATCTGCGTCACCATATATTATCCTCAGAAGATCCAGATCTGCGAAGGGCCTCCGCCTTCAACCACCACCAAAACTCCGCTGCATCACCGGAGAAGCCAAACTTGCCACCAATCAGCTCCGGATAAAACGCCTAACCACGGGATGAGAAGCCAGGGCAAAGAAAGCTACTGGAGAAGCCCTCTCACGGCTCCGGCGAGAAGAGCCGGACGCCGGAGAGGCAAACTAGATCTGAAGATGAAAAAAGTTTGACGGTGGCTGAGGGGAAGGAAAATTTTAGGGAACCCTAAACATCTGAAGACAAGTCATATAAAGATATTTTATTACTTGATTTTATTTAGATGTATAATTGGATAAATCTTTAAAATTTCTTAAATTTTATTTCGGCACATTTTTTTTATTGTGCTATATAAATAAACATTTTATGTATAGGATTAATTTAATGAATAACCAAAATCCAATATTTGATAAAAAAAAATATATATATAGCCATGAAGATCAGATAATTAAGCAAGTAACAATGTGGATGTATTCGAGACAAAAATACCTTTATAGATAAGAGTGATAGATTGTTAATTGGAGAAATAATTTTTTTCTTTTCAGACGCGCTGCACGCGTTATTATATATAAAATGACTATATGTGAATCATATTTTTTTAGGTATATATATGTGAATTGGTTTTTTATTGACATGATTTTCTATAGATTGACTATATGTGTATAAAACATTTGTACATAGTTTGACTATATATTGTTATTGTACATAAAAAATCTATTTAACTCTATGTCTTATGAAATTCAACAATAAACTTAAACCCAGAATCGAAATCGAAATCCAAATATAAGCCCAAATCTAGATTTCAAAAAATCAAAATCCAAACCCTTAATTGAGCTTCAAATCCAAACCCAGATTTCAACAAAACAATTATTTAGATATCTGTGAGAGAGTAGTGAATTAGATGCATAAAACCAGTCAAGAGAAGAATAATTAAGGAAAGAAACAAAAATTCGATGAAAAAAAAAATTGTGATCTACAACGAGGTTGGTGTAACTGCGTAAAAGTAAGCGGAACATTGTAGAAGAAAATGGAAGATATGAAAAAACAAGAAAGAAGAAAGAAAGAAAAAGAGAAAGAAAAAATAATATAAAAGGCAAAATAGTATTAATATATATAATACACAGAATATTAGCTTCCAATCTTTTTTTGGTTATTCAGTTAAATATAGTTTTTTATGGTTATATACTGTAATTTCCCTTATGTATAGTTATATTTCTTTTTCTCTTAGAAATTTAATAGATGAATCACATTGTGATTTTTTCATTAATCTTTTCTTTAGATGTCTTTTTGCTTTACTCATAAATCTTCATGATTTTATCAAGTTGCTTGTAACTTGTTTTGTTTGACTCACTGCCTTGTTTTCTCAATTGTGTATGTAAACCAAGTAACTGGTTCTATGTGTACGACATTGTCTAATAACCAATTATATAAATTAGAATTTTCAGTGCAGTATAAAATTTCATTTGTAATCCTTCATTACCAACGGTCTTTATAGTCTATTTTTCCTCTTTCTCTTTTTCATTCACCTTAGTGCTTCTGTTTTCATCTCTTTCTTCTCTTCCTCTTTTTCCACATCAACGAGGACTCTTTTTGTAACTTCAACATCATGTGCTGATTCACCATTTGTTGTGGTTTCTTGTTCTTGAGTTGTTTCTTTATAAATGTTCTCACTGTTCCTCGAGATTTCTTCTACTGTAACTGTTGCAATGTGCTCAGCCTGTGTTCCATTTATAGAGGTCTCTTTTTACTCTCGTTTTAATTTGATCATCACTTACCTGGAAAACTTTAATTAAAAATGATTATTTATTAAAATATTGTTTTAATAATTAAAATAAAAACTAACTAGATTTTATTTGTGCAGAAAATCTAAATATATATATTTTTAAAAATATATTATGATATAACTATTAATTAAATTACTTTAAATTAGGTTGATTTTGTCATTTTACTTATCAATAAGTGTAGATTTTTTTAAAAAAAATTGGTCTATTTTTCAAATTATAAACTCATGATAAGGTATTTCTCAAATTTTCTCTTTATGGAATAAACTCTCTTCTCATGAAGCAAAATCATCTTTTCATACTCAAAATTTGTGACACATCATTATTTTTTGTAGTTTCAACTAGAATTTGAAAATATATTTTCTATAAAGATATCTTATATATTGAAACTTCATTGTTATTGAGGATGATATATTTTATCTAATTGAGTGTAAATAATATAGATAGTAAACCATAAAATTTTAGGATAACAGGAGTTAGATTTGATTTTGCTAAATCCAATAAAAAATTCCTCGGATCTAAATTATGATACATCATGAGCTCATATCTTAAAATTGTGGGATATTATCAACTTATTTGTTAATTTTAAAAGTTTATTTGAACTTTTGAGGAGTATGTAAGAATGCATGTTATGAGGGTATCTTTGATGTATAGTTCCATATTTTACACTATTTTAAAGTAACTTCAAAGTTGAGTTGTGTTTTACTCCAATTTTACTCCATTTTTTCTTTCAAAATGGAATCATAACGAAAAAATGGAGTAACTCTATTTTCGCTCCATATTTGGAGCAACTCCATTCTTTACTCTATTTTGGAGTGAGATATGAAGTAGGGTTGGAGAAAAATTTGGTTCAAACTCTATTCTAGAGTAAAATTTGGAGTAGGATTGGAGATAGTCTAAAAGGCGAAGTGTGATACCCTAAAATAATAACATGTTGAAACCAATTATTGAGAGGACGAATGGGTGAAGTTCCCTTTAACAGTTTCTTAACTCTTAAACCTGAAAGAAGAAACCAAAACTCACTAGAAAAAGGGAAAATGAGAGGAAGATAATGAATGTTAGGTTTAAATTGGACCAAAATATGGTATGTTGTTTAATTTGTTGCATTCATGAGAGAGAGATAATAAGTGCATTTTGAAAACATGTTAGATGCTTCTTTAATGAGATTAATGAGAGCTGAATGGACATATGAGAATAGTAAAATATATGTATATATTTTTCTCTAATGTGGGTTTTAAATTCTTAGAGGTTTATTCTTTTTCTCTATTTTTGAAATGTAGAGATTTAACTTATCCATATATGTAGACTGAATTCAGTGGGTGGTTTGAGTTGTGTTTAATTATGAATATTAGGTGTCTAAGTGTATGATGGTGTCTAAAATAGAATAAACTCTCTTCTCATGAAGCAACATCATCTTTTCATAGTCAAAATGTATGACACATTATTTTATTTTATTTAAATTATTTATATATTATATTATTATGTTGGTGTTATTGCATTTTAATTCTCATAATAACTAACATCTACTAATATAGTAGTTTCAAATAGAATTTGAAAATATATTTTCCTATAAAAATAGCTTATATATTGATACTTCATTGTTATTGAGGATGATATATTTTATCTAGTTGAGTGTAAATAATATAGATAGTAAACCATAAAATTTTAGGATAACCGGAGTTGGATTTGATTTTGCTAAATCCAATAAACAATTCATCGGATCTAAATTATGATACATCATGAGCTCAGATCTTAAAATTGTGGGATATTATCAACTTATTTGTTAATTTTAAAAGTTTATTTGAACTTTTGAGGAGTATGTAAGACTGCATGTTATGAGGGTATCTTTGATGTATAGTTCCATATTTTACACTATTTTAAAGTAACTCCAAAGCTAAGTTGTGTTTTACTCCAACTTTACTCCATTTTTTTCTTTCAAAATGGAATCATGATGAAAAAATGGAGTAACTCTATTTTTGCTCCATATTTGGAGTAACTCCATTCTTTACTCTATTTTGGAGTGAGATATGAAATAGGGTTGGAGAGAATTTTGGTAAAAACTTTATTTTGATGTAAAATTTGGAGTAGGATTGGAGATATTCTAAGAGGCAAAATGTGATGTAATACCCCGACTTAGAGTATGGCTGGAAAAATAAATTTTGTGGAATCGACTAGGAGTTGAGTTGGGAAGCAAATTTGGGCTAAGAGAAAAGCTTTGATCGAAGCAGGAAGCAATTTCCTCAAGCCAATTTGAAAATTGTCCGAGACAAGGAGTTTTGGCCGAGAAACGCCTTAACCAGAGTTGGCAAAAAATTGAAGATTTCCCAAACAAGGTAAAACCACCTGGAAGAGATAAAGTAGGGAAAAATAAGAGCTTTGCATGAAAAGGATGAAGAAAAGCTCGGGCAAATTTCAAAATAGTTCGGTGGTGATGGATTTATGATATGTCATGGTTTTTATGGGTTTTGACTATGATATAGGTCTTATTTATATTCTTTCGAGTGTTTTCGAGTCTTTTGGAGTCTTTACAGATCTTATGTGCGTTTGGAGTTTAATTGGAGATTTTGGAACATTTTGGAGCTAAACAGGAATCAAATTCGCGAAGGACAAATCATGTGCATGATGTCGCTCGACACCATGGACAGTGACGCTCGACGCTTGTCAAGGAAATAAGGAAAACACGATTTTGTCTCCTATTTGAAGAAGGAGTTGGGCCCAAAAGTTTCCCAAATATTCCCTAAGAAGCACAAAACGTGTTTTAGGATATATATAGGGTTTTTAGCCTCCTTAGACTTCTACCTTTTACTTTGTCGAAGAACACATCTTTTGCTTTTGGCTTTTTGTGATTTTGAGAGCTTGGGGAGACAATTCTGAACTCTGTTCGTTTAGAGAGAAGAATTTGAACCCCTTTATCTATTATATTCATCTTATTTTGAAATCTATTCAATCATGTGTGTTGTTTCAATATCCATGTCTGAGTAGTTAGCTTTTTATGTTTAGGATTCTCATTAAGGATTTCTCTGGATGTTTGATTAATTGATTAAGTTAGGGTTCATAATCTATTTAGTTCTTCACCATAGATTGTTCTTAAAGCTAATTCGGGACTAATCACTTAGAACTTAGATATTAGGTTGCTTGATTGACACGGAAGTGTAATTGAATAACTGGAAAGAACATAGGGTAAGCAAAGTAGCTATTCGCAAAGGAATTTGGTTTAGATACTTTGTGAACATATCAAACTTGAGCATTAAAGCTGGTTTAAATCTTTCGGGTTTGCAATGGAATTTGGAATTCTAGGATTTTAACTTAGATAATTTTCACAACGGAAGTTGGTTAATTATAATTTCGATATTTCAGTTCAAGAATCGTGCTTAAACCTGAACCCTGACTAATCGATTAATCTGCATTCTTTGATTTCCTGAGAAACGCCCTAAGCGTGATTTCCATCCATTCGAGTTTAACAAACGTTTCTGCTGCTTTTCTACTGCTTCGTTATTTTAATTTGCATTGTCTTGCTTAGCGTAATTCAATTCTAATAGGTTTATTGAGTAAATTTCTCGTTTCTGTGGTTTGACCCCTGCAATATTACAACTGCACATCTGTGATCTTTCAGAGTAGCTTAGAGATTAAACTTTGAGCAGATCAATTTAGCCGAGAATAACCCTAAACCCATGAAAATCACCAAGTGTCAAAGGGATCGTTGGAACTTGACTGTGCGGATGTCAGGAGATTTGTAACCAAGAAGACAAGGAAAAAGCACAGAGAAAAGAAAAAATAGAATAGCATGTGGCAGTGCGACATGTCTCACCAGCCGAGAGGGTCAGCTGGTGAAACTTGGTCTGCAAGTTTTACCTTAGTGTTGGGTACTGTTCACGCACTGTGGAAGAAACTGTGTAGCATACTGAGAGATTCCGGACCAGGAACAATACCATGGCAGGAACAGTGCCCCCATGTTTCTGTCCGCTGACACATGCGGAAAAAGCGGATATAATGGGGGACAAAAGCTGCCTGAGCTGACCTAAACCTGAACGAAAGTTGTTGTAGATACGTGAGGTGTCAAGATGAACTGCTGCATGCAATGATGGGATGGGGCGAAGCAGGCTTAATGGGGAACAAAAACTGCTGAAGCCGACTTAGGACTAGAACAAAAGGATTGTAGACCCGCGAGGTGGCGAGACGAACCATTGCATGCGCTGATGGGACGTTTCAGGCGACACATATATGGTTGCATGGGCTGAACCGCGGCTATATAGAGGACTTAACCCCTTAAGTGAAATTCATTCCAAGAAAACTCTACTTCTCTCTAGAAAATCTTTATGTGTGAGTTTAGAGAGAGAAATTTTGAGAGAGGGTGAAGCACACCGCGAAGGTGGGTCGTGGTTAGGTGTGCAGGCAGGATTTAGGCGAGAAAGATCCGACTTAGCGCATCCAAGTGTCACGGTGAGTCCCTTAGTGAAATTCTCCCTGTATTCCATAAGGTTTGGTGCAGGTATAAGGGTTGCATGTGGGCTTAACCCGAGAGATTAAGGATGTGGTTTAGTAGTGGTGAGAACCCTTGGATACAGCTGTGGGGTATGTATCCGTACGTGCGTCGGGAAGGTGATGCTGGCAGAACTGTTGAGGATACGGTGAGCCGGAGGTGTGAGTCGGTAGACAGAGAGTCAGGCAGTAGTGAGGTAAGTCCCAGTAGGGCAAGTAAGGCAAGACACGGTGGGATTCATTGAGCCGGGAAAAGAATAAGTTCTGAAGGGAAAAATTGGGCAATAGACGGTACATAACCATTGAGCTTTGGGTGTGACAAGTCCCAAAAGGCTGAAGCAACACCCGGTAGGTAACCGTTGAACTCAGTGAGAAGTCCCGAAAGGACAGGCTACAGAAGAGGTCCATGAATCTTGTGAGAAATACGGGAGATACCTGTAAGTTAATTGTGTGATGCATGTAGGTTGCATGTAGTATCAGACCGGAGAGAATTCAGAGAAGAATTCCTCAGTCTAGACACAGCCCAGTGCTGAAGCTCGGAGAGAAAACCTGGGGTCACGCCTTTGGTCGAGCGCAGCATGACGGTGTGGCCCGACTGGCTGCATGGCGGTGTGGCCCGACTGGCTGCATGATGGTGTGGCCCGACTGGTTGGTGAACTGCATACATGGTCGGAATGTGAGTCCACTCTGTGATCCTGTGTTGTGATCGGAGTATGTGTGGTGGCTCATGGGACAGATGTGTCGATCGGGTGCATGTTCGGTGGAACATGGCGCGTTTAGGGGGCTTGCATGGTGAAAATAAAATCTGTCGATGCACTTAGAGTAGTAATCTAAGACATTGCGATTGTGATTGTGATTTAATAGCTTCCGTTGTGTGGTGATTGTGTGAGAACATTGTGATTGCTTGGCTTGAGTTGTCTATTTCTTTCCTTGTTACTTGAGCTTTGGCTATGTGTATTAAGCGGGATTTGGTGGATTATGTGACAGATTCAGGGACTCACTGAGTATTGGTGAATACTCAGATCGGGGATGTTACAAAGTTGGTATCAGAGAATGGTTCATGGTCATGTTCACGGGATCGATTTTTCAAACGGTTTTATTGAGTCAAAAGATTGAGTCACAAGAACACTTTAGGAATCTAGAGATCTGTTTGCCATTAGGATAAAGGGGTGGGAAATTTTAGGACTTACCTTTACCTGATGAGCACTGCAGGATGCCGAGACGATCGGTGAGACGAGATCGTGACCCTGAGTGGCTGCCTGGTTCTGAGAGGAGACGTAGGAACAGGTTTCCAACATTCTATGGTTCAGGGGAGTCCAAACTCATGGGATGAGCCGGATTCATCAAGTGAAGAGTATAGTTCACTTGATGAGATCTACATTATTGGATCGGACACATCGAGTGAGGATATTACTCCAGCTGAGGAGACATTTGAGGTGGATTCAGACGTGTTGGTTGAATCTGACCCTGAAGAAGTAGGGGATTACTTTGGAACGCTGATGACGGGACCCAATCCGGTCGAAAAGTTAGACCTGGATATGGAGAGTATTGGAAGGAGGGGCGGAGACGGGAACGGAAGAGTATGAAGGATACACCGTCATGTCGAACTTGTATCCGGAAGTACAGATATTGTACCCGCCGCCACAAGAAATCATCGAACTGTCTTCTGATAGTGATACGTCCGACAGTATTTCGTCCATGACCAGCGACTCGGACGATTACACTTGGACGGGAGGATCGATGGAGATATCATCCGACTTGGAAGGATCTCCGCTGATCCGGATGCCTTATACCGGGAGGTGCAGTTATCAGCACACGCTGCAGGAGCCGATGACCCTTAGGCAAAACGACCAGTACCAGAAACAGGCCGAGTGGAGGAATACATACCAATTTTTGAGTCACAAGGACTCGAAGCTTGGGGGCTAGTAGGAGAGAAATCCAAGAATGAGGAAAACGTGCTGAGACTATAAGGCTGGTCGAGAACTACTGGTTACTGCGACGTTTTGACGGATCAGCGTTAGGACGGGAAGAGAGTTCCGAGTAGATAGGCAGGGCTAATGAGACGATGAGGAACCAAGTCCATTGGTACAACAAAGAAGAGCATCTGGAGAATGAGTGAAATCGTGCATAGAGGCCTAACCTTGTGAGAAGTGACAACATCGACGAGCCCTTGACCGTGTTGCTCGACAATGCTTGGGTTTATGTCAAGCGAAAAGATGGGATAAGCACAGAAAGCGGGAACCAGCAGGATCCAAGCCAAGATGGATCAGGAGATGAAGAAAATCCAGACCAGAGGAGCAGTGTGGATCATGAGCTTAGAGAGAGGCTGACGGCTGGAGTAGGGTCGTTAAAAGATGATCCGAGCATTTTTTTTGGCATAGGGAAGCCTAGAGAAATTACTTTGCTGGAGAAGGATCGTCAACTCGAGTTGACAGTTTATGAGCATGACAGAAGAAGCAGAAAAGAGGTAACTCCGGAAACGGAGGATGAGCAGTACGAGCCGAGAATGTGCCGACTGGGCCGATCTGTCTGAGAAGCCAAGCGAGAAAGAGGGTGATCGACACTGCAGTATCAAGGCAGAGGTACCCATGTAGGATCTGCGGATCGACGAGACACTTCACCGGGACGTGTCCAGACAGCGGTGTTAGATCGAAGACATTTAGGGAAGTGAGTTTGTGCCTTGTGTGTGGTAGATAAGGACATGTAGACGCGGAGTGCTCCAGGAACCAACCTCAGGAACCAGAGCGCCAGGAGACTTAGTTACTCGCCAGTGTGTCGTTCAGGGAAACGACACATGAAGGAGCTTAGATCGCAGATCCAAGCTAAGGGAAAAGTGAGAGTTTTCCCGGGATGTACCAAGGAATGATACTTGTGTGAAAAGTGGAGTGGCCACTTATGTATTTATGTGTGAACTTATATTGTGTGTTGCTTACTTGTGTGCTTGCGTGTTTGTATGTGTGTGATGTGAAATCCTGTGTGAAGCCGGAGAGGCTAGAATCGGACGCATAGATTGTATGGAAAGGCCTAAGCGCCAAGACCACATGTGGAGGTGAACTTAGTAATATGGAAAACCGGGGGAGGGTTGTTCCATATGTACTATTAGGACCAGGTGAGAATAAGAGTGGCTAGACCACTGTGTGAAAAAGCTTGAGCAAAAGCTATGTAAAAAGGTTTGAGAATGTATACAAGTGTGCTGTTAAGTATGAATGGTTGTATTATGGTAAATATAATACAGACCTATGGAAACTTAACAGGAAACAAGACTAAGACCAAGCTGTGAACGCTGGTAAGTCGCATTTAGGAAATAGTTCTTAGGGAAGAACGTGGTAGGTTCAAGAAGCCTTGGGAAAAATCCTTAGGAAGAGAATAGAACCAGAATGAAACTTGAGGGGGACTGTATATAGCCAGAAGAGAAGGTGCGGAGTCGCCAAAGCAATAAGCCCGGGATCAGGGGGATCACCGCAGATTACGAGAAAAGAAGGACGGGATCAGAGGGATCGCCGTGGATTGAGAAAAGAAGAGAAAGACCAACCACTAAATCAGAGAAGAAGAACTGGACATTTACCCAGGAAGGCAGTAATGTAAGCTGAGAACTGAAGGAAAGAACGGTGAACTGAGGCGAAGGATGTTTCATCATGAAGTGACTGAGCGAGAAGTGAATCGAGCTGGGAAAAGCAATATGATCAAGCAAAGAAAGACGACTAATCCAGAAAATTTGGTATGAATTCTAATAAGGAGGGTAGAATGCAATACCCCGACTTAGAGCTAAAACGTCTGGAAAATAAAATTCGTGGAGTCGACTAGGAATTGAGGTGGAAATAAAATTTGGGCTAAGATAAAATCTTTGGTCAAAGCAGGAAGCATTTTGCTTGAGCCAATTCTAAAATTGTCCAAGACAAGGAGTTTTGGCTGAGAAATGCTTTAACCTGAGTTGGCAAAAAATTGAAGATTTCCCAAACAAGGTAAAACCACCTGGAAGAGATAAAGTAGGAAAAATAAGAGCTTTGCTCGAAAAGGATGAAGAAAAGCTCAGGAAAATTTCAAAATAGTTCGGTGGTGATGAATTTAGCCTAGAATCAACCTAAACCCGTGAAAATCACCTAAGTATCAAAGAGATTGTTGGAACTTGACTGCGTGGATGTCAGGATATTTATAACCAAGAGGAGAAGGAAAAAGCACGGAGACAAGAAAAAGAAGAATGGCATGTGGTAGTGCAATACGTGTCACCAGCCGAGAGGGCCAGCTGGCAAAACTTGGTCCGACTTAGCGCATCCAAGTGTCACAGTGAAATTCTCCCTGTAGTCCATAAGGTTTGGTGCAGGTATAAGGGTTGCATGCGGGCTTAACCCGAGAGATTAAGAACGTGGTTCAGTAGTGGTGAGAACCCTCGGATACAGCCGTGGGGTATATATCCGTAGATGCGTCGGAAAGGTGGTGCTGGCAGAACCGTTGAAGATACGGTGAGCCAGAGGTGTGAGTCGGTAGACAGAGAGTCAGGCCGTAGTGAGGTAAGTCATAGTAGGGCAAGTAAGGCAAGACACAATGGGATTCGTTGAGCTAAGAAAAGAATAAGTCATGAAGGGAAAAGTTGGGAAATAGAAGGTATATAACCATTGAACTTTGTGTGTGACAAGTCTCGAAAGGCTGAAGCAACACCCGGTAGGTAACCAGTGAGCTTAGGGTAAGTCCGGTTAGGGCAAAAAGGGAGCAAGAGACGGTTGAGAACTGTTGAGCTCAGTGAGAAATCCCAGAAAGGCAGGCTAGGGGAGAGGCCCGTGAGTCTTTTGAGAAATACGGGATAGACCCGTAAGTTAACTGTGTGATGCATGTAGGTTGCATGAAGGATCAGACCGGAGAGAATTCAGGGAGGAATTCTTCGGTCTAGACACAGCCCAACGGTGAAGCTCGGAGAGAAACCTGGGGTCACGCCCTCGGCCGACCGCTGCATGACGGTGTGGTCCGACTGGTCGGTGGACCGCGTACATGGTCAGAACGTGAGCCCATTCTGTTATCTTGTGTGGTGATTAGAGTATGCATGGTGGCTCACGGGATAGATGTGTTGATCGGGTGTATGTTCGGTGAAACATGGCGCGTTTAAGGGCTCTTGCATGGTGAAAATAAAATCTGTAGATGCACTTAGAGTAGTGATCTAAGACAGTGATTGTGATTTAATAGCTTCCGCTGTGTGGTGATTTTGTGAGAACATTGTGATTGCTTGGCTTGAGTTGTTCATTGCTTTCCTTGTTACTTAAGCTTCAGCTATGTGTGTTAAGCGAGATTTGGTGGATTGTGTGATAAAGTCAGGCACTCACTGAGTATTGGTGAATACTCATGACTCTTTTGTATCTCGCAGGTAGCCGTAGAGACCGGGGGGCATAGAGGGAAGGCAACAAACACTAGGAGAGCCAGAGTTGATCGCAGTGTTCTTGTAAGATCTTAAGTTATGTAAAGAAAAATTAAGTACGTTTTTAGATAAGATGCATTGAATATTATGTATTGGAAGATGATTTTTTAAAGCGATTTTCAATGTATAATAAAGACGTATTTTTCACAAAAACTTTGATTTAATGATATTAGATCTAGTCCGGGTTGAAACAACTCGGGTTCACAGTACGGGTTGAAAAGCTTTAGGCTGTAAGCTCGAGGAACGGTTACGGTCACGGATTAGCTTAAGTAGTATGAGATATTCGGGCCGATATGAGTCCGTCTTCGCATTGTAACGCTTCCGGCTCGATCTAAGTAGTGAACATACTCAGGTTGGGGGTGTTACATGTGATACTTTAAAATAATAACATGTTGAAGCCAATTATTGAGAGAACAAATGGGTGAAGTTCCCTCAAACATTTTCGTAACTCTCAAACCAGAAAGAAAACACCAAAACTCACTAAAAAGGGGAAAATAAGAGGAAGATAATGAATGTTAAGTTTAAATTGGACCAAAATATAGTATGATGTTCAATTTGTTGCATTCATGAGAGAGAGATAATAAGTGCATTTTGAAAACATGTTAGATGCTTCTTCAATGAGATTATTGAGAGAGTTGAATGGATATATGAGAATAGTAAAATTAATATATGTATATATTTTTCTCTAATATGGGTTTTAAATTCTTAGAGGTTTATTCTCTTTCTCCATTTTTGAAATGTATAGATTTTCATAGGAGTTAACTTATCCAGATATATAAACTGAATTCATTGGATGGTTTGAGTTGTGTTTAATTATGAATATTAGGTGTCTAAATGTATAATATTTTACTGGATATAATTTAACATTGATAACTTTAACGATGTTAAATAATTTTATAGCGCGTCTCATCTATTAAATTAAGTATATGTAGCATAACAAAATAATAATCATTCATTTTAATTAAAAAGTACTGTTACACTTTTTTTAAGTATATCTATAACTAACAACATAAAAAATTTCGCGAAGCGCGGCTAACTAATTAGTTTTAATTAATATATAGCTCTGTAATAAACTAATTAAATATAAATTGATCAAATATCTTTAATAACCCAATTTAATAGACACAAATACATACATTAAAACATGTTAGGGTCAATTAGGCTTCTAGTATTTTTTGGGCCTAATAATTAATTATATAGTACGATAAAAAAGAAAAAAACAAACACGTAACAATTACATTGCTGGGCTTATCCCTTATAGGCACATGGCTGCATAATCTAGGAGTTGATGTGTTGTTTACAAACACAATATCTTTTTTCTTTGGCTCTTTTCTCTCTTCTCTCTTGAAGTTTTTTTCTCTTATACTTACGATCATTTGATCGGATTTTTTTTTCTATATATATCGGATACTTAGTTTCCAAGTTTGTTCGGATAATAAAGTTCCAGCTTTATCTGGAGTAGTTTGCCCATCTCCTCTCTTGTTTAATTAGACTTTCTGGTTATCCAGAGTTAGTCTTACTCCGTTATGAAAGTAGTCTTACACGTGTTCATACACGTATACCTTCATGGGCCAAAGTTGTAACATGTTGATTTCTGTTTGGGCTTATGTTGTAAAATTGTTGGGCTTGATCGACCATGTAATTACCCAATTTGGGTCTTAATAAAAATGACGTAAAAAAAATGTGTTGTTTACAAACATATGAGATAGTGTTTCTATGTTTTGGGTTCTATATAGAACATTTCAAATAAACTGCAAAAATATAAATATCATTCTAAAAAAACGACATGGAAAGTACGAAATATATTGTGTAGATATGTGAGTTAGCAACTTTGAAATATTCTGTTTTGTATAATAAAATTTTAAAAATTTATTCAATAAAAAATTTTATTCATAATTTTGCAATATTTTTTTAATAATTTTTATGATTATATTTTAACATATATTAAGTTTAAGTTTATATTTTAGTCCATTGTAAAAATAGGTTAAATAAACAAATTAATTTAGTGAATGGATTAATAGTTGAATAGAAAATGAAATTTGGTTTTAGTTGCTAGTTACATTTGATTTGGTCGATTGGTTTTAAAAATTTATTATTTTCTTCACTTATTTGGATAAAGTAGCATTTTCTCAATTTTATTTAGTCAAATTATTACTTTGAGTCTCACAAAATGTTATACTCTGGGAGTTAAGTATTTATTGGCGATTTATGGATATTATGCGGATAAAATGAAGATGCAATGCATAGATACTTGGAGATTCTATTTGAAAAGAACACTGGATTTGTGTTGTTGATTTGGACATCAACAGTGTGCATCTGGTGTGTTTATATCGAAAAAAATATCTTGTTCACATGCTATTGTAGCTGCATTAGAGGCTTACTTGTGTTTACACTTATATGTCCTACTTACTCGAAAGACTATTTGTATGTGGCATACTCGTAACATATCTATCTCAATATGATAGAAGTGCAAGGATTCAGTACAGTACAATGCTTTCTACCAGAAGTTCACCGTAAATCAGGCAGACAGAAGAAGTCCCAATGACAATCATGACTATAAATTGCAAGGATGAAATATACCAAACCAAGGAAGATGCACAAGCAATACAATTATTCAAAATGCAAGCAACCTGGTCATACTTTGCCGTTTTGTTTAAGTTGAATTCAGCTAGTCAACAGTATAATTTACAATGACAAATTCTATATTGTTTTTCTAAGCTGTTGTGTTTTTGACATAGTCGTCAAAGATTAACCAAAAGCAGAAAAAGTTTGCGTGAGAAGTCTGCGTCAGAAGTCTATGGGAAGTATCTTGTAGAAGTATTTGTGAGAAGTTTATGTTTGAAGTCTACGTGAGAAAGTCTACACTTGTTTTACTTGTTATACGACTAATTTATGTATAAAACAGTTAAAACAGTTTTATTTATTATGTTCTCTCAACTGCCTACCTTTTCTTCAAATGGTGTATATGTTCTCAAAACCTACAAATACACTATCACTACAAAGAAATATCTCATTCCAGATCTATGAATATGGCCAATTCAGTTATCATGAACTCTCTCCCTTCGGACTTTTTGAACGAGATCCTTCTCAAAATGACTTCTTCTTTGTACGCAGATCTTTTTCGAGCAAGGATTTCTTCTAAAACTCTAAACAACATTTCTAATGAAGAGGACTTCGAAAAGCAGTGAATTTAATATCTCTAAAAACACCATGAATTTGGGATCAACATGTGAGAGTGGATGCTTTCTTTATACGCTTATTGGAGTTGGGAAATCTAACCTCGCTATTCCTTAGAGGTGTATCTCTCTTTTTATACAAGAAAAACTACAAGCAGAGATGGCTTTAATTAGGGAGACATCAGATGGTGGATGCCTTTTGGCTACATACTGTCATACGATGCTTCGTCTAACCATGGATGACAGCGATGAAGTATTCAATTCCTATTGATCTTTCTCGGGCCGATGCAGTGAAGATGAGAATGGTTATGCACCACAACAACATGTGTCCGTGGAATTTTATCGTTTGCATGTTTTTGTCAAGTCATTTACCGTGTCATCTAACTCGACTGAAATGATAAAATTCCACAGACGCTTGTTGCTAAGTTGCATAACCAATCTTATCTTCACTGCATTACCCCGAGAAAGATCAATTCTGGAGTTGAATACTTCATCGCTGTCATCCATGGTTAGACAAAGCATAGTGTGACAGTATTTAGCCATAAGTCATCCAGCGTCTGATGCCTCCTTAATTAAAGCCATCCATGCTTGTAAATTTTCTTCATAGAAAAAGATAGATACACCTCTAAGGAATAGTGAGGTTGGATTGCCGACCCAAAGCTGCGTCTAAAGACAGAATCCACTATCCCATATTGATCCCAAACCCATGGTGTTTATTGAGATATTAAATCCACTGTTTTTTCGAAACCTTCTTCATTAGAAATGTCGGTTAGAGTTTTAGAAGAAATTCTTGCCCTACAAAGATCTATGTACAAGAAGAAGTCATTTTCATAAGGATCTCGTTCGAAAGATCTGAAGGGAGAGAGTTGATGTTAACTAGATTGGCCATATTCATAGATTTTGAATAAGATATTTTTTTTGGGTGATGGTGTATTTGTAGGTTTTGAGAACCTATACACCGTTTCGATATAAAACACACCACATGCATCCTATCGTTGTTTCAAATCAACAATACAATCCTAGTGTAAATGAATGTGAAAGTGCGAGGAACCTAGGGTAATCTAAGAGGTTACAGGATCAAATGACAGCTGGAACAGTAATAATATCAAAAGTTAGCCCGGGCCTAAGGAGATGTACGGGCTTTGGACAAGAACTAGGAAGATGTACAGGTTTTGACTCAGAACCTCTTGGTTATCTGTTGGAGGTATGCCCCGCATCCTCGGTTGAACTCGGCATGAACCAAGATCAGTCCAATTGATCTCGGTCAATGATTGTTTATGTCAAAGTAAGATCGACCCAGTTGATCCCGACCAATTATGGTTATGCCAAAGTAAGACTGGCTCAATTGATCCCAATCAACAATCCGGGCCCAATTGGATAAACTTTGCAGAAGCGACTGAGAAGAAGTCGGCGTCGACCCCCAAATTCTTAGAAATGTTTCCTTTAAACTCAGAGGAAAATTTCTTTTTTCCGGATTCAAAGAGGAAAAGGAAATTACTTTTTAAAACCAACTTTAGATTTGCATATAAAAGAGGGGATTCTTTATAATCAATCTATCTGAAATTCTAGGGAAAAGACTAAAAAATTGAGAGCTCCTAAACAGCTACCATAATTCTTTAAATTTTCCCTATTGTGATTCATCATCCAAATCAATAAAAGCTTCCGAGCAAATTTCTCTTTGTGTGCTTTCTCACATTCAAAATTTTCCAAAATATGATATTATATATTTTTGGGTATATGATGTTGGTGCAAAAAAAGATATGGTGCCCAACCGTCTATATGACATATAAGGGATTTCTTGCAAATTGGCAATGCAATCCACAATTTTCTTATATACGGTGTATGAAATATGAAAAATATTTAAAAACTGGAAACAAGGAGCTGAATTTCTGGCTTCTCAAGCCATCCACGTCAGCAAAATAATAGGAGAAAATAATCAGCCAATAAAAACCCTTAAATTTGCCACTTCATCAGAATATTTTTAAGTAAGAATGATCATTCATCACAAGAGTAGAAAACACGTCGGCCCATTTAATCTAGGTCCACCAACCTCCAGCCCGAATTTAAACAACTCCCCCTATAATAAAAAAAAAGTTCAATAAACTGACCTACAAAGCCCAATAGAAAACATCCCAAAAAAACCTCAGTCTAGCCCATAACGAGGAAAATATTTTTTTTTTCCTAGCCATCTCCATACTCAACTGAGCGTGCTTCAGACCCTAGTTACATTGACCTGAAACAGCTTCGACTCCAACGATTCATCTTCATCTCATTTTCTATTCCGCTTCAACAAAAGGAAATCTCAAACCAGAAGCCGTTACCCAAGAAAATGTACTTTAATTCACCATCAGAGATGCTTCACACTAAAATCACCACTACAACCTCAAACCACGATGGAGAATCCAAAACGTCAACCGTTCTTAAAAAATTCCATTTCACTTCCACATCTCCATCCTCTTTATATACACATCGAGCAGTCCCCGAATTAAAACGATAGTGGTTATATCTAGATACCCATAGACCGAGTCAAGAGGCCTCAAGAGATTTTGATTGGAGCCAATTTCATCTTCAGTTCGAGAGGTAGGACGCTGCGCCATTGTTACAGCGCTGGGGGAAGGCAAATGAGGTAATTGTCCATATTTTATAATATTTAGGTTTTATGAAATCACACAAGTTTTAGAATACAATCCCACGCTTCCAAACATCAAAACCATTGTAGTTTTTCATCATCTTTACACTTAAAGATACACTTCAATAATAAAAACAGATAAAACTAATACGCTTTTTTAAGGGAAAATATGGAATATAATTCAAGGTATGGCTGAAAGAATGAACATATATTCCTCCGCATTTTTCACATCTTCAAAAGTTATGGCCGACACCATAATTTGCTGATGGGTAAAATGAAATCGAGGTCATACAATTTGTGTTCTGGTGATAATGTAAGTTTGGAATCATATTCACTACAACGTTCAAAAGCTCAAAATTATCTTTATCACATGTGGTTAATACGTTAAGGTACTACACTCTATTAGAGATGGTACATCAAAGAAAATTCAGGTATGTAGATCATCAATGTTTTGGTGAATTTTTAAACCACCGCTCATATAAAATCAACCCTGGTTCTTTTTCTGTAGGGAAAATAATATAGATTGGTTCACTGTTTGTTGTTCTCACATTTCTTGCATCATACAAGAAGCTTCCCAACTGAACCTATTATCTAAAATTTAAAAGTGAAGTTGGTAGACGATGACAATTCTATGAATTTAGCCGGTTAATATAAGCTGATGAGTTTGTGTTGTATGGCAAACTCATCATGTCCGTAAATAGAACTAAAAACTTAGTTGATTAAATTAGTATATTTGAAAGAAAAAAAATAGAACAGAGTAGCCATCGATTATTGACGACGTAGAGTTTGTGTTTTACATTTGCAAAACTGTCCACTTGCTTCTCTAATGGCTACTAATTTCGTTTTCAACTCATATCAAAACTGTTGACTTTCTGAGCTGCGCTTATTCCTCCTTTTGTCGACATCTACAGAAATATCAGTTTGGTTCCACCTTAACACTCTTCTGTGGTGCTTTTCGGTGGCATTTCCATTTTTATACATTTCACATATTGAAATATGGGATGCTAACGATGTTTACTCTTAATTCCACCATTTTTCAGATTTATGGATGAAGAAGGGTCACACATCAGGTTACTATAAGGTGGAGTGAAACGTATTGAGATCTCTGCAAAGTATTTGACGGACCAGACGATATAGATATCAAGCTTAGGGAACCCCATCGATTTTCAAGGTAATTTAATTGGCAATCCATATTTGTAAGGATATAGCTTATCAATCTGTCCTTTTGCAGCTCCTGAACGGTAATCTGATAAATGCTCATCATTAACCACTCTCTTGAATTAGTTGTACGGTATACAATGCATAGAAGAAGCTTCAACTTAAGTTTACAGGGTTTTTAATGTCTCAAAGTCATAATCAAGATAGCTACATAGATAGTGGCGTACAATTTCTATAGCATGTATACATGGTTTGTGATTGGTGCCCATACAAAAAAAAATTATTCGACCTATCTAGGCAATGCTTAGTGCTCTTCCAGTGATGTTGAGTAGCCGTAGAATTTATATCATCCATTATCAAAGTAAATAAGAGGAATTACTTTTAACTTCTAAATTGTTGCCGTTTTTTTCTCGGGCTGGTGCTATGGGATTAGAACACATTTAAGAAAATAGAATAAGTATGTTTTTCTCCCAAGATCTATCTAAGAGAAGCCTCTCTCTAATTGTCAATTTTTTTATTCCAAAAACAAGTTAAGAGGATGTAACATTATCGTTTATTTAAGCATAATGTCGTCGAGCATGTGCCAGAGCTAATGTCACTGTCCTCGGAAGTCATACCTCTTAATTCTTTTTAACTTAACTACTGGCATTAAGACAGAGACGAAGTAGTTATTAAGGATTGTGAAGTCCAAGCCTCAAAAGGAATCATGTGACAACTACCATCTCCATAAGGAAAAAAGAATATGCCCTCTTCTTCTTTTATTGACATCAAAGATTGCCCTCTTTTACCAAAAAAAAAAGATTGCCCTTTTTTGTATGTTTGTGCGTTTTTTGTATTTCTGTTTCAATGTGTACAGGAAAATAGTGTATCATAATTTAGAGATTTACAATTAAATAGACTATTGTAGTTAAACAATAATCTTATATAAAAAATAATTACATCTTCATGAATCTACATCTGCCTTATTTTTATGACTAATAGGTTTCACAAAATGTGGATTTTAGATAGGTTATTTTTAAGACAAATTTATTGACAAAAAAGGAAATAATATGAATCTATCTATGCAGGTTTTTTTTTTAAAAAAAGTGGTGCAACATTCATCGGCCATAACAATAAACAAAAGAAAATTTAAAACTATGACAAGTCATGTAATGTGGATTGTAAGCTGTAAAGCATGATCTACCAATCTAAGAATCTAATTTTCTTTTTATTAACTGTATTTGGTTGGAATTATCAGCTTCACAACTTTTCTTTTACAACATAACTAGATTTTAACGCGTGCGTCCGCACGGAAATATTTTATTTTTTATTTCTAATATAAGTTGCATTTATTTTTTTTGTTTAGATAAAATTTATTTTTGTTATTTATTTTTTTTTAAATTAAAAAATTGTTATCATATTTAATTTTAAACAGTAAACTTTGTATATTAGTAGAATAAGAGTATACGTTAATTAAGTATATATTGATCTAATGTTAATTATAAACTTTGTTATTATGTGAATTTAGATTTACACATAAACAATCTATATATCTATGAATTTGCTAATTCATCCGTTTAGTTGTCTTAAATCATTTTTAATATCTTACATGTTTTGACAAACTAACCCGTATAAAACTATAATTATAATTTTATAACCCTATAAATATTTACTAATATGGAATATTTGGATCAATTGATTATGAAAAAATATAATAATATATTTATTTACTATTTGTGCTATTAAAAAAAAAAATATATATATATATATATAAACGGGCTAACCTGTTAGTTTAATTATCTCAAATCATCTTAATATCTTACATATTTTAATAAATTAACTCATGAACCTTAAATATATATATATATATATATATATAACTCTAATCAGTTCGATCATATTATTGTATAATATAAATATTTATTAATCTCAAATATTTGATATTTTAGACCGATTGTTTATGATAAAATACGATAGAATATTTATTTACTATGCATTTTTATAAAAATATTATTTAAATTTAAAATTTTAAATTAAATCTTTCCTGTATTTAAGAAATTCTAAAGTATTAAAATTATTATCTAAATTTTTGTAATAAAATTTTAATTATAATTTTTTTTGAATTTTTTGAATTTAAATTAAATTCAATGCAAAATTTTGTAACTAAATTTAATTAAATTTCTAATAATTTGAAATTTAAATTAAAGATGAACTAAATTTTAGGAAATTTAAAAATATCTAAATTAATAACTAATTTTCGGAAATTAAATATAAAAATAAAATAAAATTTTATTAAAAAACTTTGGGAGTGTTTGGATGCAAGCACTAAGTGTGCTTCTGTTTTAATAGAATAGATTAAACCATTGAGTTCAACCCAAATATATAATCACTTAAAACTAACAAAATTTTATGAAAAAAACTCGGGCGTAGCCCGGGGTAAGCCCTAGTCTCCTTTATATAAAAGGGATTGATTTCCTGGCTTCGTAGGCTATCCACGTCAGCAAATCTAATCAAAAAAATATTCAGCTAACGAAAATGTCTAAACTTGTCACCTCATTAAAACATATTCCAGCCCAACTTAATATTTTAATAAGATAACGAGTTCATAGAGTTGTTTTCCACCCAAACAGGCACACCAATAGAGAAAGTCGAAAAGATAGAAGCCCAATTCAGGCCCAGAAAACGTAGCGAATAGCCCAAAAAAAAGTTCTCACCATCCTTTTACCACATTCACCACCGTAGTGTAAGGTTTTAGAAAATCCTAGAAACCTGAATCGATTCTACTTCCTCGCAGTTCCGACGTTTCAAATCCCAACCACCACTCTGCTCTCTGTGTATATAGACTCACTCTTACGAAGTCTAAATTGACGCCCTCTCTACTTGATCAAAAACTTTCGGGTTACCTCGATCTCATAGTACGTCTTATTCCTATCTCATAAGTCATAATGCTTCTCCAATTCATAATTTCATAATTTTGTTAGATAAAACTCACGCTTCATTTTCTGGAGTTCAAGCCCAAGATCTGTGGATTGAAAGTTTCAGAAGTGGATAATTTCGCGCTAATTTTTTGTTAAATTTTTTTATTGACTGAGGTTGGAACGTGGCTACACCATTCATTTAGACGCTCCGGCAGAAGAAGTATACACCCCACCGAATTTCAAGGTTTGCGATGACCTTTTCCTACTCCTTAAAGTTCTATTTATGATAAGTTGCTTTAGCCTCAGGAGATCTATCGATTCTTTAATGGCAAATTACATAATATGTTTTTGTTTATGAAAACTCACCTCACCAGCTTGAGGAAGTATTTGATGGAGGAAGTATTTGATGCCTAAGACGGAAGCTCACCGGTTCGATCATCTTCTTTCCTTTGGTTGGATCAAAGGTTTGTCTGTCATCTAATAGCCGAAAGTAATGTCTCATATTGTGTATTACTTTTACTGCGATTTGATATAGTTAATGATCCGTATAACTGTCTGTCTGTCCATATTGTAGAACTGATGCAAAGATGAATGTTTTACGTTGAGTTTTTTGTTGTAGAATGAGGAGAAGATAATGATGCATGTTCTTTCATTTAGATCATCCTCTATATTAGTTTGATGTTCATTCCTTACCTCACATATATGCTCAGCTTGCAGTTTGATTTCTAGCAAAGAAATGTGTATCACACAACAGATTACTTTAAGGTAAAACAAAACATATAGCGCTATCTCTGCAAGTTAATCAATGGACCAGACCATATTTGATATCAAGCTTAGTGAACCCCATGATCTTCTAGGTTTTCATATTGTCAAACCAAATTTGTAAGGATATGGCTTTATCAATCTGCCTTATTGCAACTCCTTGATAGAATCCGAAACATGCTCATTGACCACTCTCTTTAATTAGTTGTATGTTATATATTACCTCGAGTTTAGGGGTGTCTCCGTAAGTCCTAGGTCATGATTAAGTTAGCTACATAGATAATTGCATACATATTCTACAACATGTATACATGGTATGTGACTGTTGCCCATACAAAGAATAATATTTTGTGAATTATCTAGGTTCTGCTTAGTGCTTTTCCAGTTATGCTGAGAAGTCGTAGAATTCAGATTATTTATATATCCAAGTAAATAAGAGCTATTCTTAAGTTCTAAATTGTTGACGTTTTTTTTCTCTGACTTCTGCCCATCTTTGTCAATTACGCCTTAAATATTTAACCCCTTTGTTACATTTTTGGATAATGAACTCCTGACACTTTTTTTTTTGCAGGCATTTTGCTCCATGTCTGCTTACTCCTGCACTTTCTACCATTGGTAATATAGTTACTGGAAATACTCAGCAGACCCAAGTATGTAATTCATATTCCATTTATGTCAATCGTCTTCAATACTTCTTCGGATGATCTATCATTTTTTTCCAAAACGATAGGACTATCATAAACTTATTTTTGTTATATGGCCTCTTGGATTATAATTCCACTACACCGATATTAGATAGGATGCAGTGCCTTCAACGTTTATATATGGCAAACGTCATATACTTTACTACATTTACCCTTGGGTTCTGAATAAACCTCTTTGACCTTATTCTTCAGAGTGTGATCAATTATGGTGCTTTACCCATTGCTGCCAACCTGCTCACTCAAAACTATAGAAAAAATTAAAACCATAGAGAGGGAAGCTTGCTGGGTGCTTTCAAATATCAGTGCGAAATACAAATTCAGGTGCCCACTTTTTGTTGCTTATTACATGCATGAGTTTTTGTTTATTTATGATGCACACCATAAACAAACTTACCCTTCTGTATATGACCATCCGCCTGTTGATATAACTAATTGTTTTCAATCTGTCTTTCTATCCCCTAATGATAACAGCCACTCATTGATGCAAACTTGATTCCAGTATTGGTCCACCTGACTCAAAACTCAAAATTTGACATAAAGAAAAAAGCTTTATGGGAATATCGAATTCCATCTCAGGTGGTTCTCATGATCAAATCAAGTACGTCCCTTTCCTCTTCTCTCTTTCTGGCTTAATGATCAATTCAATTCACTATCTCCTCTTAATGTGATTCAGATACTTGGTGGAGCAGAGTTGCATAAAACCGTTATGTGATTGGATGGATTGGACAAAATTTTGAAGGGTGGAGAGTCAGAGAAGAATCAGAAGATCACAGGACACTTGAACTATTCCTAATTTGTTGAAGATGCAGAAGGGCTAGAAAAGATTGAGAAACTACAGAGCAACGACAACAATGAGATCTACGAGAATGCTATGAAGATATTGGAGACATACTGGGTTGAAGAGGTAGATGAGAAGACACAACACCAACCTCCACGTGATCATGATGGTTCTCATCTGGACTTTCACTTCGGAGGGAACCAACTTCCAGTTCCTCCTGTAGGATTCAACTTATGTTAAAACAAACATTTCAAACTATTAAGAGTCTTCTTATATAGGATGAGATCTCTCACACAGTCTGATATTAATGGTTAGAAAAGAAATCTGACATTATGTCAATATCAGCAAATTGTGAATTTATCAACCCTCTCCCATACAAAAATGTGTGCTCTTTTTCTGTTGGAAAAATATATCGTTTGGTTCACTGTTTGTTCTTACAATTTCTTAATCATCGAGCTTCGACTGTAAGAAGAAGAACAAGCTCTTCCTAACTGAACCTATTAATGAAAATTTCAAATTTAAAAGTAAAGTTGGTAGACAATGACAATTCTGTGAATTAGCCCGTTTATATAAGCTGATTAGTTTGTGTTTTATGGTCTAACTCATCACGTCTGCAAATTGAACTAAAAAAAACTAATTACTTGATTAAATTAGTAAAATTGGAAAAAATACTCCTTCTGTTCCTATATATAGGGTGTTTTAGCGTTTTTTATTTGTTTCATAATATAAGGTGTTTTCATTTTCCAATGCAAATTTGAAATGTCTTTAATGGTTTTGACTATTTATTTTTACTGCAGTTTCTTTGGTGATTGGTTATATTTTTATAACTAACTATTACAAAAATTACATAACTACAGAAATATCATATAGAGCTAAGTTTCTTTGTTCTTAACAAATCTTGGAAAACATTGCGATATATAGTGTTAAGATGAAATATATGGTAATGTTTTTTACAGACCATGAAGCCAAGCCAATTGTTTTATAATATTGTAGGAAATTGATGAGGATGATTATAAAAATTATAAACAGAATATTGACCATCTTATTTATTATTTTCAACCTGTGGACATAAGATCTAGCTAGGGAAGGCAATCAAGATCGAACAAAAATAGATAACAGAAATAAGTTACTTAAGTATGAGTTTAGCAATTTTTTCTAAATAATGGTCTTTGTCACCTTTGCAAACCCGACTTTGTTTCCATTACATCAAACAAATACATTTTTCAATTTAAACTTTATATAATGATATCAATTTGGAAAATATGAAAACATTCTCTAAATACAAAATCAATATATGAAAGAATCCGGGCGTAGCCCGGGGAAAACCCCTAGTTAAAATAAATAAAAGCATACACACCAAAGCAACTTTTTTAGATTTGAAGCCGTGTTAAGGGGCACAAAACAAGAGTGATCTGATGAAGAATGATCAATTCTTAGCTTTCTTGTTTCTCATAATTTCTGTATGATCAGTTAAAAACCAAACATTAAAATAGCCGTATTGAAATGTAACCTGCATTAAACATATACAAAGAGAAGTATTTACACACAACACTATTTTAAGGCATATGTACATATTCAGGAGACCACAAAATCTTTCTTCAACAGTTAATTATATTAAGAATAATATAGGGCATCTTTATAAATTCAGGAGATACAAAATCTTTATTCAAGAGTCATAAAAGATTGGTAATTCCAAAACAAAGATGAAAATTTTAGAGGTCTAAATTAAAGATAAACTTTATTTCCAGTCACAGTTTTGTCACGCAGCCTCTTATTATACTTTCAGATTGTAAAAACAAAATAGAATCAAACTTACTGTTCTTTTTTCAATATTGTTGCTGCTTGAAGTTGGGATGTCTCAAATCTGGCAGCAACTGAGTTCTAAATCTGACATATCTTAAGCCACTAATATCTTTTTTTCCTACACTCATTGTAGATATTTTGAAATAAATCTTAGTAAACAAGATGTGAAGAAAAACACCCCTAGAAATATCTCCCAAGCTGAAGCTGTTTGCAGAGAGAGAAAGAGAGAAAGAGAGAGAGAGAGAGAGAGAGAGAGAGAGAGAGAGAGAGAGAGAGAGAGATAGAGAGAGAGAGAGGGAGAGAGAGAGAGAGAGAAATGAAAATTGACAGGTTTTAAACCAAATAAAAAAAGATGAAAGCCCTAGAAATCTTTTAGAAGAGAAACTTATCATAATCTCAAAAAAAAAAAAAAAAAAACTTATCATAATCTCTGCTTACACCTAGACCAATGAAAAGTTAGATTTGCTGGATAATATTGACTTGGTAGATTTACATTTATCATAAAAGGTAAATAATCTATCAATTAAGTATTTAGTACAGAATTATCTGTGTAATCAGTATAATTTTTTAATAACTATCTGTCTAAAATTAAAATATTTTAAAATATTTGTACTGTACTTAAAAAAAATGAAAAACTAAAGTTCATTGTTAACTATTGTCATTTTTATCATCACATAAAAGATTGGCAACTTTTTTTCTTACAGCTGCAAGTTTTGTTTGTTTCTTATTTAAAAATGATTTTATTACTTATGTTTTTATAAAAACATTAGGGACATTTGCATATATAACTTGGTTGAACAAGATAACATGCGTATATAACTTCACTTATTCCTTCATGCATTTTTTTTTATGGAAAAAAAATCTAGTTAATATATAGATGTTCATGGTTAACTTTATTTTTTTTGAACATCATTTTATGCTAAATTATCAGCCACAACATTTGCTGATCTAGGAATGTGAAGAAAACGCAGGAAAGAAAAAGATGAAGCGAAGGTCCTGACTTCATGGAGAATTCCGTAGAACTCCATGATATTGTTGTCAGAGTTGACAGTGTTGATAAGTTCGAGGGAATCTGATTTCATAATTAGTTTGGAGATTCCTCGGGATTTAGCGGCTAAGAGTGCTACTCGGAGAGCCAGGGCTTCGCCTACCAGAGGAGAGAGGACATGCTGCTCTGTTTTGCCTTGATTCCCAAAAGGTCCCGAGAAATCAGAGAAAAACCAACCTAGGCCTGCAGTTTTGGTTTCTTCTTTCCAAGCAGCATCTGAGCAACATATTGTGGTGTTCCGAGGCAGAGTCTGGGGTGGTGCAAGTGTTAAAGAAGCTTGTTGTGGTTCCTCTTAATCATGGTTAACCTATGAATCACTTTCGTTGGTTAATTCTTGATCATAGATTCATGGACACAAATATTTTTTCTTAGAACTTTTACAAAAATTTTTTTTTAAAAAAACACTAAATCATAAATTTTATATTAACCCTAAATTCCAAGTGTGGTTTAATATTAGCAGCCTATTATGAATCCAAAAAATTAAAGGTTTTTGTCGGAACCAATCGATACTTGAAGTAATTTCCCTATAATTAAAATATATAATAAGATAATTATATTGTTAACATGCATACTCACAATCACAGACTCACAGTCAACCTTAAACATTAAAAAGACAAATGAGAGCATCAAAGATAAGGGTATTGACGTTATGATAGCAGCTTTTGGTTTTCAATAATGTGTGTAGTCGGACCCTTAGCTCCCTGATGTATGACTTAACCAAAAACACCACACCGTCAGAATGTGATTGATAACGACAGTCTCCAATCTACAAAAGGATGCTCTGGTGCGTATACATTTATTTATTAAAACGTTCAAACAGTTAATGGGAATAAGATCATGTAACTCTTTGTCTATATTTATATAATTTACTTTAAAATCTCTAAAACCTTTTTCTTCTACACATAGCTAGATCTCTAATTTGGACCATGGAGTACATGTTAATACATTTGGAAGTAGCCCTCTCTTTCTACCAGTTTCCACCGTTACCATTTAGGCTTTTAAGTTAGCATAGCGCATGTAAGACCTAGTTAAAAAAACGAATAGCAATTTTCTAGTCTTGTAATGTTTTCCCACAAACTCCCAATGCAAAGGAAATAAAACATATAAATACATCTATAATATTGTTCCAAATTAAAACCTCAATGCTGCATTGCCATATGTGGCCTATTGTCGTAAGTCTCAAAGACGAGATTTAGTCTTGTTTTTGGATTCCAGGGGTATGTGACGTGGAGATGGACAATTTCAAGGGACCAATTTTCATAGGTACTAGAGGAAATCCGAAATATGGGGACAACTATTGGGGTAGTTCTTGTACTTTAATCACCTAGAAACTCTTTCGTTTTGTGGGTAAAGCCATAAAATTCAAGGGTTTAGGACCTAGAACATCCAAATGTATATCAAAAACATAAATAGATAGACGAATTCACAAAAAAGGGTAAAAACGAAGCTTATCTTTTCAATCAATAATATGTCAAAAAAAGAAAAGAAAAAATGTGAGATGTGCTATGTCTCTGAAGTCCATCAGATATATGTATTGGTGATTAATTATATTCTTCATCCATCTATCAGTGTTTAAGTTTTACAAGTCCTTTGTTCTCAAATTATCATTGATCGAGCGATGGTAGTTGTAATTACATCAATTAATGAACATGGTCAATATATAGAAGAGAATGCTTGAAGGTAGGACTAAGATTACACATTTAAAAAAAAAAATAATTAAGATTGATCTTAAAAACCAACGAACTAAAGAAATTTATACAAATTTTTCCATTGACAATTCATATAATTGGGGTATATGTTAATGGTGCAAAAATAAGGACATGGTGCACAACCATGTATAATATAGGGGATTTATGGCAAATTGGGTGGTGCAATCCCAATTTTCTACATACTTTGTTGATGTTGTTGCCAGGCTTATTGTAATCCACCAATCCTCTTTTCTAAAGTTTATAAAAATATTCATACAATTTCTAAACGTTCATCAGACATCACATTATTGTGTAAGTTCTGTAATAAATATATCATTTGAAATTCCATCCATGCATACTATACATGAAATTAAACTCGTGTGCACAATTATTCATTTAGTAAAAAATAAAAAGAGAGTATAAAATCACATTTGACGACAAATCATATATATATATATTAAAAGCGAGTTCAAAATAAGCAATGGAGGTCTCTGTTGAGTTTCAACTGGTTAATTACCTCTTACTCCTTAATGAGAATAATTAATTTTGAAAATATTAACCAAAATTTTTTAATTAAACTCGATGAGATCAATATCGTCGGCCCATATAAATATCGTCAGCCCATATTAACTATTTTACGTAACCTAAACGAAACTCTAGCGATCTAAACCCTATGCTTAAACACCTATATAAATACGTCTCATAAGTTCATTCTTCCATATCGTTTTAAAAAAACTCTAGGTTAAACTTTCTCATATACAATATTTTCTTTGTTTTGTTTGTGTTCTACGCCGTTTTGATTTCTGTTTATAGATTGCTTGCTTTTTTCTTTGGATTTATTTTGATGTTGTTGTTGCTTTCTATTGTAGACTGATCTTTTGAGAACGATACTGAAGCTGTGAACGCAGGCTGGTCTTTCGAGAAGGATATTGAAGTGCGATTTTATTCTTCTTCTTCAATCAGCTTATCGGTCTCGTGTAAGTTTTGTTAGCCGCATATTTTAGATTATTTCGTTTAGCTTTTTGATTTCAAAACTCTTTATTTAACCTAAACCTAGGTAGGAATCAGACATGCGCCAAAATGTTTTGGTTTTGTTTGAAGTCGACTCCGTTATGATTCTTACTTTTTCTATGTTTGCTTTTCGTTTTTCTTTTGGTGTTGTTGTTTTCCTATTGTAGATTGATCTGCTGGAAAGGATATTGAAGTTGTGTACACAACTACACATCATTCCTTTTCATTCATCGTATCGGTTTTGTGTAAGTGTATTTATACGAACTTTTTATGTTGTTTTGTAACCCTTTTTGATTTACAGTCGCTAGGTTTAAACTAAAACTATGTTGAAATCAGAAGATTATCACGATATTTAGCTTTGCTTTGTATAACGTATCGATTTGGTAACTACTTTAAGCACTTGCTTAGCGCTTTTGGTCTGTCTACTATTGTTTTTTTGTATTTTAGGTCGGCCTGCTGATACGGATTCTGAACTCTTGTAATTATCCTTACTTCTCTCTTAAGCTAATCGTTTCTATTATGATCTTTTTACTGTAATTTTAAAGTTCTTTCTTTATATGTACTTCTTTTAATGTTTATTGTATTTCTTTGTTAGTTGACTTTTATAATGTGCTTTCTTCTACTTAATTCTTTTAAATATACACTTTGTATTATGTTTGATGTGGTGTGTGTTGTGGGTGTCAAGTTTTACCCTAATTGAAATCAATAGCCGCAAGTGCACAGCTGATCGATTGTAGTACTTAGGGATCGAATCCACAGGGAAGGAGGATCTTTTCCTGCAAAAAGCCTTTGAAATAAGTTAAAGTAAGGAAGTCTAGAATAAAAACGGTTTAGTGGGGGTTTGGTAGTGTGTTTAAAATGTAAAAACGAAATATTAAAAGAGAATACAGGAATTAAATGGCGTAATAACTAAACTTAACGAAAATAACTAAAAATAATAAAAACGGATATTCTAATGCTTAAATGAAAATGAACTAAAAAGGAAAGGCAATATTAAACTAAAGCTTTAAAGAAAATCAGTGTAAATCAATGGAGAAGAAAGCGTTGGGCTTCAGGGAAGTTGTCTCAGGGGTACGAACGATTCAAAACATTGCTAGAGAGTAAAATTGATAAGATCTTAGCTTAAACTTTTCGAACTGGAGTCACAGACGTATGAATACGCCACTGTCGTGATCATAGACAACTATCTCTCTCAACCCTGACCAGTAGGTTTCCACTCTGGCCCTGGAAGAGAAGAGATGCATTATGTTTAAGACTCGTCCTAATTCACAAATCGCCCATAGGTAGGTTTCCACTCCTATGTTTGTTTTGCTCTCCCAAACTAGATCTGATACCTGATGAACACTTTCGTGTCACCAAGCATCTGGATCAGATTTTAGTTCATGACGCTACTCTCATGCAGTAAACACGAATTCGGAAGAAAAAGTTCTAAGATTCGGCTCAAAAGCTCATGGAATCCTCATCGAATATATAAAGCCCCATCGAAAATCCCTTAATCCCAACAATAAAACTACTCAGACATAATGAACGAAATAAAAGACATAATATTAAGAAGTATAATAGAAACCGAAATTGAAAAAGAAAGAACAAGGGTTCAAGAGAACAAATCTCTCTCTCCCTAAAAGTTAAAGCAAAAACAATAAAAGTATGAAGTAAATATTTCGGTGGTGATCCGTTCTTCTCCCATTTAGGGTTCCTAAGACATGTATTTATAGTGCTCAAGACCTCTCTGGACGTCACTTAGGGTTTCTCCAAATGTGGGCTTCAGAAATGGGCTTTTTTGGGCTCGGAGGTTGATGGCCGCGGTCGGGATGGCTCTGCCACGGGGAATGAGTGGTTTGCCACGGTCGGGATGCTCCTGACCGCGGAAAATTGCTTGTTGGCCGCGGGTGGAAGTGCTTGCCGGCTGGTTTACGGGACATCTTGCTCTTCGCGTATCTTTTGATTGAACCGTTGGATTGCCAAGCTGTAAAGTGCACTGGAAAGCTGATACTTCCATCTTTAAGGTCTTTAAATTTGAGCTGGATCAGACGGTGAGAAGGCCTTCAATCAGGGGTGAACTTCTGACGGTTTGACTCTGAGCTGAAATCTGGTTTTCTATCCATTTTGTTAAGCTTTTCCCTAAGTTACCTGAAAAGAGTCTTGGAACTACAAATACTAGAAAAACGTGATAAAAGTACTTAAAAGCAGTTAAAAACATAGAAAAAGTATTTCAAAACGATCCATAAAAGTGGTCAAAATACGGTGTTATCAACTCCCCCAGACTTAAACCTTTGTTTGTCCTCAAACAAAACAAAAGCTTAAACTGGTTAAGTGAAAACAAAGATAGAGAATGCACAAATCTCATAGACATGAACTCCTAAACTAGGACCAAAGATAGTGCATCAATCCACAACTTAGTCTAGAAAATTCTCACCAATGCACAAGAGATACTAGTCCACTTTTTCCGTCATGCAAAACTTAAACAATTTAAATCTTGATTTCAGTCAACTAGCTCTCTACATTCATTAAGTTCAATAGTGAGTTCTCATTAAAGACATCATCCAGGGTAGACGGCGTTTGGCATTAAAGGGCTATTTAAGTGGTGGAGTTAAAGTGTTTCGGGTTACCTGAAGATCTGGAGGATGCAAGATAATATGCAAAACCGCAAGAGAGATAAGGACCTGTTGATGACCACAGTTTTCAATCACTTCTTCTTGCCAAATGTTGTTGCATAATCCTTCCTCCTTTGTTGTAAACAGCTGTTCCCCCAGACTTAGATTCTTTCCGGGAATCAGAAAACAATCTCCAAAAACTCCATAAAATCAAACTTCAGTTGCCTTGGGACTTAAAATTCGACCTCTCTAGACTCTCTAAGGCTTTTATTTCCTTTCTTTTCTTATTTTCGGATATTTTTTTTTCTTGGAAAGGAAATGCCTTTTAAAAAGAGAGAGACTAGAGGACGAGATTGTACCAAAATTTGAGATTTTTCTAAGGCAAACTGAGCTTCCTCTTGTGTTGAATCCTTCCGGGAACTTTTCCGGCAAATCGCAGGTCTTTGTCCTTAGTGACTGAAAACTGCGTTGTTCCTCTTTCTCTCCAACGTTTTTGCACTTATCTGCATATAAGACAATAGAAAACAAGAGTGCATGTGGTTTGAAAGAGGATTGGTTAAGGTGGGGAACTAGCTAAAGATGAACTAGCCATTCAGGATCAACAGAGAGTGGTAAAAGGATAAAGGAGTCCTGAATATATGATTCGTTTCCCTGGTCTAATGCTTCAATGAGAAAATTAAGTCCAAATTAAGTCCAAATAAAACAGAGCTAGTGTATCCCTTCATCTAAATCGAAATCATTCAAATTTCTCTGGGGTACTTCGTTTCAAATGTGCTTAGCTACCGCCTAGTCTAGTCCTAAATCATGAATGAGCAAGTCACTAGGAACAGTTTAAAAGCACACAGTCAACTATCATTGATTCATGTTCACCATTCCCTTTAAAACGTATTTTGTTTTGAAAACCGATTTTGAAAAACTTTAAGGAAAATGCAAAAAGTGTAGATAATGCAAGACTCATGAAAGAAAGGTGGTTAGAAAGGGATGAATTCCTCCCCCAGACTTAAATCACACTGTCCTCAGTGTGAAACAAGTCGAGATTGGATGAGAAAAATGCATAAATAATCGAATTGGTAAGGACAAAGAGAACTTACCTGGATCCGGGATGCTGGTGGAGATGAACCGGATTCATTCGAAGGGGTTTGGGAAGGTGATTAGGTGGTGATGAAGGTGGTGGAAGGTGATGAATGGGGTGGAGGGTGATTGGTGAGGTGGAATGAGGTGAAAGGGGTGGTTTGGGGTCGGATTTGATGTCAACGACCAAATGCTGCGGTCAGGGGCCATACGACCGCGGCAAACAAGTACTTGGCCGCGGTCAGGATCACGCGACCGCGGTCGAACATGTGTTTCCCGCAGTCCGAACACCTGCGACCGCGGGGGCTTATTTCGCGGCCTCTTCCTGGTTCTCCATGGTTCCTGCTGGGCCGAGCAGTCAGGTACCATCCTTCTTTTTGGTTTTTTTTTTTTTTTTTGGTTTTTTGATTATTTTGGCCTTTTGTTTTATAAGAAACACCTGAAACTAAGAAAAAGAAAAAGATCAAAAGAGAAAGAAAGAAAAATTCTAAAGAAAGCAATACCTTAATGGGTTGCCTCCCATTAAGCGCTTCTGTTTTAAGTCGTTTAGCTCGACTTTTGGTGTTGGACGTTGCTTAGTCTGATGAAGAAGACCTTTTCCTGAGATAAGTCTTTTTCGACATCTCCTTTCTTTGCTTAGCAGGTTCGGGATGGTAGCCTCCTCCAGGATAAAAAATCAGTCTTGGAACTTCTTTGAGGTATGAGTCTTCAACACCACTTGTGGCAGGAGAACGTCTTAGATGCTTGTATGATGAGGTGAATAAGGTCTCTCTCACTTCATGACATTGAACCATGTTGCAAGATACAAGGACAGATGATTCTCTATGATCTAAAGTGGTGGAGATGGTTAAGCATCCAAGGTGAGGACAGTTTGCTTGTAGAGGTGTCGCCATGGCTTGAACTGTTGGAGAATTGGTAAAAAGAGCATTGGCCGCTGGTGGAAGTGTCGCGACCACGGTGAAAGGTGGTTTTGGCCGCTGGTAGCGCACACGCGACCGCGGGGAAAGGTGGTTTGGCCGCTGGTAGCGCACACGCGACCGCGGTGGTGAATATCCGAGAAAAGGTATCCAGATCCTCTTGCTTCTTGTCTCCAATTCTTTTTCCTTGTGGGGAGTCTTTGGAAAAGAGTCTTGAGAGCCATTTAAGCTTCACTCTTGCTTCGATTAAGTCTCCATCACCTCTCATAAGAGCATTAGTTAAAGGTATACATAAGGAAGTACCTTTGTTCGTCAAGCTTGTAAATCCAGTGTTTTCTTTGGGTGCTCTTCTCTCTAGAACGTATCCAACATCTTTTGTAGCTCCTCCAGGGTCGAATATTGGATCATCCACGCTGCCTATGATTATACAATGAGAGTTCCTTGTAGGAATCGCCGGATGTAAGGTTTTCTTGTTGATTTTCGTGAAACTCATACATCGATTCAGGTAGCTGATGACTGTTTCAACAGATGCCAGGAACAAAGTACCGAATATCAAGGGTTTTGTTCCATCCTTTCTCACCTCCAAATCATGGAAATCAGTAGAAACAAGATAAACTTCCCCTTGAAAGGCAATTCGGGTCTGAAACCAAGTGGAGCTGCACCAGAAAGATCTCCATGGTGAATATAAATCTTAGAAGGATGAAAAATCGAAATACCTGTATTCTCTGCAATGGTCTTTGGTATGAGATTCACATCAGGTCCAGATTCACAAAGAGAATCACGAAATTTCACTTCCTTGATTGAGAATGGGGCATCAAACTTCTCGGAATCCTTCGTTTTAGAAAGCGCCTCCAATGGTGGTTTTGATGTCACCATTAGTGTCTTATCTTCCACGTGGTCTGTCTTACATTCAAGGTGGTGAGGAGCTGAAGGAGAAAAAGGCTTTGGTTCATCAAGAGGAAGGGACTTATTATCTTGTTTGTGGTCTCCGAAACACTTGAATGAATCGGTAGAGACGAGATCGTCACTAGGGATGGAAAGAGGTTCTCCTTTTTCTTGATGGCTGGCTTCCACGACGTGATGATCCAAAGGAATTTCATTTGATGGCCTCTTTCTAACAAACTTGATGGAGGATTCTCCATCTACTTCACAAGATACCCAATACCCATCATCCATAGATTCATTGAGCTCCTGAAGCATATCATCAATCTCGGTTGTGTGAGCCAAAACTCGCACAACCAAAAATTTGTTAAGAAAAAACTTAAGGGATCGGAAACTTCTAGGGTTTATCGCAAGAACAGTAAGATCGAGAGAAGGTTTCTATTGCTGTGAAAGTGTGTAGGTCTTATTGCTCGGGGTTGCAAAAAGTTACAGAATGAATTTTATACATCATCTATTTATACTAACTCTCTGAACCGCCTAGCCGAGAATCTCGGGAGAGATTTTCGGAATATTTCCTTATCGCCTCGTGCGGCTCACTGCCTTTGTATTTCGCCTAAGGTTTTTATGGGCTTCGTCTTCCAAGGCCACGGTTCGGCCCATCATTCTCCTTTGCCGCGGCTCGGCCCATCTAAGCTTCTCCACGGCTCAGCCCATCTAAGCTTCTCCACGGCTAGGGACAATTGCATTTGAGTCGAGACGTGAGCTGGTCCACCTCACCGAAGCGTGGCTCGGCCCAGGCGTGTTGGAGAGGGGCTCGGCCCATTTCTTGTGATACGGCTCGGCCCATCTCTCTTTTCCTCACGGCTCTCCCTACTGGTCTATCTTCACGGCTCTCCCACTTGGTGAGAACGGCTCTCCCACTTGTCTTGGTGAGAACGGCTCTCCCACTTGGTGAGAACGGCTCTCCCACTTGGTGACAACGGCTCTCCCGCTTGTCTTTCTTCCATACTTAGTCATTTTGAGATGGTCTTATCTACGTGGGGTGAAAACCGACCCCAACAGTTAGCCCCCCAGCTCGTCAGTTTCGGAGGCGAGAGTGACGAGGTCCATTACTCCTGACCGTAGGATAAACCATCCAGTCAAGCTGTTATGACATAATCCCAGATGAGGTGTTTTGGGAATGACGCCGAGGCGTTTCCAGGGAGTGCCGAGGGTGCCGAGGCAAGTTCAAGGACGAGGCGATTTTGCTTGGTAATGATGAGCCGAGGCGATTTGAGAAGATTATGCCGAGCCGAACGAAGGGCGAGGCGTTTCGAGGGAAAGTTCGTACCGAGCCTTTTTTGTTAACGACGAGGCGTTTTAAGTGAGGGAGTTAACGCCGAGCCGTTTCGTTAATGACGAGGCGTCTCGAGAGGAAGTTCGTGCCGAGCCGTTTCGTTAACGACGAGGCATTCCGAGAGAAAAGTTAATGCCGAGCCGTTTCATTAACGACGAGGCGTTTCGAGAGCAAGAGTTAGCGCCGAGCCGTTTCGTTAACGACGAGGCGTTTCAAGAGCAAGAGTTAGCGCCGTTTTGATTAACGACGAAGCGTTTTAAGAGAGGGAGTTAACGCCGAGCCGTTTCGTTAACGACGAGGCGTCTCGAGAGGAAGTTCGTGCCGAGCCGTTTCGTTAACGACGAGGCGTTCCGAGAGAAAAGTTAATGCCGAGCCGTTTCGTTAACGATGAGGCGTTTCGAGAGCAAGAGTTAGCGCCGAGCCATTTCATTAACGACGAGGCGTTTCAAGAGCAAGAGTTAGCGCCGAGTCGTTTCGTTAACGACGAGGCGTTTCAAGAGCAAGAGTTAGCGCCGAGCCGTTTCGTTAATGACGAGGCGTTTCAAGAGCAAGAGTTAATGCCGTGCCGTTTCGTTAACGACGAGGCGTTTCAAGAGCAAGAGTTAATGCCGTGCCGTTTCGTTAACGACGAGGCGTTTCAAGAGCAAGAGTTAACGCCGAGCCGTTTCGTTAACAACGAGGCGTTTCAAGAGAAAGAGTTAATGCTGTGCCGTTTTGTTAACGACGAGGCGTTTACTATGGTGAGATACCGGGTGAAAACTTGGATATCCCAACTATTGGTCTTCCGAGAGAAGATTCCTGATTTATTGGCGCGTGCGACCGACGCAGTTCGATCTAGCCATTTCACTGCGGATTCCACGCGCTGTTTGGAAGGTTTCCCGAGGTTTACGCGGAATTCATGCGCTTTGGTTTTCCTATAAATGGGTGAGCTCCTTCATTCTTCCTCATTATCTTCAGACTCACTCGTTTTTACTAAAGGTAGCCCTCCCTTCTCTCTTCTTTCTCTCTCTAGTTTATTTATTTTCCGGCTAGGGTTTCCGAGGTCTCCGCCGTTCCAGATCTTTTTCCGGTAGAGGCTCGCCGAGTCGTGCTGTAACTCTTGTACAAGTCGTAAATTATGTCGAGCTGCTCCGACGATCCGTTGGATTCACTTTTTCATTACGAGCCGAGCCGCGTAGATGCCGAGGCGAGAGGTACGGCAGAATCCTCTGAGGCATCTGTTTCGCCGAGCCCCTCCAATCGTTCATCTGACGAAGCGTCAAACCATGCAAACCCATCAGATGTCGGCTCTCCGGATGGCGAGCCGTCGGTTTCGACGAGCCGTCCCCAGGATCCCATTCCTGATGAGGACATTAACCGCGCCGCACTCAAGGCCGAGGAGGAGGCATTTCCCTTTGACCTTTTCGAGGCGAAGCTTGAATTGGAACGTCTCATGGCGTCCCGAGGTGCTTCCACATCTGGCCGAGGGCCAAGAGTTAAGAGACAAAAACCTGACCCGCCTGGCTCTACGCTCTGCTCCCTTGAGTCGCTCGAGGCGTTGAGGCATCGCTTCGGGATATCCGAGGCGGTGGAGTTCGTCGTTCCAGAGAAGAGTGACCGTGCCGACAACCCTCCAGAGAATCATTTCACTCTGTACGAGGCGTTCTTCGAGCTTTGCTTCCTCTGGTTCCCGATCCCCGGAGTGATCCTCGAATATCTCTGGAAACACGGGATCTCGATTGGGCAAATCATGCAAAGGGGATTACGGCATATGATTGGCATCTTAGTTCGAAGCTTCGAGTGCGGAGTTGATATCGAGCTGAATCACCTGCTGAACTTGCTGGAAGTCAGGAAAGCTCCGAAGGGAAATAGATTCTATATTTCCAACAAGGCGAAGCGACGGATCATCGGCGGTTTTCCCAGCAAGGATCAGTTTTGGACTGAACGCTTCTTCTACGTCTTGGTGAACGAGGCGTCGGTCGGCGAGAATTGTGTTCAAAGAACCAAGACCGCTTGGGGACCACTTGGTAGTTGACCTGAAGCTTTGCCTTGGCTCGGAACTATTTTTGGTATCCTCTTCCTTTTCTGAAATTTTTTCCTTTTCTGCTTTGTTTTGCAGTTCGGTGCTTTCTTCCCCCGATTCCCGACGACCTCTTTACTGTTCGAGACTCTCTTTCGGCGCGGAAGGTTAATTGGAGAAAGAACTTCACCCTCGAAAGAGTAGAAAAAGCGCGAGCCATCCTTGCCGGAGTCCCCGTCAGCTCTTCGTCGTCATGTTCTTCAAAGGATACCCGAGACAAGATGGTGATAATCGCTCTTAGAGAAAGGAAGAGGCGCGAGGTAGAAGTGGCCGCAAGACGAGCTGCCGAGGCGGCTTAGGCTCAGACCGAGGCGGTTCCAGCGTAAACCGAGGCCATCCCTCAGCCCGACCCCCCGAGCCGGGAAGGAGACGAAATGACCCGAGCCATAGAAGGCAACACAGCCGAGGTGGTTAAGAAATGCAGCGCCCGAGGTGGAACCGGGCGAAATTGTTCCCGAAGCGTCCGGGGATGATTCGGCGGTGCGGAGCAAAACTCCTTCAAACTCCGCCATTTTAGCCCTCCCGAAGTCGACAAGGCCCCCGACTTCGGTCGTTCAGAAACACGACCCGATCCGGAAACGTTCGGCCGCTGACAAGGGGAAGGGCGTTGCTGTTCAGAAGGACGAGCCGTCCAAGAAGAGGCGGAAACCGACGCCCGGGGACCCCGCCGCGCGCAAGTTGGTCGTCGACGACTCCGACGCCTCCGCCATCATGTTCTTGTGTGTAAATAACGCGAACACGCGTCTTCCTCCTCCGGAAAAGTTGAGGAGGCCGAGGTCATATGGCGCGATGGCGCAGCGCGGTACCAAGGTACGTTCTATTTGCTTTCCTTTATTTTCGTAAATTTTTTCTAAGTGTTTTAACGCGATTTTGTTCTTTGCAGTTTGTCGCAGCCATTAATGACCTGATGGCCGAATACGAGGCGGACCTGTCTAGGGTCGAACGTCGCTTGGCCAAGGCCTGAAATGAGTCCGCAGCGTCAGAGGCAAAGCTAGAAGAGTCTCAGACCGAAGCCGCGGCGGCAAAGGGGAAACTGGACGAGGCGGTGGCCAGGGCTTCCAAGCTGGAAGAGGAGAAGATCATTCTGCGCGCCAACGTTGACAAGGTCTCCACCTCGGTCATTCGCCTCGAGGAGGCGAGGAGGGCTAAAAGCACCGAGGTGGCGATGCTGAAGAGGCGTATCGAGGCCAAGGACGCCTTGTTCGATGCCAAGGTCAAGAGGGCGAAAAAGGAGGCGAGGCGAGAGCTTACGGCGAAGTTTCAGGAACGCCTTGCCAAGGTGGAGGAGGGTTTGGTCAGGCTTGAGAAGGCCAAAAATGACGAGAACGATCTGGGGCAGATCAAGGGCAATCTTGCGATGATTGCCGACCTGAAGAAGCCGGATGCCCCGATGCTTGGCGACGCGGAGGCGAAGCTGAAAAGCTGGGAGAGTGAGTATGCCGACGACAAGGCGTACGAGCGTATTGCTTCCGAGATTCAAGGCGAGCTGTATTACTCTCCCGTATCGCCGGACTCAGTCGACACCACCCTTGGCAACGAGCCGCTCGAGGAAACAGCGGCCAACTTAGGCATCGTAGATCCGAATGGATCGAACGCGGGCACGCCGGTCCTCTCAAACCTCCTCGCCGAGCGTGAAATGCAGTCCGCGGCGTGATACTCTCTGCTTTCCCCTGTTTTGTCTTTCATGCTTCTGTACTTAGGATTTTTATCTGTTTTCTGAATTCTTTTGTGTAACCGATGCCTGGACGGCTTTATCCACCCGCCATTTATTTTTGCTTATGGATATATTCTTTTTTCCTTAGCCGTTTTAGGATTTGATGCACTTTATTTTCAACGATCTGTGCAAAATTCTGTGAGAACCGTTGGCTTAGAGAAAATTGTCGAGGATGAAAACTGCTGCGTCGAAAATGATTTTGATTGCTTCTTTGGCCGATTTCTTCGAAGTCGATAGAAATACAGGCTAAGGGTCGAGTCATTTAAAGATCTCGTTTGGATTCTTAATCCCGAGCTGGGAGTTAGTTTTGTGGAACATCTCTTAGGTGGTGCTGGAAAGTTTTTAAGTGATCAAGTCGAGGCAAATTTTTGCTGGCAATGCCGAGCCGTATTTAACGACGAGGCGTTTTTGCTGTGCATAGTGCCGAGCCGTGTAAACGACGAGGCGTTTTAGCTTTGCATGGTGCCGAGCCGTGTAAACGACGAGGCGTTTTGGCTTTGTATGGTGCCGAGCCGTAAGGACGACGAGGCATTTTAGCTTTGTGTGGTGCCGAGCCATAAGGACGACGAGGCGTTTTAGCTTTGTGTGGTGCCGAGCCATAAGGACGACGAGGCGTTTCGTTTTTGTTAGCCAAAGACGATTTGGTATTCTCATTGAATCTGACTATGGACCGGCGTTTCCGAGAGGATGACTATGCTTGTCCGGGTTTTAGGAGTTTACTTCGGTTTTAGAGAAAGCGATGTAGTCTCGGCTTATATTCTCGTGTGCGATAGTAAACCGTGGCGACCTGATACGTTTTTGGTCTAATATTTGTATAGCGCGCTTAATTTTTATCCGTATAGGATGTAACTTGCACCCTCGTCCTAGGAAAGGTGGTAAAAGTCCGTTTAGAGAACTTTGTATTTGTTGCCCCGTTGTGGACAGCAACGAGACGAGGCGTTCGGTGGCTTAGTTTGCCGAACTGACTGAGGACCGATTAAGGTCCGAGGTAACCAGGTCATGATTACTCGCCGAAGTGATGGGTGAAAGAATTTAAAAAATCCGAACTTGTTACAATTAGTTGCTGATTTAGAAAGAATGAGAAACTAGCCGAAGCGATAATGAACAAACGTGAAATAAGTATATGATTCAAAACGAACTGAGAATGTGCCAAAGTGGCCATGTTCCTAAGTTTATCACAAGCTAAAATTGTAGAGTTAAAAGAGGTATGTATACGTACCCACTCCCCCCCCCCCTTTTTAGGAGGGGGGACAATTGAACCCGTCCGAGGACGGGCTGCCTACGTACCCTTTGCAGAGATCAAGCCGTCCCGTAGTTCATGTTGGTCGTGCTGTATCCTTAATGATAGTATTCCTTCAGATGCATTGTGTTCCATGATCTTGGAATCGTCACGTCAGCTAGTGTCGCGAGTTCGTAGACTCCTGGACGAACCATTTTTGTGACCTTGTAAGGACCTTCCCAATTTTCTCTCAGCTTTCCTGCGTTCTTCTCGGCAGTATTTTGGAAGACCTTTCGGAGGACGAGCTCCCCTGCTTTGAATCTTCGGCTATGAACGTTTTTGTTGTAGTATCGCGTCGTTGCTTGTTGATAGTTCTGTATTCGAATTAAGGCTTGGTCGCGCTTTTCGTTGATTAGGTCGAGCTCATCTAGCATCATTAAGTGGTTCAAACCCTCCTGTGCTGGTAGAAGTCTTCGTCGAATACCTGGGAAATCCACCTCGGGGGGAATTACGCACTCCGATCCGTAGACTAAAGCGAATGGAGGTTCCCCGGTGGCTCGGCGCGGAGTTGTTCGATGAGACCAAATGACTCCTTCGAGTTCGTCTGCCCACCGTCCCTTCTTGGCGTCGAGCTTTTTTTTCAGACCGTCGAGGATCGTCTTGTTGGCTGCTTCGGCTTGTCCGTTCCCTTGAGGGTATCTTGGCGTAGATTTGCTGAGGCGGATTTTCCACTTCTCGCAGAAGGCTTCGAAGCGTGTTGAGATAATCTGGGATCCGTTGTCGGTGACTATCTCGTAGGGGACCCCGTGTCGGCAGATGATATTTTTCCAGACGAAGTGTTCGACTTGAACATCTTTTATGCTTGCATAGGAATCGGTTTCGACCCATTTGGAAAAGTAATCCGTGAGGAGGAGCAGGAAACACTTCTGCTTCGAGCGATGTAGAGGTCCGACGATGTCCATCGACCATCTCATGAACAGATAAGGTGATGAAATTGACGAGAGCAACTCGGTGGGTTAATGAATTGTTGGAGCGTGCCGCTCACACTTCTCGCACTTTGCTGTAAATTTCTCGCAGTCCTTGACCATCGTGGGTCAGAAGTAGCCGTGCCGTTTAATCTTGATAGCGAGCGACCTTCCGCTGGAATGGTTCCCGCACGCGCCGCTGTGCACCTCGTGCATGATCTTTCTTGCCTCCGGTCCTTCGACGCATGTCATGAGAGGTCTTGAAAATCTCCACTTAAACACCCCGCCATCGACGAGGACATACCGCGCGGTCTGAGCTTTTAGTTTGCGGGCTTCCCATTTGTCGGTTGGCACCTCTCCATCGGCGATATACACTCGGATAGCTCCGAACCATTCTTTGTCGCAGCCGTACTCCGGCTCGGCCGGTGAGGCGTCTTCATCCATAGGAGCGGCTTCGTCGTCCTCTGGTTCTTGTTCAGGAGGATTTATCAGCCGAACTCCTTCCACCTCTTCGATGCTAGGACGTTCGATGAATTCGACTGGGATCGTTCGTCGGAGGTCTGGGTCCGAGGTCGAAGCGAGTGCTGCCAATGCGTCGGCCGAGGTGTTTTCTCCTCGGGGAAAGCGAGTGAGTTCGAACTCATCGAATTTTCGCACCAACTCTCGGACCACTTTGAGGTAAACTCCCATTCGTCCATCCTTCGCCTCGTATTCTCCGTTGAACTGACATGCTACAAGCTGTGAATCGCAAAAGGTTCTTATCTTTCGAACTCCAATTCTCTGTGCTAGTCGTATGCCGGCGATCAGTGCTTCGTATTCCGCTTCGTTGTTCGAGGCGTGGAAGTTCAGGCGAAAAGACTGCTCCAATATTTCTCCGGTGGGAGAGGTGAGGCGGATTCCTATTCCCGAGCCGTGTTTAGATGACGAGCTGTCGACGTGCAGCGTCCACACTTCGTCTAGAGTCGGCTCGTTTGTTGCTTCGACGGGAAGTTCAATGAGGAAATCTGCGAGCACCTGTGACTTTGCAGACGACCTGTTCCAATACTCGATGTCGTATTCGCTTAGCTCTATGGCCCACTTGGCGAGCCGACCGGATTGGCTAGGGCTGTGTAGGATCGAGCGCAGTGGAAGCGTAGCGAGCACAAAAATTGAATGTGATTGAAAGTACGGGAGCAGTTTCCGAGCCGAGACTACGACGGCTAGGGCGACCTTCTCGATCTGGGGGTAGCGAGTCTCGGCGTCGGTCAATATCTGGCTGATGTAGAAAATGGGCTTTTGCTCGGATCGTTCTTCTCTGATAAGGACTCCGCTTACAGCTGTAGCAGACACTGCGATGTAGAGGAAGAGCGGCTCTCCTTCGACTGGTTTTGCTAAGATTGGTGGGCTCGCCAGATAATTCTTCAATTCCTGTTTAGCGCGGCGACTCTTCCTGTGAGCCTCTGCACTTCGTGCTTTGTCCTTGGAGAGGGCATCTCAATTAAAGCTTTGATCTGCTTGGGATTTGCTTCTACCTCGGTGAGTTACCAGATAGCCGAGGAATTCTCCCGAGGTGACCGCGAACCTGCACTTTGCCGGGTTTAGTTTCATGTTGTGCTTGTTCAATTGTTCGAAGCATTCTCGTAGATGCGCGACTTGGTCTTCCTCGTTGAGTGATTTGACTAACATGTCGTCGATGTATACTTCCATAGTTTTTCCAAGCTGAGCCGCGAACATTTTATTGACGAGCCGTTGATACGTTGTTCCTGCGTTCTTGAACCCGAACGGCATGACTTTGTAGCAGTATATCCCGCGATCAGTTATGAATGCCATTTTTTCTCGATCATCAGGATGCATTAGGATCTGATTGTAGCCGGAGAACGCGTCCATCAATGTTAACAGTCTATTCCCTGCAGTGGCTTCGACGAGCCGGTCTATGTGTGGCAAGGGAAAGTGTCTTTTGGGCACGCCTTGTTGAGGTCGGTAAAATCCACACATACTCGCCACTTGCCGTTCTTCTTCTTCACGACCACCGGATTTGTGAGCCAGTCCGGATATTTGGCATCGGCGATTGATCCTACTTTGAGTAACCTTTCGACTTTGTCGTTAACTTCTTTAGCTCGTTCGGGGCCGAGCTTCCTTCTTTTCTGCTTTACTGGTTTAAAGGTCGGATCCACATTCAGCTCATGACAGGTCACGTCGATGCTTATGCCTGGCATATCTTCTGCTGTCCAGGCGAAAGTGTTGATGTTTTCCTTGAGGAGGGAAAGGAGTTCGCTTCTCAGAGGCTCTTCCAGTTTTGTTCCTATTTCGACGCATCGCTCTGGGCGCGCCTCATCTATACATACCGAGTCCACTGCATCGCATGCTGGCTCGGCGCGTGTTTCGCGGCTCTCCGCGATCTGTAATTGCTATAAGAATTTCGAGAGCTGGTTTGCGGGCTCTCGGTCTGTCTTCATCTTTTTGTGGTCGATGTCTGCTCGAGCGTCGGTGACGGGGTTCCTTAGCTTATGCTCGGCTAGGCAGCACATTCGTGACTCCTTCTGACTCCCCCATATCGTTTTAACACCTGCCGGGGTTGGGAATTTGAGGCAGAGATGATAGGTAGAGGGTACCGCCCTCATCCCATTGATCCACGGAGTTCCCATAATCACATTGTATATTGCTGGGTGATCGGTGACGCAGAATTCGACGATTTTAGTGACTCCGCCAGCTACCACAGGAAGCCTGATCGTTCCCATAGTCATCGTCGTTTCTCCTGAAAATCCGGTTAGAGGTTTGGGGATTGCTTCAACCTCGGAGAGGTCGATTCCCATTCTTCTGAGTGTTTCCCTGAAGATGACGTTCACCGAGCTTCCAGTATCGATGAGCACCCTTGCTACGTCATAATCACTGATCGTTAACTCAATCACCAACGGATCGTTATGAGGTCGATCGATTCCTGACGTTTCCTCCTCGGCGAAGGAGATCATTGTGTTTGGTATGTCGGTTGGTTCTGTCCAATTCTCCTTCGCTTCGGCTCGACGCTGATTGGCTTTGATGGAGGATACGGTATCTTGGTAGTATTGGGATCCACCCATGATCATAATGATCCTTTGCCTCGGCTCGGGTCGCTCTTCAGGTTCGCCTCTCCTGTCACGCTTGGGGTTATCGCCTCGTCGGGGAGGATTCGCGGGTTCCGCCGCACCGCTCGGCTCGGCTCTCTCTTGTTGTTCGTTAGGGACGAGGTCTTTGAAGCTGACCGCGTTTTGGAGCTCTCCCGCTGCCATCTTTGCTGCGAGCTTTTCTCCTAAAGTTCGGCATTGAGCCGTCGAATACCCGTAGGTCTGGTGATACTCGCAGAAAGCCTTCTTGTCGTAGTTGGCGGACTTTCTCACCCAAGTGTTGTTGCGCGGCTCTCCTCTTCCGCGTTCGGTGCCTACCTGATAATTATGGGCGCCTTCGCTTCTAGGTTCATCCGAGCTCTGCGTTGTTGTGTTGCTCGATGGGTTGCCCTTCTTCGCGGGGCGCGGCAAAATTGAGCTTCGGATTGCTGCTTTCGTTGCTTCGTACTGCTCGTCCAAGTTTTTCATTTCCTCCTTGTTTACGACGAAGTCTGATGATCGGTGCAAAGCGTCTTGGATTGTTTGCGCGTGTTGAGAGCCATCTCCCGTCGAAACTCGGATTTGTACCACAAAGATCGCTTCAGAGCCTCGAGCGCAGCCTTGTCGCTTATCCCTTCTATTTTGGATACGACTGCCTTGAATCTTGCCATGTAATCCCGAAGCGGTTCGTTCGGTCCTTGGGATAATGTCCACAGGTCGGCATCAGATGTTCCTCTATCCATAAACATCGAGTATTGTTTAAGGAACAAAGCGGAGAGCTGTTGAAAATTGCCGATTGAATTTCGTTCCTGCCTCGAAAACCACTCGAGTGCGGCTCCCTTGAGATGCTCCACGAATAGCAGGCAGTATCCGGCATCTATTTCGCGCTCGGTGAGTTTAGCGGCGTTCTTTGTGAAGGCTCGGCGACAATCCGAAACGCTGTGATGTGTGCCTTCGGGTCGGTTGTTCCTTCGTAGAACGGGATTCTCACCTTCCCCGGCTCGGGGATCTTGGCCTCCGTGAATCTTGCAGTGAATGGGGTTCTCTGAGTTTCTTCAAGCATTCGGTCGATTTCGTGGCGCGTATTTCAGCTACCGTCCGAGCCATCGAGGCTCGCAGCTCTTTGAGTTCAAGAGTTTGTGCGTGAGTCATTCCCTTTGATTGGGGAGGTCGCTCCCGCTCCTCGGCTCGTCCTCGCGCTCTGCCTGCTCGATCCATTGGAGGTTTTCTTCCTCCTCGGTTGGATTGTCGCCGCGGGTCGGATCGGAGACTTCGTCAGTTCGGATGCCGTTTAGTGCCGAGGCGAGCTCTTCTTGACTTATTCGGTGAGCCGAGCCGGTTTGTTGCAGATTCGTGGTTCCGTCGTTCTGCTGGGCGTCTATGTCAATCGCATCGTTTCTTTCTTCGCCAGCTCGTCGCCTCGAGTTTCAGCGGAGAGGGGGCGGCTCGGTTATGTTGACTCGGGTCGCCGCGGGGGTCTGTTCGTCGAGGAGACGAGACATTGGAGGAGCCGAGGGGTTTCTCGCGCCGCTCCCTGAGGCTTCTACAGGTGTCGAGAAATCGAAGCGTCTCCAGATTCCATCCATCGGGTCGGGAATTTCGGCTCTCCAAGTTGGGTGCAGTCGCTCAGCCGCCATCGCGTCGAGCCTCTCTGTAATCGCCTCGTTTCTTTTATCCTGTTCGTCGATTTTTTTCATCAACGCAACCATCATGTTTCGCATCTCCTCCTGGGTTTCGATCGTTGCCGTCGTCGTGCCCGATGCCGGAGCGTCCTTCTCCGCGCCGTTACCGGTGTTGTTGTTGTTATCATCGGGGGTGTTGCTCGCCATGTTCTTCGGATCTTAAAGTCTCGTCGATTTAGAGTAAGAAAGTTTCGAGTCCCCACAGACAGCGCCAAATTGTGTGAGCCAAAACTCGCACAACCAAAAATTTGTTAAGGAAAAACTTAAGGGACCGGAAACTTCTAGGGTTTATCGCAAGAACAGTAAGATCGAGAGAAGGTTTTTATTGCTATGAAAGTGTGTAGGTCTTATTTCTCGGGGTTGCAAAAAGTTACAGAATGAATTGTATACATCGTCTATTTATACTAACTCTCTGAACCGCCTAGCCGAGAATCTCGGGAGAGATTTTCGGAATATTTCCCTATGAAGGTAACTAGGGACGAAGCATTTCCTCATCAGTGCTTTCAACTCATCCCGTATCAACAGGTGGCTCTCTATTACGTTTGCCGCGGCTCGGCCCATCTAAGCTTCTCCACGGCTCGGCCCATCTAAGCTTCTCCACGGCTCGGGACATTTGCCATTTGAGTGGAGACGTGAGCTGGTCCACCTCACCGAAACGCGGCTCGGCCCAGGCGTGTTGGAGAGGGGCTCGGCCCATTTCTTGTGATACGGCTCGGCCCATCTCTCTTTTCCTCACGGCTCTCCCTACTGGTCTATCTTCACGGCTCTCCCACTTGGTGAGAACGGCTCTCCCACTTGTCTTGGTGAGAACGGCTCTCCCACTTGGTGAGAACGGCTCTCCCGCTTGTCTTTCTTCCATACTTAGTCATTTTGAGATGGTCTTATCTACGTGGGGTGAAAACCGACCCCAACATCGGTTTGGGAGACAGACGACATATCTTCATCAAATAGAGGATCATAAAAATCTCTGTGGGCATTGTAAGTTGTTAGGGTCTCCCAGCAGAATCCTTTTTCCTCTAAACCTTCGCGAATTGATTTGTAGTGCCTGCGATGTCCTCTTTTGTGATGGTTCGGAATTGAATTCTGATCCATTGAGGAGGGATCACGAATGCATTGTGCTTCTCGGCGTTGAGTGGCTCGAGGAGTGCTGTAAAAACCTCCCTCATAGTAGTAATTTCGTTTCATAGGATCCATATCTTCTGAAATGGAAACAAAATAACCGAAAAATGGAAAGTTGCAGAAAAGGGGGTTCTAGAGTCGATTTACTAACCTTTCTCGGGGTTTTGCAGAAAAGAAAACGCGTGCCTTCCCCGGCAACGGCGCCAAAAACTTGATGTGGTGTGTGTTGTGGGTGTCAAGTTTTACCCTAATTGAAATCAATAGCCGCAAGTGCACAGCTGATCGATTGTAGTACTTAGGGATCGAATCCACAGGGAAGGAGGATCTTTTCCTGCAAAAAGCCTTTGAAATAAGTTAAAGTAAGGAAGTCTAGAACAAAAACGGTTTAGTGGGGGTTTGGTAGTGTGTTTAAAATGTAAAAACGAAATATTAAAAGAGAATACGGGAATTTAATGGCGTAATAACTAAACTTAACGAAAATAACTAAAAATAATAAAAACGGATATTCTAATGCTTAAATGAAAATGAACTAAAAAGGAAAGGCAATATTAAACTAAAGCTTTAAAGAAAATCAGTGTAAATCAATGGAGAAGAAAGCGTTGGGCTTCAGGGAAGTTGTCTCAGGGGTACGAACGATTCAAAACATTGCTAGAGAGTAAAATTGATAAGATCTTAGCTTAAACTTTTTGAACTGGAGTCACAGACGTATGAATACGCCACTGTCGTGATCATAGACAACTATCTCTCTCAACCCTGACCAGTAGGTTTCCACTCTGGCCCTGGAAGAGAAGAGATGCATTATGTTTAAGACTCGTCCTAATTCACAAATCGCCCATAGGTAGGTTTCCACTCCTATGTTTGTTTTGCTCTCCCAAACTAGATATGATACCTGATGAACACTTTCGTGTCACCAAGCATCTGGATCAGATTGTAGTTCATGACGCTACTCTCATGCAGTAAAAACGAATTCAGAAGAAAAAGTTCTAAGATTCGGCTCAAAAGCTCATGGAATCCTCATCGAACATATAAATCCCCATCGAAAATCCCTTAATCCCAACAATAAAACTACTCAGACATAATGAACGAAATCAAAGACATAATATTAAGATATAGAATAGAAACCGAAATTGAAAAAGAAAGAACAAGGGTTCAAGAGAACAAATCTCTCTCTCCCTAAAAGTTAAAGCAAAAACAATAAAAGTATGAAGTAAATATTTCGGTGGTGATCCGTTCTTCTCCCATTTAGGGTTCCTAAGACATGTATTTATAGTGCTCAAGACCTCTCTGGACGTCACTTAGGGTTTCTCCAAATGTGGGCTTCAGAAATGGGCTTTTTAGGCTCGGAGGTTGATGGCCGCGGTCGGGAGGGCTCTGACCGCGGGGAATGAGTGGTTTGCCGCGGTCGGGATGCTCCTGACCGCGGGAAATTGCTTGTTGGCCGCGGGTGGAAGTGCTTGCCGGCTGGTTTACGGGACATCTTGCTCTTCGCGTATCTTTTGATTGAACCGTTGGATTGCCAAGCTGTAAAGTGCACTGGAAAGCTGATACTTCCATCTTTAAGGTCTCCAAATTTGAGCTGGATCAGACGGTGAGAAGGCCTTCAATCAGGAGTGAACTTCTGACGGTTTGACTATGAGCTGAAATCTGATTTTCTATCCATTTTGTTAAGCTTTTCCCTAAGTTACCTGAAAAGAGTCTTGGAACTACAAATACTAGAAAAATGTGATAAAAGTACTTAAAAGCAGTTAAAAACATAGAAAAATTATTTCAAAACGATCCATAAAAGTGGTCAAAATACGGTGTTATCAGCTATATTGTTCTTGCTCATCCCGTGACTCCGTATGTTTTTCAGGATACTCTTAGTCAGTGTTTCATCATATATTCGTGCTGGAATATGTCTTCGACTGGTATTGATTATTTATCAGCACCTATCTTAAGCTTTCGTATTTTAATTAATTAAAACACTCGATCATTTATATTTGATATATATATATTATTAACATTGATTAGGGGTTCCATTCCTACATGTGCACCTCCTTCCACCACCGCATTCGTTCTCAGATGATGAGGAAATGCCTGGTTTGGACAAGAAGAGTAAACTGGAAGCTTGGATGGAATGTAATCGTCTTCATCCTGAAGCAAGGGAGTTGACATATCCTCAATTCCCTATGGAGTGGGTTGGGGATCGTGAGCAAGCACAATGGAGACGCCGTTTATCTCAAACTTTGCAAGTCTTTCTCTTACAGTGTTGTCCATTATCATCTGGTGAACTTTATTACCTGAGACTTTTGCAGAAGATGAAAAGAGGGGTGTTTTGTTTTTCTGATCTTAGGACCGTCAACGGTGTTCAATATTCAACATTCAAAGATGCTTGCTACGCTATAGGATTGGTATCTGAAGATGATGATGAGTTTATTGCAGGGTTTTATGAAGCGAGTAAATGGTCCTCTTCGCATGCTTTGCGTGTGTTTTTTAAGATTCTTCTCAGGACAAAGGCATTGGCGAATCCTGCGCATGTTTGAACTGCATCAAACACTTGATCTTTCCCTCTGTCGATTCTTGAATATCCATTATATGTTCTATTTCTGATTATGTTTTAGATATCTTTTTAATATATTCATCAGAACCTTCTATTCGGTGTTATGGATTTGTCTTTTATGTCATTTTTATTGTGTAAGAATTAATGATGTCAATGAGAACTTCGTTCAAAGTAAGACATTTATAAGTGTCTTTCACGTGACCATTTAAGGAGAAAATTAAATATTTCAGTCGTTGAGATTTGCTAGATGAAGGAAACTGATCAATTGCATGCCTTCATCTGAGACAATGCAGGAATAGACGAGGATGAAGACAAAGACAAAGAAAAAAACATATAAAACCTGGAAGAAAAATAAAAAAATGGATAGCCTAAATAATAGAAGAAGGATTAAGATAAAAACATCTGAAAGTTGAAAAAGATAAAAAAAATCAGAAGAATAGGAATAAGAAGTTGGAAAAGTTAGAGACAAAAAAAAAAACGGTCATGAAGAAAATGAAATAGAAGAATAAGAAAATGAGAAGATGATGTAGATGAAGTAGAAGAAAGTGAAGATAAGGAGAGCAACTAAGAAAAATCAGAAGAATATAAGAATTCAAGTAAGACACATAATATTAAGGAGAAGAGGATGGGACGAAACGGAGAAACAATTGGAGAAAAAAAAAAGAACGTCCAAAATATAAATATGGTAAAAAAAAGTCAGAGACGATGAAAAATAAGAACAAAAATATATATCAGAAAGAAGGTAAATGCAAAGATAAAAAGTATGAGTAAATGAAGACGAAGCAGATAAGGAAGAGGAAAAATACGAGATAATAATATGAAGAAGAAAAACTGAATGAAAAAGATGAAGCCTAATTCGGAGAAGACAAGGACGATAAAGA